>NW_021703767.1:76286028-76848548 GCF_005190385.1 Monodon monoceros | reverse complement strand
TTGGTCTGTTCATATTTTCTATTTCTTCCTGGTTCAGTCTTGGAAGGTTATACCTTTCTAAGAATTTGTCCATTTCTTCCAGTTTGTCCATTTTATTGGCACAGAGTTTCTTGTAGTAGTCTCTTAGGATGCTTTGTATTTCTTTAGTGTCTGTTGTAACTTCATCTTTTTCATTTCTAATTTTATTAATTTGAATCCTCTCCCTCTTTTTCTTGATGAGTCTGGCTAATGGCTTATCAATTTTGTTTATCTTCTCAAAGACCCAGCTTTTAGTTTTATTTATCATTGCTATTGTTTTCTTTGTTTCTGTTTCATTTATTTCTGCTCTGATCTTTATGATTTCTTTCCTTCTGCTAACTTTGGGTTTTGTTTGTACTTCTTTCTCTAGTTCTTCTAGGTGCAAGGTTAGATTGTTTATTTGAGATATTTCTTGTTTCTTGAGGTAGGCTTGTACAGCTATAAACTTCCCTCTTAGAACTGCTTTTGCTGCATCCCATAGGTTTTGGATCATTGTGTTTTCATTGTCATTTGTCTCTAGGTATTTTTTGATTTCCTCTTTGATTTCTTCAGTGATCTCTTGGTTATTTAGTAACGTATTGTTTATCTCCATGTGTTTGTATTTTTTACGTTTTTTTTCCGTGAAATTCATTTCTAATCTCATAACCTTGTGGTTCAGAAAATATGCTTGATATGATTTCAATTTTCTTAAATTTACTGAGGCTTGATTTGTGACCCAAGATGTGATCTATCCTGCAGAATGTTCCATGCGCACTTGAGAAGAAAGTGTAATCTGCTGTTTCTGGATGGAATGTCCTATAAATGTCAATTAAATCTATCTGGTCTATTGTGTCATTTAAAGCTTCTGTTTCCTTATTTATTTTCATTTTGGATGATCTGTCCATTGGTGTAAGTGAGGTGTTGAAGCCCCCCACTTTTACTGTGTTACTGTTGATTTCCTCTTTTATAGCTGTTAGCAGTTGCCTTATGTATTGTGGTGCTCCTATGTTAGTTGCTTATATATTTATAATTGTTATATCTTCTTCTTGGATTGATCCCTTGATCATTATGTAGTGTCCTTTCTTGTCTTGTAACATTCTTTATTTTAAAGTCTATTTTATCTGATATGTATATTGCTACTCCAGCTTTCTTTTGATTTCCATTTGCATGGAATATCTTTTTCCATCCCCTCACTTTCAGTCTTTATGTGTCCCTAGGTCTGAAGTGGGTCTCTTGTCTCATGTATATGGGTCTTATTTTTGTATCCATTCAGCAAACCTCTGTCTTTTGGTTGGAGCATTTAATCCATTCACGTTTAAGGTAATTATCGATAGGTATGTTCCTATGACCATTTTCTTAATTGTTTTGGGTTTGTTTTTGTAGGTTTTTTCCTTCTCTTGTGTTTCCCACTTAAAGAAGTTCCTTTAGCATTTGTTGTAGAGCTGGTTTGGTGCTGCTGAATTCTCTGAGCTTTTGCTTGTCTATAAAGCTTTTGATTTCCCCATCGAATCTGAATGAGATCCTTGCTGGTAGTGTAATCTTAGTTGTAGGTTCTTCCCTTTCATCACTTTAAGTATATCTTGCCACTCCCTTCTGGCTTGTAGGGTTTCTGCTGAGAAATCAGCTGTTAACCTTATGGGAGTTCCCTCGTATGTCATTTGTCATTTTTCCCTTGCTGCTTTCAATAATTTTTCTTTGTCTTTAATTTTTGCCAATTTGATTACTATGTGTCTCAGCATGTTTCTCCTTGGGTTTATCCTGCCTGGGACTCTCTGAGCTTCTGGGACTTGGGTGGCTGTTTCCTTTCCCATGTAGGGAAGTTTTTGACTCTAATCTCTTCAGATATTTTCTTGGGTCCTTTCTCTCTCTCTTCTCCTTCTGGGACCCCTATAATGCAAATGTTGTTGCATTTAATGCTGTTCCAGAGGTCTCTTAGGCTGTCTTCATTTCTTTTCATTCTTTTTTCTTTATTCTGTTCTGCAGCAGTGAATTCCACCATTCTGTCTTCCAGGTCACTTATCCGTTCTTCTGCCTCAGTTATTCTGCTATTGATTCCTTCTAGTGTAGTTTTCATTTTAGTTATTGTATTGTTCATCTCTGTTTGTTTTTTCTTTAATTCTTCTAGGTTTTTGTTAAACATTTCTTGCATCCTCACAATCTTTGCCTCCATTTTTTTTCCGAGGTCCTGGATCATCTTCACTATCATTATTCTGAATTCTTTTTCTGGAAGGTTGCCTATCTCCACTTCATTTAGTTGTTTTTCTGGGGTTTTATCTTGTTCCTTCATCTGGTATAAAGCCCTCTGCCTTTTCATCTTGTCTATCTTTCTGTGAATGTTGTTTTCATTCCACAGGCTGCAGGATTGTAGTTCTTCTTTCTTCTGCTCTCTGCCCTCTGGTGGATGAAGCTATCTAAGAGGCTTGTGTAAGTTTCCTGATGGGAGGGACTGGTGGTGGGTAGAGCTGACTGTTGCTCTGGTAGACAGAGCTCAGTAAAACTTTAATCTACTTGAGTGTTGATGGGTGCAGCTGGGTTCCCTCCCTGTTGGTTGTTTGGCCTGAGGCAACCCAACACTGTAGCCTACCTGGGCTCTTTGGTGGGGCTAATGACAGACTCTGGGAGGGCTCACACCGAGGGATACTTCCCAAAACTTCTGCTGCCAGTGATCTTGTCCCCACGGTGAGCCACAGCCACCCCCCATCTCTGCAGGAGACCCTCCAACACTAGCAGGTAGGTCTGAGTCAGTCTCCCCTGGGGTCACTGCCCCTTCCCTTGGGTCCTGATGCACACACTCCTTTGTGTGTGCCCTCCAAGAGTTGAGTCTCTGTTTCCCCCAGTCCTGTCGAAGTCCTGCAATAAATTCCCACTAGACTTCAAAGACTGATTCTCTAGGAACTCCCCCTCCCGTTGCCGGACCCCCAGGTTGGGAAGACTGACGTGGGGCTCAGAACCCTCACTCTAGTGGGTGGACTTCTGTGGTATAAGTGTTCTCCAGTTTGTGAGTCACCCACCCAGCAGTTATGGGATTTGATTTTACTGTGATTGCACCCCTCCTACCATCTCATTGTGGCTTCTCCTTTGTCTTTGGATGTGGGGTATCTTTTCCGGTGAGTTCCAGTGTCTTCTTGTCAATGATTGTCCAGCAGCTAGTTGTGATTCTGGTGTTCTCACAAGAGGGAGTGAGAGCCTGTCCTTCTTCTCTGCCATCTTGGTTCCTCCTTGGTTAGTAGAATTTTTTATTACACTGAAGGCTGAATAGAACTAGAGCTCTCAAATTATGTTTCATGGGATATTTAAATGAATAAAGTCTTTCTCGGTAAAATTTTACCAGCATTCACAATTATTATCTATGTTAAAGCTGACGATGAACATCATATTTACTTGAAATTGCAACATTTTCCACATTAAGAATTATCTAGGGCTTCCCTGGTGGCGCAGTGTTTGAGAGTCCGCCTGCCGATGCAGGGGACACGGGTTCGTGCCCAGGTCTGGGAGGATCCCACATGCCGCGGAGCGGCTGGGCCCGTGAGCCATGGCCGCTGAGCCTGCGCGTCCAGAGCCTGTGCTCCACAACGGGAGAGGCCACAACAGTGAGGCCCGTGTGTACCGGAAAAAAAAAAAAAAAAAGAATTATCTAGGCTAGCAATGGTTTTAAACTCCTTTTTGAGGGAGGCTGGGGTTTTTATAATGAAACCTCAAAGATGTAGTGAGGAACAAGGAGGTGACTGAGGTGGCAGGGTTCTGAGCTTCTCCACTAACACTCAAAAAGCCACATGGGTCTCTTTAAGATTATGTCATCAAGAAAATCAATGTGCCTGTGATATATCTTTGTATTTCAATCAAGGTTGCCTTGCTATCTTTCAGATCACTGGTGGAGGAAGCCAGCTGCCATGTCCTGAAGACACTCAGGCAACCTTGTGGAGAGACCCCTGTGATGAAGGACTGAGGTCTATGTCATCAGCCATATGGAAGCAGATCTGTCAGCTCCAGTCATGTCTTAAGATGACTGCAGCCCTGCCCTATAGTTTTAACCAAAATAGGGCCCTAGGTACCATAGTTCTATTGAATATTAGTGACTACTTCATGACAAAAATGTCTCAGAGGTCAAATAAGAATGGGGAAGTCAGAATAAACAGAGTTAGGAAGGTTTGTTTCCTGCAGAATTTTAAGAAGTCTTTAATATAGCATACACACTGTGGCTCTGGGTGATTCTAGATCTAAGAGGAGCTAACAGGAACTTGGCTGTTTTCATTAGACCCCACATCTTGGTAGTATGCTTTTCTATTCAAGTCTAAAAGTTGTAGACCTGTTTACTAAGAAAGAGTTCTTTATCCCTAATTAAGTGGCAAGACATTACCACCAGTGGTTAAATGTTTGATCCACGTCAGTCTTCCAATATAGTAATGGATTGTTTTATATGCAAGTGATAGATATAAATGGGGCTGTCATACAGCTGCTCACTGTAAGATGGATGTTTTAATAATACATGAGTATATTTTTCTATACTATATACTCCCCTAAATGATTCTGAATAATAAAACCTATTTTACAGATCAACAAACTATGTTTCAGAAGTGTGGTTAATTGCTCAAGGTAGAAAACCCGTCAAAGTGGCCCAGTGGGGAATCCACTGTTCTTTCCATTGTGCCATGATACCTCCAATATGATCCTGGCATATCCAACTCGATCTGGGTTTCTCAACTTCTTTACTTACTCCAGGTACTCATAGCCTTGGACATATCTCTCTCCTGTGTCTGATCTCCTGCTCTTCCTTACACCTTTTGCAATGACTATCAACAATTTTCCATGTTTCAAGAATTTTCCTAACCAATACTTATTGATCATTTATTATATTTTAAGCACTATATTCATTCTAATTGCTAATTTACATAAGAAGAAAGTAAGATAAGTGATTTCTTCAAGGTCACACAAATTTTGAAGTTATTGGGGTTAGAACCTAGATCTTGGTCTTGGGTCCATGCTCTTTACCACTATGCATATTTCCATGACCTATATCATTCAAAGTGTCTGCTCCTGCATCTGAATTAATGTAACTCATATATTTTCTATGACTTTTGTAGGCCCTAGCACACAGGACTATATTTCATTTATTGTCACTTATGTGTTACTTTTTTCCAAATAAAATTATATATAGTTTATTTTAAACATTTTATAAATATATATATATAGTTTTCTTTTAAGTATTATATATAATATATTATATATTATATATATATATATATTTAATGTGTCACTTTCTAACTACATTATAGACTAATTAAAAAGTAGAAATTGGGCTTCCCTGGTGGCGCAGTGGTTGAGAGTCCGCCTGCCGATGCAGGGGACGCGGGTTCGTACCCCGGTCCGGGAGGATCCCGCGTGCCGCAGAGCAGCTGAGCCTGTGAGCTGCGGCCGCTGGGCCTGCGTGTCCGGAGCCTGTGCTCCGTGGTGGTAGAGGCCACAGCAGCGAGATGCCCGCGTACAGGAAAAAAAAAAAAAAAAGTAGAAATTGTGTCTTGAGGAGATACCAGTGCTTGGCAAATTTAACTAAGTTCGTTGGTATGCTGCGATGGTGGTGGAAAATTGTAAGCAAAAAAGAGCCAAATAAACTGCTTTTGATATTTACTAAAGTTTCCACTAAACAACTTTGACAGCTATGCTCAGGAAAGAGTGAAACTCTGATTCCTTTGTAATGTGTTCATGACTCTTTATGATCTAACTCTAATTTCCTTTTCAAGCCTCAGCTTTCGTTTCCATCATTCAGAGGCCTCAGCAATTCTATATCCACACTCCCCTAAGTCTAACCATGTTCTCCTTTTCTTTGCCTTTGCAAATACAAGTGTTTTCTTTGTTTTTGTTTGTTTTTACTTTTTTCTTTCTTAACTGGAAATCTTCCACTCATTCCTTAAAACCTAGATCCATTTTTCTCTTCTTGGCAAGAAAGTAATCATTTCTTCCTCTCTGATCTCTATCAGTGTGTATAAAGCAATGCTCTGTTCTAGCTGCAACTACCTCCATATGTACCTTCCATCACTCAGGTAGGGGTCGAAAAATTCTATAGTTTTAAGAACATTAGCCTTAAACTTAGATATAACTGGATTCAAATTCTGTCTCTGTCATCGAATAGCTATGGGACCTTGGTCAAGTTGCTTAACTTTTTAAAGTCTCAGTCTCCTTCTGCATAAAATAAGGATATTAATAACCTTACACAGTTCTTGCAAAATGATTTACAGAATGCTATACATTTATAGGCATGCTGAATTTTATAATTTGATGACAATAATGATTGATATATCTTTGTATTTCAATCATTAATATTGTATCTGAATCCTAGGACATGCTTAATAAGTGTTTGCAGAAATATTATATGAAAAAATAAATGCTATGTATCCCTGTTTCCACTATCCACAAATAAGCTATTCAATATGATCAGAGTGGATTCTTGCAGAATCAAACTGAAAAGCACAAGTCTAGCAACAAATTGTCTGCCATTCTGGAAACTGAAAAATAAAATTAATAAATTATAGAAATTCAGTGGTGGAAGGAACATTAGATATTCAAGTGACTCAGATGACTATATCAAATTAGTGTCAAAATTCAGATTTCCCGATTGCTTTGTAAACAGAGTGCTTTTGAAATTAGTCAGATATTCAGGTAAGACTGAAGGTGAAGTGTGGCAGCAATGTGATAGCTGTGCTTCACAGGCAAACTAAGAGTTAAGACTCTGCCTCTAATAACCCATATGGCTATAGATTCTTTTAATTAAGATCAAGGGCTTCCTGATTTCTCTTTCTACTTCTCCCCATTTACTTCCAACACACTTCTTCAATAAAGAGATTACTTCTAAGACAATAAAAAGCTCTCTTGTTCTCACTTGTCTTCCGTCGTAGTACTTCTTCTGAGTGTAAACAAGGCTTCTTGTCACCTTGAGCAAAGGATCATTGGATGAATCTATATTGGATGAATAAGCTCAAACACTTCTTTTATGTATCTGTTCTCAGTTTGAAGAAGTGTATGTTGACTCTCAGTCTCAGTATTTATCCCGTATGGAGTCATGGTTGAGAGTATAAAGTGCTCAAACTCTAGAGTCAGACCCCCCATATGAAAATCTGTCTCTACCATTCCCTAGCTACAAATTGCTGGATATATTTCTTAGCTTTTTTTTGTATCATTTCTCTCATTTGTGAAATGACAGTAAGAAGAGCATCTAAATCATAGATTTGTTCTGAGAATTAATTAATTCACTCACATAAGATACTTAGGTTAATTCCTAGTTTACAGTGTAAACTCAGTACACACTATGGTTTTAGTTTGAATTCATGGTTATTTTGTTGAATAAGGAATTTTTATATCAATTTTTTAATTCTTATTTTCTCTGAGTTTCTAGAGAAGAGAGTGGACTAAAAATGCCATTTTAAAATGGTATACATATTTTTTTTTCAAAGTATTGATTTCCAATATTTCCACATACATTTCCAAAATAGTGAATATGCTGCCTTCCGCACTGGGAGCTCTGTATCCATTTTTCTTTAACCAATGATTAACAAGTAAGCACAGGTTTCTAACTTTTTAGCTTTGAGTTCTTTCACTATTCCTATGCCTTCTTTAAATTCAGGCTTTGTTGAATCAGGATAAGCCTCTAAATGGGAATTTGGGTACTGAGTCAGCATTCACTGGGAAACTGTTGAATACATGGGAACCTCTGGACTTGGATCAATATCAGTTTTTTTTTAAAAAGAAAGCGATTCCTTTGTCTTTACTTTGGTTGTAGTAATATTGTTTTAACATCTAAATCCTCTTTAGGTTTTTCTTTTTTAGCCAATAGAAACACCACGACTAGTTGTTTCTCTTCCTAGCTGATTTATCTCCATTCCGAAAAAGTATCTTAGGGACCCAGGTCCTAATATTCAGAGGCAGTACAGAGTTGGTTAAAAAAATAAAAGCAGGTATTCTTATATGAGATTATGGGATCCTTGAGGGAAGGGGTTCTTTCTTGTGATCGCTTATGATTGGGGCAGTGCCTGGTGTTATGTTTCTCATTTAATACATGTTGTATAAAAGAACTCACCTATACTTGTGTTTGAATGTGTATCTAACACGTAAGAGGGCCTCTGTTCTGGAATACCTATTGTCAACTCAGCATCTTCCTTATTCTGATCAAACCATTCTGCTACTCTCTACAGTAACTTTATCAAACCATCTCCACAGAGGAAATTCCCAGGTTTCTTAATGCCAAACATTAATTTACTTATATCTATAGCTTCCCTATTTCCTTTTTCTTGCTTCCTTAAAGAAACTGTCCCTTTCCCTATTTAAGACTCTTACTCCCACTGTTAGATCTCATTGCACTTTTTCTTCTTAGGAAGCTTTTATTATTAATTGTCTCAGATGGATTCTTCATATGAACTTTTAAAAATGCTGTCTCTTTCATTCAGGAAAAAAAAAAGATTGGGGAGGGCTCTCAAATCCACATTCTTCTCTACCTCTTCTCTATTTCCTCCCATTGCTTTAAATTGTTGGGGAGAGAAGGGAATGGAGAGTTAGTGCTCAATGTATATGGAGTTTCAGTTTGGGAAGACGAAAAAAGTTCTGGAGATGGATAATGTTAATAGTTGTATAAAAATGTAAATGTACTTAATGACACTGAAATGTGCACTTTAAAATTATTAGAATGTTAAATTTTATGTTATGTAGATTTACCACAATTTAAAACAAAAACAAGGTAACTTATGCTCAATGCTTCTATATCTTCATCTTACACTAATTCTTAAACCCATTCCAATCTGGCTTTTGCTTCTATCACTCTACTGAAACAGCTCCTGCTAATGTAATGGACAAGTTCCATGTTGATACATTCAGTGAACTATTTTCAACCTTTATCATAATTAACTTCTCAGCAGCATTTGTTAGCTCTTTTCTTCCTGTCGAAATGTCCTCATTCCTTGGTTTCTGGACTTCATACTGCTGGAGTTATTCTTCTCCATCTCAGCCACTCCTTCTCTCCCCTACCAACTCTTTTTTTCCTGTATCTGATCATTATATGATGAGGTTTCTCAAAACTCAATCCTAGATCTTCTTATCTTTACTTTGTACTCTTTTCCTAAGTTTTCTCATCAATGTTCATGGCTTCAACTACTAACTATATGCAGATGACTATAAATATATGTATATATCTGTATAGAAATTTTCCTTACTTATAGACACAAAAATCTACTGCCTCTTTGCATCTTCACTTAGTTATCTTCAAAACATTTCAAACCCAAGATCTATAAAAGTAAACTCAAGAACTCGCACAAGAAAAAAAAAAAAAAAAAGAAGAACTCACACAGCACCAGCGTGTTCTCACTCAGTCAATGAGTCTATCATTCAGCAAGGTATAAAAGCTAAAAATCTTGACCCCTCTCTCATCCCAATCTTGTTTCCCATATAGCATTGACCACCAACTCCTTGTACCTTTATCTCCTAAATCTCTCTCAAATCTATCACATCTTTCCACCTCTATCACAAGCATCACACTCACCACCAACAACAAGCTTTCTCAAATTACTGTAATCTCTTATCACCTGGTAGACTTAAAATTGGTCTTCCCAGTATCCTTTTAGACCTTCCTCCAACTCATATTCCACAATGCAAGCTAAGTAATATTTTAGGAACATAAATTTTATCTCTTTGTCAACCTTTATTTAAAACTATCTAATGTTTTCACATTGTCTGATAAAGATCGAAACCCTGAAGACAATTTATTAGGCTCAGCATGGCCTGTGCTTTATTCCTCTCTAGCCCTTTTGGACTCTTGCTCCTGTTCTCTCTGTTTCTCTTTGTCCCTTTTTCTTTCTGTCTCTCTCTGTCTCTCTCTCTCTTATTTCCAATTCCAGTTACACTAACCTCAGAGATTAAGACATGACCATAGTGACACAGCTAGCTAGAGGTAATTTCCAAATGTCATTCACAGTCTAGAATTTATTGAAGCATGTTCGATTATTTATGCCAAACTTAGTCGATTATTTATGCCAAACTATAGTGCCACATGGCTGGCACTATACCTGTCTGCTAGTTTTACATAGGTACTGATATGGCTGATCTGGAGAGCTAATTAGCCAGGTAGGAAAAAAACACAGGTACAAACAGAACAGAAAGAGATATGATTTAGGCAACCAATGAGTTCCTTTGGTATAAGATGGTACCTACAGGTTTGGAGCACAACTGTAGAAACCTGTATTTGTAGAATTGGAAGCCTAAGCAATCATGTATTATGTGTCATGCACCATGCTGTATTTTGGTCATTTCTTTAGTGAAGGAGAATTAAAAGGAAACTAATGTGATGAATGCTACTATAGTAGCATTTAAAAATTCCTAAAGGAAACTGCATAGTTACCTCTTCCTGAAAAATTCAAGAAAGATTTCACAGAAGAGATGCTATTTTATCTGGGGCCTGAGGTTAGAAAGGAGTTTGCTAAATGGAGAAGGGCAGATGGAATTCTGGTGGAGGGAGAAAAACACAGATGGAGTCTAGATTCAACAACACATTTAGTTGAAAAATAAGTCTGCAAACTTGAAGTTTTATCTTAAAAGTAAACAATTATCCATCCTTAGATAGTATTGAGAATAACTTTACAATAAAATATTGCCATTTATATTATTTATATATAAATCTAAAATCTTGTCCCATTTGTCCCTTTCGCTCCAAGCAGGTTGTTGCCATTAGGGCGACTTGTATCCTGCTGAAAGCAGAATGTCTGATGCTCAAGGCACAAAGGCATTGTTTAAAGAGCCCTTATGATTTTGAACAAACTGGCCCAGCAGGGAGATTTTAACCTGCAGTCCCTAACAGGCACAACAGTCTGTGTTTGTAAACAGAGCCTTATTGCACTAGTGAGAGCGGACACAGAACAGTGTCAGCTCATTAATTGGGTGTCAGCTCCCTGCCAGGAAGAAAGCTTAATGAGTCATCTCACCATAAAGAACTGGAGCTCAATGGAGGGGCGAATGGCTTAGAGAAAGTGAGAAAGAATTGTCCAGCAATAACTACATGTATAGAAAAGCTTGAAGCCCACCTGTTGGGATAAAGAGAGAACAGCATTTGGGAATGGATGGTTTCTCTCTATTCTGCTATTCAAAGGGAAACATGAGTTTATGATCTTATAAGTGCAGCAATGACCAGTGTGTATATTCATGTTTTTTAACATGTTTTTACATGTTTTTTACATGTTTTTACATGTTTTTTATACATTTTTGTATAAAGTTTATGAAGTTTTTCTTTTATTCTGTTCAAAATATAAATATTCTACTTTTCCACACAAAATCTTCTATAACAAAGCACATGCTTTTCAATGCTTGTATTGAAACTCAAATATATTCCTGACACCAATAGCAAATTTTACAGAAGGATGTCAGATGTGTGTTATGTATTTCATAGTCATTAGATATTTAAAAACTATTTAACAAGAACACATTCTTAAGACTGAAAAAAATCTTTCTGATTCCTAATCCCAATATTCACATAAAAGGATACGCCAGGTTTTCACATAATGCTGCAGGCTCATACCTGATATTAGTTCATTATTAGAACACTGTGTTCTTCTACCTTGGACCATTGGTCTTATTGATTTGTGTGATCTTTTAATACCAAAAAATGTTAATCTATCATTATATACTTTCCTCAATTTGTTGTTTACATTTTTACTTTACTCACGGTATTTTTACCATGAGTTTGATTAATAAATTGTATTTTAAACTTTTTTGTCATTCCACTATTTTTCTCATTCCCAGAAGAATCACAAAATCTCCACTCTGCTAATTGATTTCTCAGCCTAGGTGGTTTTTCTAGACCTTTTTGCCTCATATTAAATCACCAGTTTTTCTTTCTCTCAGCTTCATTCTACCCCCAACACCATACACATTTCAACAGTTGGATGTGTCATGTGCTTTGCTGAGAAAATTAGGGAGATTTAATTATCGATCACTTCCATAAACCTGAGATTTTCTTCTCTCTAAAATTAATCTACTTTTGTAGTTTTAAAACATGGCCTTAAATGCTCTGACTCTCTTCCTATAGATAGGGATCTGTATTTCCTTCCCTTAAATCTGGATGGCTTGTGACTGCTTTGACAAATAGGTGGAAGTGGTGCTATATAGAGACTGAATTTTAAAAAGTCATGAAGCTTGCATCTTGTTCACTGAAACACTCCCTCTTGGACCGGAGCTGCAATGTAAGAAATCCAACTACATTGAGGCCACCATCCGGGAGAGGTCCTATAGAGAGGCCACATGGAGAGACTCTGAGACTCTGTGGAGGGAGAAAGCCACTTGAATCATTTCTGCCCAGCAATGGACATGTGAGTGAAGAAGACTCCAGATGATACCACACCTCAGCTATTCAAATCTTCCCAGCTGAGGCACCAGACACTATAGAACTCAAAGACAAGCCATGTTTTCTGAGCCTTAATTTCTTATCCATAGAATCCATAAGTATAATAAAATACTTTGTTTGCAGGTGGTTTGTCTTGCAGCAATAAAAAACTAGTCATCTGTCTACCAGGAAGCCTTCTATCAATGAGTAGGAAACTTTTCTACATACTCTTCAGCCCTTGATATCTCTCTCCAGCAATTGCCTTCTTTTTGTCTTCAAATAAGCATAAAATTATCATATAACTAACCTTGTTGACATATGCATCACCCTCAGAAATTTCTTCATTTGTAATCTGCCCATTGTAATCTCTCACTCCTGCCCGTGCTTTCCCCAAGCAACTACTCATCTGTCTCTATAGATTTGCATTTTCTGAAATTTTGCATTTTCTGAAATTTTGTATTAATGGAAGAGCATATGGATAGCATATGGATAGCTTTAATTGCCTATTTCTTCAGTGAACTTTACAATTTTGTTTCTTTCATGGATTTTGTTCACTTCTAAATTGTTTTATTTTCTCATTATTTTGTAAAATTTCTACATTTGTTGCTAATATTTGGAAATAAATTGATCTTATAACTTGTTTCATTATTGATCTCTACTGTGCTGCCTTAGGATTTTGCATGTGCAGGATTACGTCATCTGCAAATGAAGGCAGTTTTCTTTCTTCCCTTCCCATCTTTCCTTTAGTTTCTTTTTTCATTTCTCTTTGTTGTCCTGACTACAATCTCTAGTACAATCTTAAAAATGAATGGTAAGAACAGTCATCCTTGACTTGTTCCTGATCTTAGGAGAAAATAAGTAAATCTTTTACCATAAACTATGATATAAGCTGTTAAGTTTGCCATAGCTTTCATTTATCAGGTTGAAGAATTTCCCTTCTACATCTAGTTTGTTTAGTTTTATTCAAGGCTAGGTGTTGGGTTTTGTCAAATGCTTTTTCAGTGTTTCTTGAAATGATAATGTATCTTTTTGTCCTTTATTCTGATAATATGTTGTGTTATATGAATTGATTTTTGAATAGTAAACCAACCTTACATTTGTGGGTTAAATCCCACATTTTCATGGTGTATAATATACTTTTATATTGCTAAATTAATTTTGTTAGTATTTTGTTAAAGATTTGTGTATCTGTGTTCATGAATGTTATTCATTCGTTTTGTTTTTTTCTTTTCTTATGATGTCACTGTTTAGTTTTGACACCAGAGTAATACTGGCCTCCTAGAATGAGGTGGGAAATGTTCTTTCTCTGTTTTCTGAAACAGTTTGTAAAGGCTCGCCATTTTTCTTTAATATTTGATTTAATTCACTTTTGAAGTCATATAGGCCTCAGCTTTTCTTTATAAGGTATTTAATTACTTAATTTTTTAATCTGTTATAGATCTATTCAGACTTTCTATTTATTCTTGAGTTAGTTTTGCTAATTTTTGGCTTTCCCAGAATTTGTCCATTTTGTCAAAGTTGTCTAATTTTTTTTTAATTTTCATGTTATTTTCTTATAATTCTTTTAATTTCTCTTAGTCAGTAATAGTGTCCATCATTGATTCCTGATTTTGGAAATTTGAGTCATTGTTTTTTGTATGACTTGTATGACTTCCTTGTGGTAGCATACAACTTCACATATAGTACGAGACCCTTACAACAGTATACTTCCTCTTCTCCTGTTGTGGTTTTTTGTGCTATTTTTCAATTATTTTTACCAATTATTTTAAAAAGAGATTTTAATTAAATATTATATTTAGCTAACTAGTTGCCATCTGGGCTGTGTGTCATTCTGCTTATAGATCTAGAGTCTCACCTGGGACACTTTTCTTTTTGGTGTGAAGCACTCCCCTTACATTTTAGTCTTTATGTCTGCTGGTGATACATTTTTGCAGCTTTTCTATGTCTAAAGTAAGCCTTTCTCTCACCTTCATTTTTAAAACATATCTTTGTTTTGGTAGAAAATTCTAGATTTATAGTATGTTTCTTTAAGCTCCTTAAAGATATTGCTCCACTAACTTTTGGCTTCAATTGTTTCCAACATTAGGTTTGCTGTCATCTCATCATTCTTTCTCATCTCATCTCATCTCACCTGCTTCCTCCATTCATAATGTGACCTCCTCTCATCTGGCTGCTTTTTTTTTTTTTTTTCTTTTGTGGTACACGGGCCTCTCACTGTTGTGGCCTCTCCAGTTGAGGAGCAACAGGCTCTGGACATGCAGGCTCAGCGGCCATGGCTCATGGGTGCAGCCGCTCCGTGGCATGTGGGATCTTCCCGGACCGGGTCTCGAACCTGTGTCCCCTGCATCGGCAGGTGGACTCTCAACCACTGTGCCACCAGGGAAGCCCTTTGGCTGCTTTTAAAATGTCTTTATCATTGGTTTTAAGTAAGTTGGTTATGAAATGCCTTTGTGTAGTTTTTGTTGTTTGTTTTTTTATGCTTCTTGTGATTAGGGTTTATGAAACATCTTGGATTTATGGGTTCATAGCTTTCATCAAATTCAAATTCAGAAAATTATCTACCATTAATTTTTCAATTTTTTTTCTGCCCCACCCTCAGGGACTCCAGTTTTATGTATATTAGACCATTTGAAATTGTCCCACAGGTCACCAATTCTGTTTTTTTTAATATATATTTTTTTCTCTCTTTGTTTCATTTCAGATCATTTCAGTTGTTATATCTTCAAATTCACTAATATACACTTCTACAGTGTTATCTATCATCCATTCAATCCAGTGAATATTTTTCTCAGACATCATAGTTTCTATAAGTTCAATTTATGTTTCTTTATATCTTCCATATTCTGTTTAACATGCTCATTTTTCTCTAGATTATTGTGCATATGGAATGCACTTATAATAACTATTTTTACACCCTTATCTGCTAATTCTGTATCATTTCTAGGTCTGTTTCATTTGAGTGATTTTCCTCCTTCATATGGATTATGTTTCCTGCTTCTTTGCCTGCCTGGGAATCTTTGATTAGATGTCAGAGATTATCAATTTTACCTTGTTGAGGACTGCATTTAAAATATTTTATTTATATGAAATTGAGTAATTTGTAGTGAGGTGGATGGACCTAGAGTCTGTCATACAGAGTGAAGTAAGTCAGAAAGAGAAAAACAAATACCATATGCTAGCACATATATATGGATTCTAAAAAAAAAAAAAAAAAAAAGGTTCTGATGAACCTAGGGGCAGGACAGGAATAAAGATACAGACGTAGAGAATGGACTTGAGAACATGGGGAGGGGGAAGAGTAAGCTGGGATGAAGTGAGAGAGTAACATTGACATATATACATTACCAAATGTAAAATAGATAACTGTGGGAAACAGCTGCATAGCACAGGGAGATCAGCTCAGTGCTTTACGACCACCTAGAGGGGTGGGATAATGAGGGTGGGAGGGAGACACAAGAGGGAGAAGATATGGGGATATACGTATGCATATAGCTGATTCACCTTGTTATACAGCAGAAACTAACACAACATTGTAAAACAATTATACTCCAATAAAGATGTTAAAAGAAATAAATAAATAAAAAGCACACAAAAAAGAATGTTTAAAAAATATATTTTATTTCTATAAATGTCAATGACCTTTTTTGAGAATGCAGTTAAGTTACTTGGAAATTGTTTGATCCTTTGTTTGTAACTTTAAACTTTGACAAACATGACCGGAGTATGTTTAGCGTAGGGCTAATTTTTCACAACTACTGAGGAAAAACTCTCAAGTACTCTCCTCAATGACATATGAATTATGTTTTCTACTTTTACCTGTGGGAACAGGAGCAAGAACTATTCTGTGCCCTGTGTGAGTTTTAGAGATTATTTCTCCTAATTCTTTCAGGTGGTTCTTTCCATGGCTTTGGATAGTTTTCTCAAATAAATGCAGCTTAATCAGTGCTTGGCACTGAGCTGAATCCTCAAGGGGGGACATGTCCTGATCTCCAGAGTTAACTCTGTGCAGTTCTTTTCTCTTGGACACTGCCCTGTGAACTCTAACCACATTGAGCTCTCTGGACCCTAAGATCTATTTTCTAAATGCAGGGAGACTACCGGGCTCCTTCTGAATCCCCCTTTTCTGCCTCATTGCCTGGAACTCTTCAGACTTTAGACTAGAGCAACTGTAAGGCTTAACCTCTTATTTCTCATATCAGGGATTGCTGTCCTTCAGTGACTGATGTACAAATGATCTTTAGAACCATATTTTCATAATTTTATCTAGTATTTTAGTTGTTTCAGTTATGAGGGTCTATCTGGTCTTTTTCACTGCCTCTTGGTCACAGCAGAAACCCTTCACAATGTCCAGTTCATTTTTTTTTTTTAATTGAGGTATAGTTGCTTTATAATGTTGTGTTAGCTCCTGCCACGCAGCAAAGTGAATCAGCCATATGTATACATATATCCCCTCCTTTTTGGATTTCCTTCCCATTTAGGTCACCACAAAGCACTGAGTTCCCCGTGCTATATAGCAGGTACTCATTAGTTATCTATTTTATAACTAGTGGTGTATATATGTCAATCCCAATGTCCCATTTCATCCCACCCTCCCTTTCCCTCCCTACTGATTACAGGTTTGTTCTCTACATCTATGTCTCTATTTGTGTTCTACAAATAAGGTCATCTGTACCATTTTTCTAGATTCCACATATATGCATTAATATACGATATTTGTTTTTCTCTTTCTGGACTACTTCACTCTGTATGACAGTCTTTAGCTCCATCCACATCTCTACAAATGACCCAGTTTTGTTCCTTTTATGGCTGAGTAATATTCCATTGTATATATGTACCACATCTTTTTATCTATTCATATGTTGATGGACATTTAGGTTGGTTCCATGTCCTGGCTATTGTTAATAGTGCTGCAATGAACATTGGGGTGCATGTGTTTTTTTGAATTATGGTTTCCTCAGAGTATATAGTGGGCTTGCTGGGTCATATGGTAGTTCTATTTTTAGTTTCTTAAGGAACCTCCATACTGTTCTCCATAGTGGCTGTATCAATTTACATTCCCACCAAGAGTGCAAGAACGTCCCCTTTTCTCCACACCCTCTCCAGCATTTATTGTTTGTAGACTTTTTGATGATAGTCATTCTGACTGGCATGAGGTGATACCTCATTGTAGTTTTGATTTACATTTCTCTAATGATCAGTGATGTTGAGCATCTTCTCATGTATTTGTAGGCCATCTTTATGTCTTCTTTGGAGAAATGTCTATTTAGGTCTTCCTTAGGTAGGTTTATTCCTAGGTATTTTATTCTTTTTGTTGCAATGGTAAATGGGATTGTTAACTATATTTCTCTTTCTGATCTTTTGTTGTTAACGTATAAGAATGCAAGAGATTTCTGTGCATTAACTTTGTATCCTGCAACTTTGCCAAATTCATTGATTAACTCTGTAGTTTTCTGGTCACATCTTTAGGATTCTCTATGTATAATATCATGTCATCTGTAGTGACAGATTTACTTCTTCTTTTCCAATTTGTATTCCTTTTATTTCTTTTTCTTCTCTGATTGCTATGGCTAGGACTTCCAATACTATGTTGAATAAAAGTGGTGAAAGTGTACATCCTTGTTTTGTTCCTGATCTTAGAGGAAATGCTTTCAGTTTTTCAGCATTGAGAGTGATTGCTGTGGGCTTGTCATATACGGCTTTTATTATGTTGAGGTAGATTCCCTCTATGCCCACTTTCTGGAGAGCTTTTTATCATGAATCGGTGTTGAATTTTGTCAAAAGCTTTTTCTGCATCTATTGAGATGATCATATGGTTTTTATTCTTCAATTTATTAATATGGGGTATCACATTGATTGATTTGCATATATTGAAGAATCCTTGCATCCCTGGGATAAATCTCACTTGATAATGATGTTTGATACTTTTAATGTGCTGTTGGATTCTATTTGCTAGTATTTTGTTGAGGATATTTTTCATCTATGTTCATCAGTGATATTGGTCTGTAATTTTCTTTTATGTGATACCTTTGTCTGGTTTTCATATCAGGGTGATGGTGGCCTCATAGAATGAGCTTGGGAGTGTTCCTTCCTCTACAATTTTTTGGAAGAGTTTGAGAAGGATTGGTGTTAGCTCTTCTCTAAATATTTGATAGAATTCACCTTTGAAGCCACCTGGTCCTGTTCTTTTGTTTGCTGGAAGATTTTTACCACAGTTTCAATTTTATTACTTGTGATTGGTCTGTTTATATTTTCTATTTCTTCCTGGTTCAGTCTTGAAAGGTTGTACCTTTCTAAGAATTTGTCTACTTTTTCCAGGTAGTCCATTTTATTGGCATATAGTTGCTTCTAATAGTCTCTTATGATCCTTTGTATTTCTGGGGTGTCAGTTGTCATTTTTTCTTTTCTCATTTTATTGATTTGAATCCTCTCCCTTTTTTTCTTGATGAGTCTGGCTGAAGCTTTATCAATTTTGTTTATCTTCTCAAAGAACCAGCTTTTAGTTTCATTGATTTTTGCTATTGTTTTCTTCATTTCTATTTCATTTATTTCTCCTTTGATCTTTATGATTTCTTTCCTTCTCCTAACTTGGGAGTTTTGTTTGTTCTTCTTTCTCTAGTTGTTTTAGGTGTAGGGTTAGGTTGTTTACTTGAGATTTTTCTTGTTTCTTGAGGTAGAATTGTATTGCTATAAACTTCCCTCTTAGAACTATTTTTGCTGCATCCCATAGGTTTTGGGTCATCATGTTTCATTGTCATTTGTTTCTATGTATTTTTTTTATTTCCTCTTTGGTTTCTTCAGTGATCTCTTAGTTATTTAGTAGTGTATTGTTTAGCCTCCATGTTTGTGTTTTTTACAGTTTTTTTTCCTGTAATTGATTTCTAATTTCATAGCATTGTGGTTGGAAAAGATGCTTGATACAGTTTTAATTTTCTTAAATTTACTGAGGTTTGTTTTGTGATCCAAGTTGTGATCCATCCTGGAGAATGCTCCTTGTGCATTTGAGAAGAAGGTGTATTCTGCTGCTTTCAGATGGAATGTCTTATAAATATCAATTAAGTCTATCTGGTCTATTGTGTCACTTAAAGCTTGTGTTTCCTTATTAATTTTCTGTCTGGATGATCTGTCCATTGGTGTAAGTGTGGTGTTAAAGTCCTGTTCATTTTTATGATCTTTATAAAGCTTATTTTCTCATTAAAGTTATCTCTAATACTTATATTATTATGTAATGTTCTTCATTTTGATGCAACAAGGCTCTGTAGTTTTATATGTATAATACGTACATAACACCAAGCTAGACCCTGGAAATACAACAGTGAATGAAATAAACATGTTTCCTTGGGGAATTGACAGCCTGAGAGGTGGATATTAAACACATACAACCATGAGGAAATGCCTGTGAAATAGCAGGCAAGAGGATGTCTTGACCTGAATCCTAGCAAGACCACTTACTGCGTAATTTAGAGCAAGTTTCTTAACCTCTTTAAATCTAAATTTTCCCCAGAAGTAGCTGGGAATTATAATAGTACAGAACAGTACATAATATCTTACAGTGTTTTGTGAGCATTCAATGAGTTAATTTTTTATAAAGTAACAAGCATTTTGTCTGACACAAAGTAAATTATTAATGAATATTTACACTATACTATAAAATAAAATTAAAGAGACATATGAGAACAGATAGTAAGTTGCATATTTAGATGGAGTATAGACAAGCAGAAAAAATCAAGGTTTGAGAATCACAATGGAAAGGAAAACTTCTGGAAGATAACATTGGAGATAACTTTTACTTCTTTCCATTCTCACTAAGAAAGTTTCCTTCCAGAACTCCTCTTGGTTTAGAATATTTTTAAGTTGTTTTTATTTATTTATTTATTTTTTGGCAAGGTTAAATATTTCTCTGTAGAGCTTAATTATTCTGTTTACATTCCTGACACAACAGTTACAGGAAACTATACACAGAGTTTAAAATAAGGTCCAGTTGAAGCAAAAGAAAATGTCTAACTTCAGAATATGGAATGATTTGTAAATTGATATTACTGAACTTTACTCTTCTGAGTAAGAGGTCAACATCAAAGTACCCAACTAGCATCTGTGCTGTCCTCCAATTATTTCATGAATATAAGTCACTTCCTCAAAAAACAAGTCCCCATCCTGAGATCAAGGTCTATATTTGAAACTTCTTTATGTCTCTCACAACACAAAATACAGCAGTAAATATATTAAATAGAAACTTTCCTTCAGTATTTTCCTTTAATTGGCACAGACTTTCCTGATTCTCTCTCATTTTCAAATATTCATATTTGGCTTAAATATTAGCACCTTGAAAAACTTTCCTTTACCCTATGTAGACAGGACTGATTCCACCTCAGGAGAGAGTGGCACATTCTCTATTCCTCTCTATTGGTGTTTGCACTTTACCTTGTATTTGTGCACATGTCTTATTTATTGGTCTGCATGTCTCATTCTTACTTTCTTTACTTGTTTCTCAAGAACATAAGCATGAAATGATATAATGCTTGCTTAACACTTGTTCTATATCTGTACTCAGTAGATTGTAGTTATTATTACTGATGGCAACAATAACGGATAAATATATCAAGCTTGAATTGTCAATACATTTTAATCCAGTAGCCAGCATTTGCTTATCTTCCCCCATCCCATAATTCTAAAGCGAGAGAAAGTGAAACATATAAAACAGTATCTCAATCTTATTCAAATTTGCCATTTGTTTTTAAATGTATTGTTCATAGATACCTATGGTATCTTCTACATGTTTTTATCATTTAACACACTGAGTTATTTTTAAAAAATCATTTAGAATAATAAAATTAATTAAATTTACTGTCCTTTGATGAAGACAGTATTTCTAATCTATTATCAGAAATGCTTGCACTTTGAATTACTGTCATGGTTCTTTGCCACAAAAACACCACTCTCTTAACTAGCCTATGTTTTGTATTATAACATTTGGGAGAAGCCAGCAGACACCTTTATAGGGTTCAAATCTGTTGACATGGGATTTTTAGTATCATGATGCATCTAAAGCCATTCTCTCATTGGTAATTGTACTACCTAGAAACAGTTTGTGCTGTTGACTTCAACTTCTTGACAGGCTGATGGTAAAGCATAAGGGTCAGCCTGACTTAAAATATTTGATTCTGAGTCCTTGCTGGTATTTCCTCATCAGAAAAGCTTAACACATAAGGTGGTTGTGAAGAAGTGTAATATAAGCAAAAGGAGCTCTCCTCCAGAAAATTTTACAATTTGAACATTTTTTAAAATCTTCCCAACTTTTAGTTACTGAATTCATAAGCTTTCTTTCTTAAAAAGAAAAAAAAATGAAAAGGAACTCTTACCCACACAGGCAGCATCAGAAGAATATAAATACCCAAATACCCATACTTTCTGAGGGGTTACTATGTATACAATGACAACATTCTCCAAGTATAGGTCAGCCTCCCTCATGCCTCACTTTCAAAAGTTTTGACTTGAGATTCAACTTTAAGAGTTATAAGAGGCAACATACTTCACAAATTCCAGCTAAGTAAATTATAATTACAGTCCAGATTCCAATTAGGAAACTTCAGCATTGCTAAGCCGAGGAATGAAGCTTAAAGATACAATTAATATGAGCTTATATTAAAGGCTTTAGTGGAATTAATAAACTCTATAACAATAGATTATTACTCAATCTTGAACATAGACAACAGGCTCTTGCTGTCAATAACTAGCAAAATAGCCTACTTTCTATTTGCTGCTTTTGAATAGTGGTATTTTATCAAATAAAACCCTGTAACCAATGTAATTATGAAGGACTTGGATAATTTTAATGGAAAATAAAGAAAAAAAGCACTTGGAATCCCACAGATTAAAGTTTCCATTTAACCCTCTAATATGAATAATGCAAGTACTGATTCTAAAGTAAGCAGTATGAAAGAAAAGATAGTGGAAAAGGAAAAAGAGAATAATTAAGAAAAAAAGATGCTTTTTTTCAGAAAAACTAAGAAGGTATAGAGGTAGAGGATGTTCAGAGGACAAGAAACAAAGACTGGATTTCAGCTAGAAAGGCAAGCATGACATATTGGCTACTTTTTTACCTGGGTCATTTCTTATCAATATAGAGATAAATTGGTTGATAAATTGAGAGGTTCCACTCAGTGACTTATTTATTTGACAGAATTTATCCAAGCAATTCATTGACATAAATTCAAAGATTTGTCTTTATAAAAGTGCCAGCCTTCTCAGTATTTCTGGTATTAATAAAATCATATTTTTCTCTACCCCCAAAACTGCCTTTCTCTGTGAATGTCAGATAACAAATGTAGCAGGTGTATTGTTATTCACCTGGACAATATCTTTTTGAATTAAAGATGGTTGTTTTCCATTCTTCCCATCAAATAACAATTTGTGTTAGACTTCTTGTTGAATTTCCCTTTCCAAAGCACTAAAAATAATTTACTCCTTAGGAATTGCACTTTGAGGACTAATTGAGTGTGTTAAAAAAAGTGCTATTTACTTACTAAACCTTTGGAAATAAGGCATATGGATAAAGTAAGCTAAAACTAAAGCCTTCTTCCCTGCCTCCTCTGTCCCTGTCCAACCCCAAAATCCCCACTCCTGCACAACAAATATTAACAAATTCAAAATACCTAAGCCATGTGTATGATTCTTGTCGTAGTTTGGGTTACTCTAAAAGCAGAAACTCAGATAAAGATTAGAGTGAAAATGCGAGGTGAAGGAGACAGTGATATGGATTAGGAAGACAAGAAAGAGACAGCAGCCAACAAAGCATAAGTCTCTAAGCCCAGTGTAGGCAATCCCAGTGGAGCAACTCTGAGAATCAGCATGGAACACACACCTCCCAAGGGACTGGCTCAAACTGATATAACATAATAACCAGACTGGTAGTTTAAACGTCACACATTTATTTTTTGCAGTTCTGGAGGCTAGGAAGTCCAATGTCAAGGTTCAGGCAGGGTTCAGTTTCTGGTGAGAGCTGTCTTCCTGGCTTACAAATGGCTACTCTGTCCTCACATGGCCTGTCATCTGAGCACAAGCTGAGAGAGATCTCTGGTGTCGCTTCCTCCTTCTATAAGAGCACAGTTCTATAATATTAGGTCCCCACACTTACAACCTCACTTAATTTCTATCACCTCCTCACAGGTCTTATCTCCAAATACAGTCACTTTGGAAATTAAGGCTTCAACATCATGAATTTTGAAAGGACACAAACATGTGGTCCATAACAGGATCTGAAGTATTTGCACACATATTCCCATCACTCTGGTACTTTAGGACTACTGCATGGGTGAACAAAGGGGCCCTCTGATAAAGATGTACATATTCTAGAAGTGGGGCAGTTATACACTGAGTGATAAAGATAAGGGAATGTGAGTGAGACATCAACAGCAACTGCTTTACTTCTTTAATGTTTTCTGAATAGCTTCCTCTAAGTTACCCATTTAAATTAACTTAGCTGTGTAGCTAGGAACTCAGAAATTCTGCCTTCACTTCAAATCACCAATGGAAATGTGTAACAAGGATCAGTTTTTACTGAATTAGTTTATTTTATGCTCTTATTTTTCTTGATTATTTGTGCTTTCTTCCTATTGTGTCAAAATGAGACAAGCATGGACCCTAGAATTGAGAATCAGTTCCAAATTTTGATTTCTTTATGAGAAAATGAGAAATAGTTTTCATTTACCCATATTTTCAAAGTGCATCTTAATTTTCACTGCACCTTTATTGCTCTCTGTATTGAATTTCCCAACACTAAAATGAAAACTGTCATTTTGAGCCCTATACCTCAACATCTTGTTCTTGCATAATATGATCCTTTGTAGTTATGGTTTTTTAGAATTTTTTTTCTTTAATTCACAGGGAGAAATGGTAAGTTAACAATATAAATTTATTTGTGCTCCTTCCTGAGACCACACTAAAATAATAGTGATTTTTATATATAGAAGAACACTTTTTATATCAACGTATGCGTGTGTATGTATATAAACACATATATTCACAACATAAATAGAAAAGTTAGGGGCATTAGCAAAGGAGATATTTCTAGAAGTTTCTGAATGATAAAAGGTAGATAGAGGAGTAGCTATGATTGTCATGGGAAACTGGAAGCAAAAGGTTAAATTGCACAGAGGAGTTTGCCTCACACAGAGAAGGCAATGACAAGAGGGGGACCAATTTTTAATGCAGAAGCTGATTGAGTTTCAGGATTCATAGGGAGCTGATGGGAAACATATTTGGATAGAAAGTTTAGATGAAGTTAAGCATATATTTCTTGGATATAATGCAATGAAACAAACAAAGTAGAATTAAAAATGATAGAATCATGGATGTGATCACTGCTCTGCATGACCCATATTCATATAATCAAAGTAATGTCAGCATTCTATTGACATACCACTTTTAGAATTCACCTGTAGACATGGAAGTGGAAATATACTTATGATTATACAGAATGCAAGTGTCACCAAACCGGAGAGGACAGGAGTTCAGAGGTGGGAAATTGGGAAAACCACCAGGAGTGGAGGGATGCTGGTATCCTCATTTCACAGAGTGGGGAATGGAATGACTCCATCTGTGTTGACAGAAAAAGATAAATGTGTTAGGAATTTATTAAGAAATACATTCTTTAGGGCTTCCCTGGTGGCACAGTGGTTGAGAGTCCGCCTGCCGATGCAGGGGACACAGGTTCGTGCCCTGGTCCGGGAAGATCCCACATGCTGCGGAGCGGCTGGGCCCGTGAGCCATGGCCGCTGAGCCTGCGGGTCCAGAGCCTGTGCTCCACAACGGGAGAGGCCACAACAGTGAGAGGCCCGCATATCGCAAAAAAAAAAAAGAAATACATTCTTTAATACAATTCCATAATATCATATCTATTAATACCAAAATCTTAAAAGCTCTGAAAATCAGAAGTTTGCTTTCCTCTAAATCAACTGGCTGCAAAATTTTACTTGATCTTAACTCACTTGGTGATATGACCAAAATAACATGAAGCTATTTGTAGCTTTTCTTTATCACATTTATTAAGAAGGGCTATACTTTTTGCTATAGAAATATTAAAAGTTTTAATTGCAGGGATTGCTCCAAACTCTGCAAGGAGGGTCATATAATATATAATATCTATACACTAACAATTTTCTTAAATATGAAAAGTTATGAATTCCAGAATGTACATGACCCCAAAAGTTTTGAATGAGATGATGTACAAGCATAAAAAAATAAGGATTTATATAGGAAAAACAAATGCCAAATTTAAGACGTGGTTACGTTTGAGGGGGAAGAAAGGGAGAATGCTATTGTAAGGTTTATACAGAAGACCTCAATGTATTGTCAATATTTTATTTCTTAAGCTGGCTAGTAGTTGTATATGTATTTGTTATACTAATTTGTAGTCTCTTTTCCATATCTTTAAACTTCATAATAATAAAAAAAAGTAGCCAAAAGAGAAATTAAAATAGTGATATAGCTATATTGGAAGTGCATGAAAAGAGGAAATGAGAAGGTGGTTTAAATGTGCTAAATCTTTTTTGGTCATAGCAGGAAGACCATAGAAAATGAATACATTTTCATAAATCAAAAAGCAGCTCCAATGCAATCCCTATCAAATTACCAATGGCAGTTTTTACAGAACTAGAGCAAAAAATCTTAAAATTTGTATGGAGACAAAAAAGACCCCGAATAGCCAAAGAAATCTTATGGGAAAAAAATGGAGCTGGAGGAATCAGACTCCCTGACTTCAGACTATACTACAAAGCTACAGTAATCAAGACAATATGGTACTGGCACAAAAACAGAGACATAGATCAATGGAACAGGATAGAAAGCCCAGAGATAAACCCACGCACCTATGGTCAACTAATCTATGACAAAGGAGGCAAGGATATACAATGGAGAAAAGACATTCTCTTCAATAAGTGGTGCTGGGAAAACTGGACAGCTACATGTAAAAGAATGAAATTAGAACACTTCCTAAAATTATACACAAAAATAAACTCAAAATGGATTAGACCTAAATGTAAGACTGGACACTATAAAACTCTTAGAGGAAAACATAGGAAGAACACTCTTTGACATAAATCACAGCAAGATCTTTTTTTTTATCCACCTCCTAGAGTAATGGAAATAAAAACAAAAATAAACAAATGAGACCTAATAAAACTTCAAAGCTTTTGCACAGCAAAGGAAACCATAAACAAGACCAAAAGGCAACCCTCAGAATGGGAAAAAATTTTTGTGAATGAATCGACAGACAAAGGATTAATCTCTAAAATATGTAAACAGCTCATGCAGCTCAATATTAAAGAAACAAACAACCCAATTCAAAAATGAGCCAAAGACCTAGACATTTCTCCGAAGAAAATATACAGATTGCCAACAAACACATGAAAGGATGCTCAACATCACTAATCATTAGAGAAATGCAAATCAAAACTACAATGAGGTATCACCTCACACCTGTTAGAATGGACATCACCAGAAAATCTACAAACAACAAATGCTATACAGGGTGTGAAGAAAAGGGAACCCTCTTGCACTGTTGATGGGAATGTAAATTGATACAGTCACTTTGGAGAAAAATATGGATGTTCGTTAAGAAACTAAAAATATAATCACCATATGACCCAGTAATCCCACTACTGGGCATATACCCAGAGAAAACCATAATTCAAAAAGACACATGCACCTCAATGTTCACTGCAGCACTATTTACAATAGCCAGGTCATGGAAGCAACCTAAATGCCCATCGACAGACAAATGGATAAAGAAGATGTGGTACATATATACAATGGAATATTACTCAGCCATAAAAAGGAACAAAATTGGGTCATTTGTAGAGACGTGGATGGATCTAGAGACTGTCATACAGAGTGAAGTAAGTCAGAAAAAGAAAAACAAATATCGCATATTAACGCATATATATGGAACTAGAAAAATGGTACAGAGGAACCGGTTTGCAGAGCAGAAATTGAGACACAGATGTAGAGAACAAACGTATGGACACCAAGGGAGGAAAGCGGCTGTGGGGTGGGGGCGGGGGTGTGATGAATTGGGCGATTGGGATTGACATGTATACACTGATGTGTATAAAATTGATGACTAATAAGAACCTGCTGTATAAAAAAATAAATTAAATTAAAAAATAAAAGCAGCTGTACACGCATATTATTTAGAGATGTGGAGGTAACTAATATAATAAACAACAAAAATAAGATAGAAGTCATTGCCTTGGACTCCCTGGTGGCACAGAGGTTGAGAATCCGCCTGCAAATGCAGGGGACACAGGTTTGAGCCCTGATCCAGGAAAATCCCACATGCCGTGGAGCAACTAAACCCGAGCGCCACAACTACTGAGCCTGCACTCTAGAGCCTGCGAGCCACAACTACTGAGCCCAGGTGACACAACTACTGAAGCTCGCGCACCTAGGGCCCGTGCTCCACAAGAAAAGCCACTGCAATGAGAAACCCATGCACCACAATGAAGAGTAGCCCCTGCTCACTGCAACTAGAGAAAGCCCGCGTGCAGCAACGAAGACCCAACAATGAAGACCCAATGCAGCCAAAAATAAATAACTAAATTAATTAATTAAAAAAAAAAAAAGAAGTCATTGCCTTTAGGAAATGGGAGTGAGACTGGGGCAGAGTGCTGTTGCTTTTAAACATGTCCATATATTACTTTGATGGTAACTTTAAAAATCAATGAACATTGATATATTTTAAAGAGATTATGTGGAAGAATAACATCAGTTTTTGTTTTTATAAGACACAATTTCTGCTCTTTTATAATAAAATGGTGTCTATTAGAGGGCTATTGTGCTTTAAGAAAAATTATTATTATAAGAATAAAATGGAGTAGTGAATGTGAAATTGCTGTGTAACCTGTAAATCATTATATATGTATATGTACATACATGTACATAATAGCGAATAAGAGTACTTGCAAATAAAATACAAATTCCTCCTACTTAATAAAACATAAGCTCCTTCAATGTAGAAGCACTCTTTAATATACTACTTGAAACTTATATAATCTTGGTTACCACTAAATATTACTAAAAATACATATAAATATTACCACAGAGCCTTTTGGTGGTGGATACATCTTTCCAATTGTTGTCATTGTTGTTCTCCTTTTCCTTAATCATTAAGAATTGTCAAACTTCTTCCAAATCATCACTTCCAGGGCTTGCTACCTTCTCACTCATAAAATCTTCAGCAGAATTAACATTAATTTTAACTTTACATTTCAGGGACCCTCTATGTTATGATTTCAAAAGTATATAAAAACAGAATTAGGCATTGTACCATTCTACATTGTCTCCCAAGGGACAATGTCTCCTTTATGGCTCAGTGCTTGATATATCATTGACCTGGAATACCTCTATTTCCCTCCACTTCTTCTTAACCAAAAGCTCCAAGGCCCAGATCAAATGTCTTGATCATTCTAAGGAATTTGTTTAGAGGTTTGTTCTAATTTGAAACAAAGAGAAGAAAACCTTACTTGGTCTTTGAGGTCCATGCCCAAGAATACCCACAGTAAAATAGGTGTTAGAGGACAATTATAATGTATCACTTATTCATTCATTCATTCATTGGTTCATTCATTCATTCATTGGTTCACTCATTCATTCATTCATTCAGTCAAAAAATATCTCAGAGCAACTACTTTGTGCCAGAAGTAACAATATTTCACTTGCCATGTTTCTAAAAGAAAGAATATGCCTCACTGTAGAAACAGCCAAATCCTATTACTAGGGTCAAATCATAGATTCATAAAAATAGTAAATATCTTAGTTTCAGAATTTTAGCTATGATCTAACAGAAGATGAGAAGCAGTGCATTGAAACCAAAGGCCACAGACTCAGAAAAAAGGAAGATGAGGCTGCATTTTGACCATAGAGCATAGACTTGACCTTCCTGATCAATTCTTTCCCTTTCTGGAGATTTTTAAAATTATGGGCAAAACATGAAAATTATCCTCTTAACAAACTTTTAATTGTACAATACTCTACTGTTGACTATTGGCACAATGTTGTACAGCAGATCTCTAGAATTTAATCATCTTGCTTCACTGAAACTTTATACCTTTTGAATATTCATGTTCTCGAAGATCTTTGAGCTCAAGCACAAGTTTATAGTATCAAAAAGGTTAAGTATTAAAAATAAATAGCATTTTTAGCTTTCTGGAAATATTCCTTCTGAGTAATCACATTCAGTATTAGTTGTGAACATCATAGAAAATATATTTATTTTCATCTATGAATTATACAATGGCTAGTACTACCTTGGCTTTCTCTGTATCTCTTGCAATATTTGCTTGGGAACATGACACTATTAGGTCCTCATTTAATTCTTTCCCTAATGGAAGGAGAAAAGAGAAATAAAATTTTCCTCTTCTGTGTCTTGAGGTCCACATCACAAACCTAGCTCTATTTCCTATAATTATCCATTGAAACAGGAATACTGGAGAAAATTTCAAGTTACTATTAATAATTTTAAATAATCTGATTAAGAGAAATGGGTTTCGGGGGGCGTGGTCATTTTAATTCAGCTTTCTCTTTCCTCTTTTATTTTTGTTTCTCTTCCAGTTTTATTGAGATTTAATTAACACACAGAACTGTATAAGTTTAAAGTATACAGCATAATGATTTAACTTACATATGTTGACTGAAAAAAATGCACAGCGTGAAAGTTGTGAGTTAAATTTTATTTGTGGCAAAATGAGTACTACAGCCCGGGAGACAGCACTTCAGATAGCTCCAAAGAGGTAGTGGGGGAGGGTCAGTATGTATGTGATATTGGTGAAAGGGGAGTACATGCAATCAAGCACATATTTTTTGCAGAAGTTTGCTGCTAGTCTTGGGAAGGTTACTGCTAGTCACGGGGAGCAGACGTCACCATGAAAGATTTTAGTGCTTTTCTAGATATGAGGAGATGCAAGAATTGGGCTCATAAAACAGTCTCCTGAAAATATCTACCTACCTGAAAACCTGTTCTGCCAGTAATTTAATCCTTGTAGAGATGGATGGCAAGTGCCAATATCAAGTGTCAATTTGTAGGTGACACATACATCATGAAATAATTACCAGAATAGTTGACATCTATCGTCTCATATAGATACAAAATTAAAGAAACAGAAAAAATTTTTCCTGTGATAAGATTCACTCTCAAAAATTTTCATGTATAATATACAGCAGTTTTAATTATATTTATCATGTTGTACATTACATCCTTAGTACTTATTTGTCTTATAACTGGAAATTTGTACCTTTTGACTGACTTCATCCACTTCCCCTCTCCCCTCTCTTTTCTCTTTGAACATTTTGTCTTTGACCTTTCTCCTCAATATTTAAAGAATGACAATAATAGTCTGGCTCTTTAATGAATAAGTGTTGAGTAAATTAATTGGTTTATTTTCATGATTAAGAAATAAAAGACTATACCTAAGCAGATCCTTTGGTCTAGTTCATCTTTGTAAATGCCTTAATTTTAAGCATGTGAACACAAAAATATACTAAGTCTTCATATTTCCATAGATAGATGATAGATTGATAGAAAGACAGATACAGAATAGATAGATAGATAGATAGATAGATAGATAGATAGATAGATAAACAGACATAGGAAGGAAGGAAAAGGATGAGGAAGGAAGGAAGGGCAGAAGATACTAATAACCATCATTCAATTGTCCTACCAATTCCATGGTTCCTTACTTAAATTTTAGTACCTAATTGTCCCCATGTTTCAGTCTTCTCAGTGTTTTCAAGCAATTCTTAAATTATTTCTCATTTTTCTCCCTATTTTGCTATTTTGACTACAGGACTATTAATCTAACTCCAACTTTCTCCTGGTTATGTATCACAGCACTCACCTTTGCAGTCCTACCTTTTGAATAGAGCCATATCCTTTTCTAACATAACTAATCTAGAGAAATTTCCCTTTTTATAATAATTTTAAAATCTCACTGCCTACATATCTTATTATTAAGGAACACTTAAAATAATTACTTTAATGCAAGACTCTATATAAAAGAAAACCTCATGATAACTATATATCTGTAACTACATATTAAATTTACTTATATATGTACAGCGTTATATAATCACCAAAGTGTACAAAGCACAGATACATGATCATGTAGCATCTGATGGCTGCCCTTATGCTGAAAAGAGTGTTTTCAGAAATAATTTCCTGCCACATTCCTGACTGTATTTGCAGCCTGAGTTGATCCCCTTCCCTGCTGTTCTCTGATCTGCCCCTGGGTTACTAACAGCCCCAACAGACAGACTGGCTCGTGCTACCTGCTGCTCAGACACAGATTAACTCACTACCAGCCATATGGGCTACCGACTTCAAAAATTCCTCTCCTTTTGCTTTGGGCTCTTGGGAAAGTTAATGGATAGTTTTCTGGTGGAGAGAAAAACAACCTGGTGGTGTGCAGGCTGGGCAGTAATCACCTGCACCCGACACAACTGGCACCTCCATCTGCCTTTCGGCCACTATTTGTGTGAAGGGAATGGATTACTGCCTTTGGTGCTACTCCTGTGTGTCAGCCACTGCCATTTGCCTCAATTAGAAAGTCAAATGATTAAACACCTAATTCATATTTATATTATTTACAAAGATTACTCAATGCATCCATTGTTAAAGGGGGTCTCAAAATATTTCTAGAGTTAAAAAATATATAAATTATTTTGATCTATTTTGGCAAGTGTATTCAAACAAAGATGCTTATTTTTAAACGTAGTAAATAAATGCTCTAACAAATAATGTATGGAAGTTGAAAGATCATAGTCTCTAAGTTTTCTGATTTGGGTTCATTGTGACTTAGTTCCCTTTCCATGCCTTATTTCCCTCTGAAATATCTAAATTTGTGAAAGTATGTTGTAAACTGTACCAAAGCATAATTATAAAATACCTTTGTTTAATCATAAAATATAGTTGTTAAGTATTGCCTTTCTGGAATTCAAAAGCAGAGGCTATCAAGGAAACTTTATTCTAAATATCAAAAGTATTAAATATTTTTCATTAGCAAGAAATCAATAATATGATCATAATGTTAACAAATCCAAGTGTTTAGCATTGCATCATTCCTCAGTTCATCTTGATCCCTGTTCCCCCCCAAAATAGCCTTTTATTGGTTTTACAGACAGAATAATGAAAATCAAATAATTGGCCTTAGAATCAGTAACTAATAAAAAATGTTTTATTTTATGAAAAGTTTTTTTCTACTTTAGAGGAATAACTTTCTCAACCTTTTGGTAATGTAATAACTATAATATAAAGCAAGACATTTAATATTTAGTCATTTTTGTGGAGATAATTTAGAATGATATAAATAATTAAATTATTTCTAATGGTTATCTTTCCTTCATTAAATCTCTGATTTCTTAGACTTAGAATCCCCTGAAGGAATTTTTTTAAATGAATAAAAATTCTGTTCTATTAATAAAATAATCTAACAGCTTAAATATTTTTGCAAGGAAATATGATATATAAAAAATTGTGCTTTCAATTATTTTTTTCTCAAGTTTTATTTTATTTTTTATTTGAATTTGCTGGTTATTAAGGCTTTGTGGAAGTAACATTAATATTAATTTGGTATTTATTTCCATAGGTAAAAATAATATCAAAACATTTTTATTTGTTATATATAATTTTTTCTATATTATGTGTTGTGTAATGTTTATTTGATTGTATACATATGTGTGTACACATGTGTATGTGTGTCTTTAACAATATACCTTTGGCCAGGTTCATAGTACTTTAAAAAACTGGTATTTACTCAAAATAAGTCATGCATTCTTTCTAATGGGATTGTATTTTACTATTCTTCCTACTGTTTATTTTTAAATATTTTAAAAAGTTGGGGTATACATCTTAATTGACTTTGTATACCACTGTCTATCAGAATTTCACATTATTAATTACAATATAAATTTTTATTATTATATGATTGAATGGGAGAAACCAAAAATAAAGGAGAATTTTGTGTTCTCTTCCTATTAAAATATGACAAGTTATTACACTTGCTTGGTGCATTACAAATTAGAACAAGTGAATAAATTGGTGAGAGAATAAATGAACTGTAAATGCTTACGAGGGACAGAGCATAGCTAATATTTTGAACAGTAAACCCAGCTAAAATTTATTGGGTCCAGTACTTATTTTAAACTATACATAATTTTTCCACTAAATTGCAAGAAGATTTGGGACAAAAGTTGAAATCATTGACTATATATTATTTTTAAGCAATCTTAATATTAAAAAACAGTCCACAACTTCTTGTTGGACAGAATTGAATGCATGCATTCTTCTCTGCTCCTCCCTAATAAATACAACTATAAACGCTAGAAATAATGTAAGAAGCTACCAAAGGAGAATGCTGAAATGTGGTAAGAGGAAAGCCAAATAATTTGGTACCCTAGGACTGGTGGAACAACTTAATGAGATGAAGGTTTATGACTGCACCTGACACACACACATACGCTGGAAGTGGACCCAGAAGTTTCCCAACCCCCATCAAGCAACAGAAGGCAGCTCAAGTTGGCTCATTCATTTCCCTAATTGAACAGGGGTTCAAATAAAAATTATAAGTACATGATACTCAAGACAACGATATTTAAAAGTAAGAAAGGTAAAAAGAAGTAAGTGGAAGCAAAATTTCTACACTTCATCTGAAGTGGCAAAATGTCGATACCAGTAGATTATTATAAGTCACATATGTATACTGTTATACCCAGAGCAACCAATACAAAAACTATATAAAGAAACACATTCAAATACACTATCACATATAAATGGAGAAAATCCAGCTAAAATTTTGTTGAGCTGGGATTTGAACCTAGGCAATCTAGCTTCAGAGCTGTGCTTTTGACTTCTGTGCTACATTTTCTCTCAGTAGTTAGACACCACATATCTGTAGAAATGAGTAAAATAGCTAATACTATTGTCCACAAATCAGACACAAAATTAAATCATTTTCATGCATTAGTATACTCAATTCAAACAATACTGCCATAGGACAGTTATATTTATCCCCATTTTACAAGTAAAAAGTTGGAGCATTTAGAATTTACTTGCCCATATTGGTGCTGAAAACTCGATCTCTGTGCACTGGTGATGAATTGAATCACGAAGACAGAGTTTTGGGTGAAGTAGAAAATAATAGCTTTATTGCTTTGCCAGGCAAAGGGGGACACAACAGGCTCATGCCCTTCAAAACCTGTGTGTCTCAATCAGAGGGAATTTGGCAATAAATTTTATAGCAGTTGTTCAAGGGCAGGGTTGCTGATAAGGATCAGGGTGTGTACAGTGCCTGCATTCCTTTAATCTGTCCTCAGGCAATCTCCTGATAAGCTTCTGTGGTAACTCAGGTGGTCTCTCCTAATCTTCTCTGAAGAATGCTTCATCAGGGAGTTAGCATCTTCCATTTGTTGGGGGTTTAGTTCTCCAGAAGAACTCAAAGACATCATGTGTATCTCTTGAGGGTGAACCAGGACTCTGCCCCAAGGCTGCACTATTGTTTCTTGACTCCTCCTCCCTTGTCTCTGCATCCCCTCCTTTCCCTTAATAGCAACAGTTTGAACCTGCCCTTTGGAACTCAGGGAAGGTCATGGAGGCTGGAGTCTATTTCCTACAAACAAGAAATGGGGATTACAGACTTCCATGCCCAACAGGGTCCTGCTTGGTTTCAGTATTGACACAACTATTAAATAGAAGAATCATGGATTTTAACTCAGTTTGATTCAAGTGTTCACAAACTTACCTACTGTGCATGTTGCCTCCCAAACAGGGACTATTTTTGGTAAGAAAGCATATCTAAAACAAACATGGCTGTCACCTATCCTACTGTTTGGGTTTTGTAATGGTTAATTTTATGTGTCAACTTCACTGGTCTAAGGAAATACCCAGAAAGCTTGTAAAACGTTATTTCTGGGTATGTCTGTGAAGGTGTCTTCCAAAGAGATTAGGATTTGAATCAGTAGACTGAGTAAAGAAGACCCCCCTCACCAGTGTGGGTGGGCATCACCCATTGAGGGCCTGAATAAAACAAAAAGGCAGAAAAAGGACAAGTTCACCTTCTGTTTGAACTTAGACACCCATCTTCTGCCTTCAGACTCAGGCTTTTGTACCCAGATCCAGACACCAAGACCACCTCCCCCACCCCCTGACTCATTTTCGGCCCTTCAGACTCAAACTAAATTACACCCCTGGCTTTCCCGGTTCATCAGTTTGTAGATGGCAGATCATGGGGTTTCTTGGCATCCATAACCATGTGAATCAACTGCTGTAATAAAATACTTCTCTCACTCTCTCTCTCTCTCTACACACACACACACACACACACACACACACACACACACACACACACATATATATCTCCTATTATTTTTGTTTCTTTGGAGAACTCTAATGCAAGCTTATAATTACCCAGAAGCTGGAATGAAACAGCAACATATTAATTCTAAGAAAAGCAAAGTGAGCTTATTAGGAATTCAGTTTTTGTTTCATGTCTAAATTATTATTAACCTACCACTTGAACTTGGTCAGTTATCTATTGGCTCTCAAGGTATTTTTACTTTGGCTTATTGACTAATTCTTTAGGTTAAAAAATTTGCATTTTCTGATTTAAATGAGAAACCCAGATCATTTTCTCTTTGGAAATCTTTTGTCACTTTCCAGAAAATTTGAAAACAGCTTGCTAAAGAGCTGACTACCCTAACAGTTTACTCTGGAGCACACTGTTGTTAGCTCCTTAAACTATCTCACCTGTGCCCTTTATGCCTGTTTTGTGCATGGACCTTCATGAAATTAGATCACAAGGTCTTAGTGGTATCCCAAGATCGACTCCATTCTTGTGTGCCAAAAGGACAAACCAGATAACAAAAAGGGTATTTGAGTTTTTGCTCTTAAAGTATTCAAAAAGATTCAATACTAGTGTGTGAACAAATTAACAAGAAAGTTAAATGTTTTTATTTGGTTAAAATACAGTTATCTATTTTAGTCCATCTTTGTTGTGACAAAAGAACTCAAGTAAATACAGCCTGAATTTGAGCTTCATGCATTTACATAGGAAGCTATGGATGTAAGGAGGGAAGAAAGACCACATAAAATCCATAATACAAGACATTTATGACTTAAAGAACATGTTGTTAAGATGTTGAAATCCTATAACATTTTTAAGAGGAGAGAGCTGCTCAGATTAACAATAATTAAAATACAGCAAAATTGTGAGGTATAAATCTCTCATCACCTTTTATAACCTTGTAGTATAAAACATTTTCAATCACAGTCAACAGCCAAAAAAACACTTCAATGAAAGACTTTCACTGGTCAGCTCAGCTTGGGTTACTAGACAAGTCAGCTGGTAGTGTCCATGAGCAAGTGTGGCTTGCTATCTGGGTCTCCAGTTAGGCGAGGCCACTGCCTATGCTCTGAAGTCAGGACTGACTAGGCTCCAAATTCAAGTGAGGTTTCTGCATGAGCTTCCTGATCAGGTGGAGCTGCTGGCTATGCTCTGTGGTCAGATGGAGGCACTCACTATGTTCTGCAATCACTTCTGGTCAGTCAAGATCACAGGCTGCGTTCCCTTGCAGGGTGGTGCCACTGGTTGGTTGCTATTGGGCAGGGCTATGGGCTGGGTTCCACAATTGTCCCTGGGCAGGGGTGGGGGGGTGGAGGTGGGCTGTCAGGTTATGCTCCATCACCAGATAGTGCTGCTGGATGGACTCTGTGTTCAGGTGGGACCGAAGGTAGAGCTTCATGTGGCTTCAGGCTGTTCTCTGCTATTAGGTGGAGCTGCAGGCTATGCCCTGTAGTTGGGTGTGGTCACAAGCTGGGCTTCTTAATTACAGTAGACCTCTGACTGTGCTCCACTATTGTGCAAGGTCACTGGCTGGGCTCTCTGGTAGAGAAGGGTCTCCAGTTGTATCCCCCAGCTGTATCACACAGAGACTATGCTCTGTGAGTGGAGTCACTGGCTGGGCTTCTTGTCTAGGAGAGGCCACAGGCTGTGCTCAGCAACCAGTCAAGGTCATAGGCTGGGTTTTGCTACAGTGCAATATCATCAGCTGGGCTATGAGGCTACCCAGTATCGCTGTCCAAGCCTCCTGGTTATGCAGGGCCAGAGGCTATATTTAACAGTTGGGCAGGGCTGCTGGCTTGGCTCTTGGTCCAAGTGGGGCTTTAGGAGGGGCTCTGGGGCTACCTGGGTTCTCTGGCCAGGTTTCCTGGTTAGGTGGGACTGAAGGCTATTCTCAGCAATTGGACAGGACTGTGAATTGCTTCCCTGCCCAGGCGAACCATTAGAACAAGCTCCATGTCTGGGGGCTCAGATCAGAACTGCCAATTTTGCTCCCTGGCCAGATGTGCTCACTGGCTGGGCTCTGTAGATAGAAGCCACTGCTGCAAGCAGGAATGCAGTGAGCCAAGATCTGAGCCCTGACTGGGACTGACATATATACACTAATATGTATAAAATGGATAGCTAATAAGAACCTGCTTTTTAAAAATTAAATAATATAAAATTCAAAAAATTCCAAAAAATAATACAAAATAAAAATTAAAAAAAAAAAATATATATCTGAGCCCTGATTGCTCTAAGACCCATCTCCCTTCTTCATTTCTATCTGATCCCCAGTTTTCAAACTCTGCAGATTCCCCCAGTAGTTCCCATGAGACTTGAGTGGGCTCCCCAAGAAGCATCCCACAATACTAGGGGAGCTGGAAGTACACACTGGGCTCTCTTTTTGCCACTGGAGAAACTATAGGCTTAGGGGGGCCTTCTTGGTGCTGTGCCATGCCAGCTAGGGGAAGGAGTAATGCAGTCAGAGTATAACCGCTTCTCTTATGCTTCTAATGTAGTCCTTCTCAGTCTCTGTCGTCCAGGGGGAGGGCTTCGGCCTCATCTCCAAGTTCTGGAATTTTCACAGTGGTGTATTATCTATGAATAGTTGCTAGTTTGTCTTCTTGTGAGAGGGACTGAAGTCAGGAATGACCTATGTTGCTGTCTTGATGATGTTACTCATCTCCCTGGAATTTATATATGAATAGTCATTTATATGAAGCACTTCGGTTTCACAAGGCTCTTCTCTAAAGCGCGATTATGAAAAATGAATAATAGGTACCTGGGTGTTGCTTCCTTGCTATTGATTTCCAGAGGGTACTTGGTACTGATGAGTCTGTGAAGTAGGGAAGTATATTGTTTGGATGCCCTTAAAGATGCCCTTCTATCACTAAATGTGGCACTGAATTTAGGAACATGAAAAATGTCTACAATTCTATCTTGAGTGAGATTGGCATCCCAAGAGGTAACACAGAGGTGAAAGGTGGATCAATGTTTAGCTACGCCTTTTCTTGATTCAAGCAAGCATTCTTGTATAATTGTATAAAAAGAATTTTACCCAGAACTAGATACTAAAAATAAGTTAAATTGAAAGTTATGCTTGAGTCATTGTAATATTTAAATTACAGCCATTTCTGAATGGACTGCAACCCACCACACAAGTTCCTTAATTTTACTGTATTAGAAAGTTCTTCAATTTTTATCTAAACTTCTCCATACAATTATCTATCTATGGAACAATAGTAGAGTTCACATTCTTTTCAAATGCACATGACACATTCATCAGGATAAACAACAATAACAAAAAAGACAATACATTTAAAAGGACTCAAATTATATAGGGTATGTTCTCTGATCAAAGTTAATAAGATTAGAACCAACAACAGAAAAATATTTGACAAAAATTCCCCAACTTTAGAAATTAAAAAATATAATATTTGGAGCTGAATGAAAATGAAAACAACTAAGCAAAAAGAATAAATGTAGAAAACCAATCATCTAAGCTTCTACTTTAAACTGTTAGATGAAGAACTAACTAATCTCAAATTAAATAAAAGAAATAAATAGTAAAGATAAGAGCAGAAATTATTAAAACAGAATCTGGAAAAACAAAAAAGAAAAAGAATCAAATAAAAGCTGCATTTTTTTAATAAAAGGTATAAAAAATTGACATACTTCTAGGGAGACTGATAAGGAAAATAGAGAAGCTTAAAATACTAGAAATGACAGATGGATATCACTAAAGCACCTCAAACATGAAAAGGATAGCAAGACAATATTATGAACATCTTTATGCCAATAGATTTGACAACTGCAATGGACTGAGTGTTTGTGTTCCTCAAAATTTATATGTTGAAATCCTCACCCCAAATGTGATGATATGAGGAGGTGGACCCTGTAATCAGGTCATAAGGGTGGAGCCCTCATGAAAGGGGTTATTGCTTTTCTAAGAGGGACCACAGAGAGCTCTCTCACCCTCTTTTTCTACTGTGTGAGGATATAAAGAGAAGACTACACTCTGCAACCATGAAGAGGTCCTCACCAGAATTCAACCATGCTGGCACTCTGATCTCAGACTCCCAGCCCCTAGAACTAGAAGAAATAAATTTATGTTGTTTATAAGTCATCCTGTCTATGATGCTTTTTTACAGCATTCTTAAATGACTAAGACAACAACTTAAGTGAAATGGACAAATTACTTAAAGATATATAGATAGATAGTTATATATGTATATAGATATACAGATATAGAGATGATATATAGATAACTTCAAAAGGGTTAGAAAACTTATATAGCTCAATTCAATTAAAGAAATTGGGTTCATAATAAAAACATAGTTCAGGTCCAAATGGCATTATTGGTGAATCCTATTAGCCTTGTAGGGTAGAAATAATACAAATTCTTTTAGAAATTGGAAGAGTGGAAACTTCCCATGTCATCTTATGATATTAAAACAAAACAAAGACATTACTAGAAAAGAAAACTATAAACTAATATCTTGGAATGAATAAATAGTATAAGTGAGGGTTAATCCAAAAATGCATGATTGGTTTAACATTCAAAAATAAATCAAAGCTATTTACCAGAATTGGTAATATTGACAGAATAAAGGGGGAGAACCATATACTTGTCTCAACATGTGCAAGTGTACTCTCACACATTTCTAGTGGGAACGTAAAATTATACAACCACTTTGGGAAACAGCTTGACAATTACTTATAAAGTTGGAAACACACATACTATATGATCCAGCAATTCCATACCTAGATATTTACCCAAGACAAATGAAAAAATGTGTCCCTTCAAAGACCTATACAAAAATGTGTACAGCAGCTTTATTCATAATAGCCAAAAACTGGAAACAATCAAATGTCCAAAAACAAGTGAATGGCTAAATAAATTGTAATATATACATAAAGGAATAGTACATCACAGTAAAAATAAATGAGCTACTAATGAAACCAAGCAGGACTTTGTGGGGCTCCTGGGCACAAAAGCCTTTCTGTGTCCCCCATTTCTTGATTACAGGAAACAGGCTTCATTCAGCCTCCATGACCTTCCCTAAGTTCCAACAAGTGGGTTCAAACAGTTGCTAATTGTGAAGGGAGACAAGGGAGTAATAGTCAAGAAACAATAGTGTAGCCTTGGGGCAGGGTCCTGGTTCCCCCTCAAGGGATATACATAACATTGTCTTTGAGCTGTTTTGCAGATACAGAAACCCCCAGCACACAGGAGAAGTTAACTGTATGTTGCCCACAAACATGTAGACCCCAGACGGGTTGGAACCAGAAGGTTGACAATGCTGACTACCACTTACCTCACCACCAACCAATAAGAAGAATGTCCACGAGATGATCACATCCTCTTCGAACCATTACTAGAAAATTTCTCACTACCTCCTCCAGGTCTGGACATACAGTTTTGAAGGCATTAGCCCCTGTGGCCCCCTTTGCCTGGTAAAGCAATAAAGCTATTCTTTTCTACTTCACCCAAAACTCTGTCTCTGAGAATTAATTCAGTGTCGGGGTACAGAGGCCAGATTCAGCTTCGCTAATACATGGAACCACATGAATGAATCTCAAAGCATTATGCTGAGAAAAATAGCCAGACACAAAGAATGTATAGAGGATGATTCTATTTATATGTAATTCTAGAAAAGGTGAAATTAAGCTATTGTTATCAAAAGCAGGTCAATGATTGTTATTGGTTTGTAGTGGGGTGGATTGACTTGCAAACAGCATGAAGAAACTGTTTAGGATGTTGGAAATATTACATACCTTGATTGTGATGGCATTTACAACAAAGATGTTTATAATTTCCAAAACCTATCAAACTACACTTAAAATAGTTCCAGTTTATTTTATGCAAAGTTTATTTTAACAAAGCTGATTTTAAAGAATAGCAACAACTAGAAATTTTTTGAGGACTCTTGGTGCCCAAAGCTTCACAGTCAAGGCTGTACATGGCTTCTCCCTTTCCACAGTGTAATAAAGCTCTTCTCATTCAGGTGCCAACCAGTCCACCCAGGGTGCTGAGCCCTTAATGAAACCAGAGGCTAAAAGGTGATCCCAAACCACACCACAACTGCTTACTCTGGAAAAAAGGCACCAATACCCCTCCAGAGGTAATCCTCTTAAGGATGTAAATTTGCAGGAAACATTTTTTGTGAAGTCCCTCCCCTGTTCAGACATTCCTGTAGTGTCTGCTTTTTTTCTCATTCTGAGGTTTTGTTTTGTTTTTAATCCTTCTCAGTATGATGATAGATTTATAGGCTGGTAGGGCGGGAAAGTAGGTAGATTAATGAATTAGTTCATTCAATACCTAACAAACTTTATCAAGCTCCAAACACTGTGTGGCCACAGAGTAGTAAATGGACAAATGAGGCTCCTAAGAGATGAAAAAAGATGCAAATTGGAGGGAGACCTGGTGCCCTATCTTAATATCGCTCTTATTCAATTCTCTTTAAAATCAATTTGCAAAGGATAGTGGCCAAGGAAAGGAAAGGATTCTTTGTAAAGTATCAGTGTTCAAGTGAGAATATTTGCACTAGGAAGTGGTAATCTGGGCCATGTCAGAATTAGTGTAGTAGAAAGACAAAGGCTTATGGTTTAAGACAAACGTGGTTTTGGGGGAAAGAAAAAATAATTTTCCATCTACTCTTCTAGATTCTTGGCTGAGACACCCCCCCCACACACACCCCATAACAGAAGACAGATTACCTGGAGAAAAATAAACAAAAGTTTAATGATATGTATACATCATGTACACTTGAGAGATACCTAGGAAAACTGAGTAACTCCTTGAAATGGCCCAAGCCACCACCTTAAATATCATCTCCAGCTAAAGACAAAAGATGTTGGTGCGGGGGGAAGGCTAGTTTGGGGAGGTTACCAGGAAAACACAGTGAACAAAGGTAAGTTTTTAATGCAGATTTAAGCCAATGCCCTCTCCATTGATAAAAATTTCTAAAGGTGACTAAAAGATATAGTCACTTTTCTCTTCCTGGTACAGAGAGGGAGACACCCTTACAAATAGAGCTTACCCTTATAAATAAAGTTGTCTGTAATTTCTTAATTTTCAGAGCTTCACCCATGTCTATTTTTTTTTTTTAATTAATCAGCCTAAAAGTATTCCTATGCCGTAGAGGCATATGTTGAGGTGACAAATTCTACTTCCCTTCAATTTCAGGTCAAGCTCTGGTTTTTATTAGCTTAATGAGTACCAATTTTTTTTTTTTTTTTGCCAACCTGCAAGGTTTGTGGGATCTTAGTTCCCTGACCAGGGATTGAACCCGTGCCATCGGCAGTGAAAGTGCAGAGTCTTAACCACTGGACCACCAGGGAATTCCCTAATGAGTACCAATATTTCACCAGATTGGAAAACAAATGTAAGTTGCTTTATGCCTTACTTTGAAAAGCTTGAAAAAAATGAAAAGGATTTACAAATCAACATTATGGGATTAGCCAATGTAAGCTGCATACTTGCATAATATGTGTTTTATAATGCATAATACTCATACAACATTTTTTCCATATTTTGCATAACTATTTACTATGAAACTTAGAAATGATTGATCCATAAAGAGCCAGAAAAAGAGACTGTGGTCAGGAGACCTCACAACAAATGGGATTTGTTGAGTAATTGCTCAACTTTCAATATTTTCTGTGTGAAAGGTACCTTTGTTAAACTTGACCAATTTAGTCTATTTACTTGGCCAAGTTTCTTAACCTCCTTAGGTCCCTATTTCCTCACCTGTGAAAGGGCAAAGAACACCTATTTTAAAGTTCATTAAAGTGCTAAGAACCCTTACATGTGTTCATATCAATGTTTTTAACTGAAATAAATGGAGATAAAGTAATAAGAATTTATTTCCCTAGGAGAACATCCACTGGTAGCATATAATTCTCCATCTGAACAGCTCCCATAGGCATTCATGGGTCAGCCTCTGCCATAATATTTCTCTAAAACTTTGTCATTATTACCACTAAGGGAGTAGTAATCCCAGTGCCCCTGCTGTTGGGATTACTTTGTATCTCAGAAAGATAGTTTTTAGTTACCTCTTTTGCTTATTCTTTTAGATTTGTTGAACATAATGACTATGAATTGAAAGAAAACCATTAGCTGGTCACCAAAAATCTACTAAATGTCCAACAAAATATGCCTTAATATGGATAATACCATCTAAAGGAGACTTACCCTGTAGAAATAAGTCCACAAGTTAAAATTTTTGGTCATTTAGCTCATGTCTTAGAGTTATCAAACTATATCTACTCCAGTAGCTTAAATGGCTGTATCTTTAATGAAATTTAGGTGATAATTTGATCCAGAGTAACCAGTGAGATTTACCTAGTTCCAAAGCTAATGACTGCATGATTAAACTTGATCAATCAATACCCATTGGAATATTGTATAATATAATATTGGTAGTTAGCAAATTTACACTGATGTGCATTTCAAAAAGCATACATTTGCACAATTAGCCTTTGGGTCTGAAAAGTTTTTTTAACCTCTTGTTTAAAATGTCTTTTTTTTTTTTTATAAGATGCTTCTGAAAATGTAGATCCAATCATTTAAATAAACCTGTATATATTTATGCAAAAGAATGAAAGAAAGAAAGAGAGAGAGAGGGAGGGAGGGAGGGAGGAACGAAGAAAGAAAGAAATAGAAAGGACTCCGTCTCTCTCAGTTCATAGCAAAAGGTAGAGCTTATTACCATCTTCTTAAATGTGGGCTGGCTTTGTGATTGATTTTTACCAACAGAATGTGGCAAAAGCAATCATTTGAATATTCTGATATCAGGCCTTAAAATAATTCGGAGCTTCCACTTCCTGCCTCTTATAATCCAGGTTCCAGACTCTGAGAATCCAAAGCAATACAGAGACACTATACGGAAAAAAACCAAGGTGCTCTTGTCACAAAGCCAGGCTGACCTCCTAGCCTACAACGAACACCAACTGCCAGCCATGGGTGAACCACTTTGGCCATTCTAGCCTAATTTAGCCTTCTGGTGACTGCAACCCCAGGTATTACCATGTCGAGCAGAAGAACCATCAGATGAGGCCAGCAAACATATAGAATGGTTAGGAATAATTAAATGTTATTTTTAAGCCACTAAGATATCATTTATTATGCAGCAATAAATATTCTATATAAAAATTGATACCTAGAAGAGAAGTACGATCATAACCATAATATAAAACATGTGGCATTAGATTTGGACCTGCGTGGTAATGAGGACACTGTTAGGAGAGGCTAAAAAGTGTGAAGAAATTGTTTTTTGAGGCAAACAAAAAGGTGATTAATATTATGCAGTGTTGTAATGTTTCGCAACATTCTCAACTATGAAAACATGGAAGATGGTAAATGTACCTAATGAGCTTGGGGATCTGTCTGAAGAGATATCCAGGCAGAATGTTGAAAGTAGAAACTGACATTTTTTTTTTTAATCTGCCAATAGAAAGAAACAGATGAGCTAAATTTGGAAATATTCACTTTTCAAAAAGAATTTAGAAGAAATTAAAAAATTGCTGGGTTGAAAAGTAAAAACACATGAAAGATACCCAAGATAGATTAAAACCCAGGGGCAAACATCAAATCCAGGGTCTACTAGTAAAGCATAGCCTAATAGTTGAGGGCAAAACCAAAACCACAGAAAGTAAAGCTAAGAGCTATGGAAAGCTATTCTCTGCATCTTGAATTTTAACCAAGGCAGTTACAATGTGTGCCCAGCTAGATTTCCAATCTGTTATGTCTCAGTGACTTCTTTGTGTCTCCGCTTTTCCCCCCTTTTTAAACATGAATGCATGCATCATGATATCATGATCAGTGGGGCAGTTTTGCCTATGTATTTCACAGTTGTTCAACTCAAGAAGAACTCTATTTCAGGAACTGCACCCAAGGAGTAGATTCTCTGCCTTGACGTGACTTAGACTTTGAACTGATGCTGTAGAGGGATAAGAGCTTGGAGAGGTCTTGAAGAGACATAGTTTATTTTTCATGTGAGATAAATGTAAATAACTTGTGTCCAGAGGGCATACTATGATGGTTTAAACATGTGTCCACAAATTATTTGATATTGCTCCTTTCAAAGGGTAAAGTTAGTCACCCTCCCCTTCAGCGTGAGCTGTATTTAGTGACTCATGTTTTACTAAAGCCTGTGGCAGAAGTGCTGGTGCAAGAGTGAGATCATAGTAGACATTGTGAAGTCAACTTCCCTCATGGATCACTCGCTGGGAGAAGTCAGCTACTGTATTATGAAAACACTCGAACTGCCCTATGAAGCAGCCCTTGTGGTAAAGAACTGAAACCTCTGGGCAAGAGCTAACAAGAAACTGAGAACTACTTCCCACAGGCTCATTAGTGAGCACTGAAACGGGTCTTGTAGCCCTAGTCAGAACTTCAGATAATTACAACAATGGCTGACGTAGTGTTAGCAACCGCTTAAGCGACCTCCAGCCAAAAGGAACTTCTAAGTTCTTGACTCACAGAACAATGAGATAGTATTTGTTCTTTTAGTCCATTAAGTTTGGGGGCCATTTGTTATACCTTGTTACATAACTAACATCACCATTCATAACTTATGGGGTGATTTTTTTTGGGGGGGGTGATTTTTTTAAATAAATAAAATAAATTTATTAAAATAAAAAAGTATAGTTTAACATATTCAACAAAACTACACTGGCACTTTTTTTTTTTAACAACTTTATTGGAGTATAATTGCTTTACAATGTTGTGTTAGTTTCTGCTGTATAACAAAGTGAATCAGCTATATATCCCCATATTCCCTCCCTGTGCGTCTCCCTCCCACCCTCCCTATCCCACCCCTCTAGGTGGTCACAAAGCACCAAGCTGATCTCCCTGTGCTATGCAGCTGCTTCCCACTAGCTACCTATTTTACATTTGGTAGTATATATATGTCAATGCCACTCTCTCACTTCGTCCCAGCTTACCCTTCCCCCTCTCCATGTCCTCAAGTCCATTCTCTACTTTACATCTGCGTCTTTATTCCTGTCCTGCCCTTAGGTTCTTCAGAACCTTTTTTTTTTTTTAGATTCCATATATATGTGTTAGCATACGGTATTTGTTTTTCTCTGACTTACTTCATTCTGTATGACAGACTCTAGGTCCATCCACCTCACTACAAATAACTCAGTTTCGTTTCTTTTCATGAATGAGTAATATTCCATTGTATATGTGTGCCACATCTTCTTTATCCATTCATCTGTCGATGGACACTTAGGTCGCTTCCATATGGTGATGTTTTAATTTAGTAACATTTAAAGTTTGAGGAGTTAATATTTAAGAAGAAGAATCAGGGAGAAAGAATACTCTTTCAGTGGCAAGCTTTAATGCATAATAAGTGTGAAAACGTAATAAAAAGTAACCTCAATTAAATAGAGTCAGGAGACAGAAGGGTGAGCTCTCATACCCTGCAACTATAGCAGACCCAAAAGGAAGAAGTCCTTGGCTGGCAAGGACTCAACCAATGAAAAGTCAAGGACTCGGGCTTCCCTGGTGGCGCAGGGGTTGGAAGTCCGCCTGCCGATGCAGGCGACACAGGTTCGTGTCCCGGTCTGAGAAGATCCCACATGCCGCGGAGCGGCTGGGCCCGTGAGCCATGGCCGCTGAGCCTGCGCGTCCGGAGCCTGTGCTCCGCAACGGGAGAGGCCATGACAGTGGGAGGCCCGCGTACTGCAAAAAAAAAAAAAAAAAAAAGTCAAGGACTATTTGGTCACTATAGATCACCCAACTTCCTTTACCTCCGTATAAAAGCTTTCTCCTTCCCTTGCTTTGAGGGCTTGCTTGTGGCTCACCACGGTTGCAGACCCTGAACTGCAATTCTCTGCTGATCTTGAATAAAACCACCTTTTCCTACAAATATCTATTTTAGGTCAATATAAGTAAAATCTGTCAACAAGCAGGAAGTCATATTTTCCTAATTGGAGTTATTACTGAATTCATATCCATCTAGACACTCAAAGTTGTTTGAACTTCCTAAATATGATCATGGAAAGGAAAGGGTTTAAAGTCAGGTACCATATATACAATTAAGAAATTAATAAAAATGTCACAAGGTTTTAAAGAGAATTTTTTTTGCATATAATTTATTCAACTCATCCAGTTAAATCCAATGGTATGATACACATTTTGAATTACTACCTAACTCTCCATTTCAAATGGGAGATTTCCTTCTTTCCAGCCTGATTTTGATGTTGCAAGAAATTAAAGCAAAATGTTGAAATCTTTGACTTTCCTTAGAATGTATGTACCACCAACATCCAGAAATAGTATCCAATTAAAAATAATGAAGAATAAGATAATAAACATGAACAGAATGATGATACAGAAAAAAGGTAAGAACATTTTTATAAAGTTACAAAGCACCTGTAATAGCCTTTATATGAACAATCTTTAATTACTGAGAGCAGGAGAAAAAAAAGAAAACATTTAAATATTCTTCTTGTTAGATATCAGAGGAAAGGTAAGATGTTTATCTTCAGAGATACATTTTTCCTGGAACCAAACACAAAATGTATCTAAGGATTTCTTGTATATGTGACAGCATGAATAATGGCTTCTTTGTACTGTGCAACATCTGGATCAAAAGAATAGGTTTTCTACAGACTATCTGTATAGGCTGAGGGAGCAACACTAAGTGATGAAGTAGTGGAGGCATATATTCTGGGAATTGAGATCAAGAGGCCTAGGCAGTTCAATTCCAATTCTAATCATTTTATATATAGAAATGAAACTTGGAGTCTACTGATGTATTAGCATAGTTCTTTGTTCATCTGCCTGAAATATCTGGCATCTTACACAAACCCCTCCAAGTGTTGTATTGGTGATCAATTCACAGCAGAATTATCTCTTATGTGACTGTTGTGCTGACAGTCTATGTGGCTGGCTGAAGTGAGAGTTTGAGTCTATGAATTTATGGGAAATAAAATTATCACTCTCTTTTTTAAAAACCAGCTTTGTATTTTCACACAGATGTAAAACGTTCTCTCGCTTTTCACAATTCAGTGATGCCACAATGGCATTTTAAGTTAGTTTAGAGCATAGGGATTATATTTAAACATATATTGAGCTCCATGTGTGTGTGTGAACATGCACCCATGTGCATGTGTCTGTATTCCATATCCAGCTAACATATTATTCATCTTTTAAAGCTAAAACTCAGAATATAAGTTCCCCCTTGTGATTATTCAATTCAGGATATAAATTTATGGAAAAGAAAACTGTGAAGGATGGCTAACTAATTAGCAAATCAAGGTAAGTGGAAATAAGCACACATTCCTCCCCTGGACCTCATGGCTCATAGCTCTAGGGAAAAATCAGTAGGTCCTCCAATAACAGTTTAGAAGAGACTCCTCCCACTCAGATTCTCTTATAAACTACACCCATACAGTCACACATGTATAGTTGCAATATCCAAGAGTCACCAGTAGTTAAATGCTTTTTATATGCCAAATACATTCCTAATAGTTTTATATGTATTTACTCATTTTATGTTTACAAATTTCCTATGTGGAAGATATTATTATTACCTGCATTTTTATCTATGAAGAAACAGGAACACATGAAAGTTAAGTAACTTATCCAAGGTCATACAGCTAGTGAGTGACAGAGCCAGCCTTCCTGTCTCTTTAATCCATACTTTTATTCATTATATCACATTGCATACTTTTCACAGTATGTGTTGTACATTTTACCAGAATAATCTTGTATATTTTTTCTTCATAATTTAAAAACCAGGTGAATCTGGGGAAATACTCACAATAAGCTACCAAAAGATTATGTCCAGTTTGAGTCCACTTAGAAAAAAAATACATATACACGTATAATTTTCATGTCTACATAACTAAGTTTTCTTTAGCTTTTCCCATGATTATATTCTATTTTAAATAACTTCTGACCATGGGAAATATGTTTAGTTTATTTACAAACATATACTTTACACCTTTGTTTTAAAAGCCAATTTGTTAATGGTAGCTAAAGTTGCACATAAAGTTGGTTGGAAAAGCAAAACACAACTGAATCAAAGACTTAGCTTCTGGTTTTGTGTAGGACCCTATATTGAATAAATACATAGCTGGAGGTTGGGGATGGAGAAAGGCTACTCCACACTGACTATGCCATACCTCATCTTGTACTAGCACCTCTAGTTTCCTAAGCATTCATAATATATTTAACATATTACATTGGGAAAGACAGGTTAGTTTTCTGCTTAAGAGTAAAAGAAAAGCACTCTTCTTTGACAGTATCACAGTATGTAAGGTAGAATGCTGCAGTGAATAAAGCCTGAATCTTCATATCATTAAACTTGGATTTAAATAATCACCATCTCACTTATAAGTCATGTAAACTGGACCAAGTCTTATCAACAATTTTGCCTTGGTTTCTGCATTCATATCAGGATCAAAGTTTTTGATATATTTGTGTGAAATATAAAATTTAATTTCATCCCCAAAAGTGAAATAGCAATTTACTTACTGATTTCTCTTTTAAAGAACTTGAGGACAATAAATTTAATTTTCTTGAAGTGTTTTTTTATTGTCATTATATTATTAGGCAATTATTTATATGAAACAGTAATTCTCAATTCAAATAGCAGGAAAAACCTCTACTTGTCCAAATGCCTTGGTGCTTAAGTTATTTCCCTAGGGCAAGAGAAGTTCTTTACTGAAATATAAACAGTCAGCAGATTTTAGTAATATATTGTGAATCCAACAAAAAATTGGATTAGAAGGCCTTAAGGCAGTTTTAATTAAACAGAACAGGGACACCTTCATAAACCCAAAGTCAGAGTTATGCTCCCCTTTGACTTCTTCTTCATCTAGGAGAGTCTTTATTTTAAGAAGATAAAATAAGTCCAGAGATATAAAACACCAGCAGCATCCAATCTAGGGAGCCCCTCCAGGAAGGCAGAACTTTATATATGGGTCATCACGACCCTTCTCAAGAGCAGAAAAAAATTCACTGTTTTGTCTAGAAACTCAGATGACAGAATGAAGAGAAATCATTCAGCTGTTGGCAGGACTTAGGCAATACTGAAAAGCCCAGGGTAAAGGTATAAGATCATCTCTAGGAGATGGAGTCCCAGAAGGTTACATGCATGATTCAGTCAGCCCTGTAGGTAGCCATCCTAGATCTCCACTATGCTTTCTTTATGGTGGAGGCAATATGCTTTCTTTCTATAGTCTTATCTTTAAAAAAAAAAAAAATTAAATTGGTGAGGGTAGGAAGAGTGATTTTTCCCCCCTTTTGTTTAAGCATGTCCAGTGACTAGAAGACTCCCATTAACTAAGAGAGCCCACTCTAAAATAAGACTCCTCTGTTATTTCAAGGGTGCTTCTTTATTCTGAGAATCTCTGTGTATGGGGAGGGGTGTTCTAAACACTGGAAGCCTTAAAAGAAGGCCTGAGAACCAGGATGAAGAAAGGCATTTGATTCACAGAGAAAGGATGGAAGGTTTCAAAGGGAAGAAACATTTAAAAGTTGATGCTGTGTACTTAAAAACAAATACGAAAACTTTTGTAACCTAATCATTTTACCAAGGATAAACTTACAAGGTAGCCTCAAAAAAGTGTCCTTTTTCTTTACTTCTCACTTACACCTCTCTAGCAACTCAACCCTAGGTTATTATATATTATAAATATATTTCAGGTATGTACTGTGATTACATCATAGATGCCTAATGTTTTAAATATTTTTTGAAATTTTAATCAGTATTCTGAGAAATCATTGCAATTTCCCAACTTAAGGGGAAGACAGGGAAAGCCAGGCAAGTTATATCAGAGAAGGAAACCACGTGGTGAGATATAGTGGAAAGAGGACAATACCTAGAGTTAAGAGATCTAGGTTCTCATGGAAGATTTTCCACCTAGCAGTTGTATGATCTGGTCTAGTTACTTCACTGTTCTGAGTTTCTGTTCCCTCACTCACTTGTAAAATGGGGTACCAGTCCACAGAGAGTTGGCAAAATCACACCAGGTAGACTAGTCATGCAAAGCCTTGCTATAATCTACAAAGTGCTATATAAATGTTAGGGTATTTTTCTTATATTTTTCTTATTTCCTTATCTGATTATGTTAATAGAGAAATACTATGGCTATAGATTGGATGTCTCTCATTAATAGAAGTATTGCTGCATGTAAATGCACAAACAAAATTGACTAACTTTCATTGGGTGGTAAGAAAATTTTTCATTTTGAAAACAGAAAAACTTGAGTTCAAATTGTAGTCTTTTCTTTTCAATCATGTAACTTTATTTTTCACTTTTATAAAATGTGGTAAGATTTGCCTCAAAGAGTTGTTATAGGTTTCTGCCGTAATAGAAGGGTGCATGCAGCCCACATAAGAGGCATTCCCTAGAGTACCTGGTTCTAGTGGCCAGGAAGGATTGACTGAAAATAAGGGCATGGAAAACTATATTATATACATATGGAAATGGAAAAAGAAGCTGGAGTAGGTATACTCAAATCAGACAAAATAGACTTTAAAACAGAGATTGTAATAAAAGACAAAGATGGGAATTGCATGATGATAAAGGGTCTATCCAGCAAGAAGATATGGCATATGTAAATATATATGCATCTAACAAAGGAGAACCAAGATATATAAAGCAACATTAAGAGACTTAAGGGGAGAAATTGAAACAAATACAATAACAATATAGGACTTTAACATCCTATTTACATCAATGGATGGATCATCCAGTCAGTAAATCAATAAGGAAACATTGGACTTAAATGACACTTTAGGTCATATTGACATATATATATATATATATATATATATATATATATATAAAACATTCCACCTAAAAGCAGCAGAATACATATACTTCTCAAAGGCACATGGAACATTCTCCAGGACTGATCACATGTTAAGTCAAAAAACAAGTCTTCAAGAAGATTGAAATCATATTAAGCATCTTCTCCAGCCACAATGGTATAAAACTAGAAAATCAGTCAAAAGAAAAAAATGGAAAAGCCACAAAAACATGGAGACTAAATAACAGGCTACTGAACAACTAATGGGTCATTGAGAAATCAAAAGCTGATCAAAAAATACCTAGAGACAAATGAAAACAGAATACAACATACAAAAATCCTGTGGGATGTAGCAAAAGCACTTGTAAGAGGGAAATTCACAGAAATGCAGGCCACCTCAAGAAACAAGAAAAATGCCAAATAAACAATCTAACTTTATATCTAAAGAGACTAGAAAAAGAAGAACAAGCAGAACAAAAAATTAGTGATGGAAGGAAGTAATAAAGATGAGAGCAGAGGGCTTCCCTGGTGGCGCAGTGGTTGAGAGTCCGCCTGCCGATGCAGGGGACGCGGGTTCGTGCCCCGGTACGGGAGGATCCCATGTGCCACGGAGCAGCTGGGCCTGTGAGCCATGGCCGCTGAGCCTGCGCGTCTGGAGCCTGTGCTCTGCAACGGGAGAAGCCACAGCAGTGAGAAGCCTGCATACCGCCAAAAAAAAAAAAAAAAAAAAAAAGATGAGAGCAGAAATAAATGAAACAAACTAAAAACAACAATATAAAAAATCAATGAAATTAAGAGCTGGTTCTTTCAAACGATAAACAAAATCAACAAACCTTTAGGTAGACTAACCAAGAAAAAAAGAGAAAGAACTCAAATAAAATTAAAAAAATGAAAGAGGAGAGTTACAAAGGATCATGAGATTATTATGAACAATTATACAGCAACAAAGTGAACAACCTAGAATAAATAAATAAATCCCCAGAAACATACACTCTTCCAAGACTGAATTATAAAGAAATAGAAAATCTGAATAGACTGCTTACTAGTAAGGAGATTGAGAAAGTGGTAATCAAAAATCTCCCAAGAAACAAAAGCCCAGAACCAGATGGCTTTGCTAGTGAATTCTACAAAACATTCAAGGAAGATTTAATAGCTATCCTTCTCAAACTCTTCCCAAATATTGAAAAGGAGGGAAAGTTCCCAACAACATTTTAAGAAGTCAGCATTAACCTGATACTGAAACCAGATATTAACACCACACACACACACACAAAAAATTGCAGGCCAATGTTCTTGATGAACATAGATGTAAAAATCCTCAAAAAAACAAAAAATCAGCAAACCAAATCCAACAATACATTAAAAGAATCATACACATGATCAAGTGAGATTTATTACAGAGACATCAAGATGGTTCAATATCTGCAAATCAAGGTGATACATCATATTAATAAGATGAAAGATAAAAATCAATCATTTCATAGAGGCAGAAAATGAACGTGACAAAAAATTTAACATCCCTTTATTATAAAACTCTCAACACAGTGAGTATAGACAGAATATGCTTCAACATAATAAAGGCTATATATGACAAACCTAGAGCTAACATACCCAAGAGTGAAAAGTTGAAAGCTCTTCCTTTAAGCTCAGAAACAAGACAAGGACGCCCATTTTTGCCATTTTCCTAGCCACAGCAATTAGGAAAAAGAAATAAAAGTCATCCAAACGGCAAAGGAAGAAGTAAAATGTCACTCTCTGCAGATGGCATAATAATATGTGTAGAAAACCCTAAAGACTCCACCAAAAAACGGTTAGAACTAATAAATGAATTTAGTAAAGTTTCAGGATACAAAATCAATATATACAGAAATCTGTTGGCATTTCTATACACTAATAACACACTCACAGAAAAAGAAATTGTGAAACCAATCCCATTTCCAATTGTATCAAAAAGGGTAAAATACCTAGGAATAAATTTAAACAAGGAAATAAAAGACCTGTACACTAAAAACTATAAGACACTGATAGAAGAAATTGAAGAAGACACAAATAAATTGCAAGATATTCCATGTTCATGGACTGGGATAATAAATCTTGTTAAAATGTCCGAAGCAATCTACAGATTCAATACAATCCCTATCAAACTTCTAATGGCTTACCTCACAGAACTAAAATGAATAAATTTAAAACTTTATGGAACAACAAAAGATTCCACTGGGGGAATCTCACATATGTCCCCAGTTCCTATCTGGATATTCTGTTTTCAGACACTTACCATTTGGAAAGAAACCACATACACAACTTCTAACTTCCACTCTATGAATCTACCTTATCTTTTTAAGGAAGCCTACTATGCACCCATTAGAATTGTTTTCCCTCTAGGACCTACTCTCATTTCTGGAAACTCTAAGCTATTCATTAAAGAACACCCTCCATGGGTGTCACTAAGACAGTATACAGTGGTCTTTGACATTCCTAGATTCACAGGATAGTCCAGGGTTGTAAGGTTGCTTAGATACCCCAAGACTTGGAGACCATTCCAGAGCTGGCATGGACATACTAAGTCTGCTCTTTTTGGAAGTATGAGCTGCACACAATTTTGGTTTTCTTCATGTCCAGCTGGTAACCCATTTGATCACTTACAAACATACACACACTTACACATGCGCACATCAACTCTCAAAGACATGTATAAGAATAGCATAAAAACATGTTTTGTGGAAAATATTTTCCTAAAAGCCTACCAAATATGTAAGATCATCTGCATCACAATGAAGTTAGCATTTCATATAATAATTTAGATTATTAACATTGTGCATTTCTCTCACCCCTATCCCCATTCTCAAATTGTACACTCATGATAGAATTAAGAACTAAGCCTTTTCCTGGGTCATTTACTACCTGGTGATTTCTACTTTAGCTGTGAATGCACCAAGCTAAAGACTTTTAAATGCCACTGATAAGAGCTTAAGTTGTTAGATAAGACTTAAAGCTTCTGCTGGTGGTCTGGGAAGAGGGGATCGTTTGCGGAGGGAAAGGTATCTTCTTTAGTTAATTGCTATTATTGTTATTGTTGTTGTTTTTTCATCATGGTTGTCACCATGATTCGTTATAAAATCAGTACACTTTCCATTTGGCATTACGGATAGATTTACTATAAACTTTTACACAATAATTTACATTCAGTTTAACACTTTATTCTTGTATTTTTTTCCTCTTTATATATTATATACATATGATTATGCCTAGAAATCTGTATATGGTATTAACTGAATGAGATTCAAGGGATTTACATTCTAATTTTTGGCTTGGTAATAGATAGGAGATGAGGAGGCATTCATTCTCAATCAAGCCAAGACCTTGTATCTGTTTTAAATCGAATTGCTATCAGCAGAGAATTTGTTTATCCAAAGCCAAACCATTGAAGACCAAGTGGATTAGACTGGGGTGAATGCCATCTTCACTTGAACACTTAAAGTGAGATTATTAAGGATTTTCCATTCCAGGTACACTACTAAAAATATTGTGGCAAGAGAAGCAAGAACTCAAAAATTAGACTCTGCTTTTAGAAACTTTGGCAACTAATCATCCCTTCTTTTGTAAAATAAGGTTTTCTCCTACATAAAATGTGTTTTATTGCAATTTGCAAAACAGCCATCCCTTTAAATTAAGTCATTGTTTATCAAGGGAAAGTTAATTGAAAAACGTGTTTTTCTAACTAAATGGAAGCCTGCATCATGCAGGCATTCTTGCTCCTTCTTCTGAGACTGCCATGGGAATAAAATAGAAAAAGGAGAAAAAAGCCCCACACAGCCCTGAAGTTGTGTTTGGCTTAGGAGCCAAATGGGATTTTGAAGCCTCAACGTTTTCTATTCACTTCTAAATTTAGCACCCACAAGTTTCCCTTTTGGCAAATGGTGTTCCCCCAACCCAAGTGCAAGCCATTTTTGAGGAATGCTGTGTCAGTTGCTCCTTGTTAACAGCCATAGCTAATCTGCCCCACTGGACTGTTGGCAAAACTTTACTTTATAGTTCCTGGATGTCCATTCAGTGTAGGATGAAAGTGAAATGAAGCAGTTGGTCTATAACACCAGTACATGAAATGTGGAATAGAAATATTTCCAAATGCAAACAATCTCTGGATCAGGACTCGGAAAGGTGGCATTTGTGTCACAGGCCTATTCCTAAAAAGGTCACAGTTTTTTAATTCTTTACTTCTTCTCTTGGTGATAGGCACAATTTCCTACAGATAGAATTTTACACACCCTCTTTTGTGTTCCCACAGCATTTTTCTGGAACTCTTGAAACCCTTGTAGATTATCAAAGCCCTGCCGTATAAGGTTGATTGTTTTTTAAGTATGTCTCATCCACTTTTCAGTGAACTCTTGGTTTTATTAATCCCTAAAACCCTCACAGAGCCTACTATGAGCTTTACCTATAGTTTATGTTCTGGAAATATTTCATAATGAATGAAAATGACTGTTTTCCACTCCGTCCTACTTATTGATCACCTACAATCTCCCTGGTGTTTAGAGTGGTGAAGGTGGTTCATAGGTAATATCCATTCACAAATCTATAAACTAGTGCCATCTCTGCACTTGGAGTGAAATGTGGCCAGGAGAAAGGGAAACATTGACATCTTTAAGCATCTCCTTTGTGCCAGGATCATTATCTCATTTAATCTTCTCCCAAATCTTGTAAATATATAATATTACTTCCATTGTTTTAAACGAGGGAACTAATGGGACTTCCCTGGAGGTCCAGTGGTTAAGACTCCACACTTCCACTGCACGGGACACAGGTTTGATCCCTGGTCTGGGAACTAATATCCCACATGCCGTACAGAGCAGCCAAATAAATAAATAACTAAATAAATAAAAGAGGGAGCTTAAGTTCAAAGGGACAAAATCACTTGCCCCAAACATGCAACTATTTAGATAAGTTAGATAAGGGATTCATGCCTAGATATCTGACTCTAAAGCATATGATTTATCCACTAAACATAATGTGGAGGTAGAAAAATTGTGTGGGCATTGACAGATAAGCAAAAGCCTGAAAATCAGTCCATTTTAAGAGAAAGTTATATGGAAAAGAATACTTGCTGACTTAGAATCTTCTCTGAATTATTTCCATATCAGTAGAACATTTTTGTAATTTGAATGTTCAAACTGCATTAGAGTGAGAGCCAAACTTTGTACATTTAATCGCTGAAAAACCTGCCTTACCACTTTATGAAGCAATTATTTTTAACTTTTACTCAACAAAATAACATTATCTAGTGACACCTGATTACTTAGCATGTGTTCGTAAAAAAGACCTTTTTTTTTAACATTCCAAAAACAATGAAATCAGAGGTTCATAAAAGATCATATAGTATAAGGATACTCCTCAGAAATCCCCTCACCTATATAACACTGAAGAGGAGCTCTTTTCTCAAGAATTCTAGAGCTTTTACTCAAAGAGATTCTGCTTCTCAGTGGTTGAATTAAGATTATACAAACAATAAATAAATTCTTATATAATCCATTTAAGTGACTACAAATTAGTTCATAGTTGAAATATTTGTACAAAGTATGAGCAAAATGCACTCACCTATACACATACACACATACAGTCTCTCCATAAAAGACTGGTAGGGAAATTAAACAGATTATTCAAAGGTCACAGAGCAAATGTTAGAGATATAAAACAAGATGGTGGCCAAAACCTCTGTTCATTCTTCCCAGTTTTCTTCAAAATTCAATCTGTATAATAACTTTGATATTAGAATACTTGTGTAAGTCATAATATCTCATAATACCCTTGTGAATTAATCAGAATAAGTTTCATTTTTCATAAACTTGTTGACTTGCTGACTAAAGTTCACAGAAGTTTAGTGATTTTGTGGGGGAGAAAAAGTGGAAATGGATAGATAGATGGATAGATAGATCACTCATGCATTCTTCACCCTCAGCAGGTAAAATTTGACTCTTGAGGGGACAAAAATAATCTTACTTTTTAATCCATAAATTCAGATATATGTACAGTGCCTGAACAGATATACAGTATATCTATGGTATTTCAAGTTTTACCAAAGGATAATTAGGAAAAGATATCTAAAAAGGCTCCTTGGGAGGAGATAATCTTTTAAAAGTTTAAAAAACAGAGAGAGAGAGAGAGAGATTGGGGCAGGATGTGACACACACACTCAGATGGTTGACTATGGATATTTATTTTGTTATTTTTTTATTCTTTGAGAATACAGTAATTTTTTCCTTAGCTTTTTTTCTGTTTTAAATTAATTTATTTTATTTTTGGCTACGTTGGGTCTTCGTTGCTGCACGTGGGCTTTCTCTAGTTGCATCGAGCGGGGGCTACTCTTCGTTGCGGTGCACGGGCTTCCCATTGCAGTGGCTTCTCTTGTTGCGGAGCACGGGCTCTAGGCACGCGGGCTCAGTAGCTGTGGCTCGCGGGCTCTAGAGCACCGGCTCAGTAGTTGTGATGCACGGGCTTAGTTGCTCTGTGGCATGTGGGATCTTCCTGGACCAGGGCCTGAACCCCTGTCCCCTGCACTGGCAGGCAGATTCTTAACCACTGCGCTACCAGGGAAGCCCTTTTCCTTAGCTTCGATGAAAGGTTGAGGATTAAACTCACCTTGTGCTTGAAGACAGGGAAACGAGTTTCTAGTTGCTATAAATTTATGCTCTGGTCTCAATGGATTACCAAGGTCTATTGTGAAAGAATAATGACGGTATTTGGTTTGAGAAGAGAATTACCTCTGAGGGAAGTAGGAAGGCAAAAGGAGGTCATAAGATGGAAAGAAGAAATAAATGAAAAGCATTACTAAATGGGAGCCTCAGAAGCTCAAGAGCTGAATGGAGAAACTTTGCTCAAAATGGGAGATTTGCAGTCCATTAAGAGCCAAGTGGACCTAATCAAAGAGCACTGTAAGAGATGACATTCAGGAGGCCAGGAGCCAATTGGAGTCGCTTTTCCTGTTTGAAACACAGTATGTTTTATTTGTTTGACATTCGCTTCCTCTTTTCTTTACCTGGTGAAGTATTTCCTATTCTTCAAGAGCCAGCTCAAATGTTCCTCCATGAAACATTCCCAGACCCTCACAGTGAACTCCAATTTCTGGTTAATATGTTACCACCCTGTAATATTCATTTAAAAGAGCATTTATCACATCTCATTACCATTGTTTATGCCCAAAGAGAGTGACCTTTTTAATATGTGAGCTGTTGGATTGTGTGTTGACTACTACATACGTTGCACGTAGTAGATGTGCTCTACCTGGTACCTGAGCAAGTTAAATCAGTTATGGGCAGTGGGAATTATGCTTAGTCCCAAACTCCCTACCTATCCATATGAGTCAGTTTAATTGAGAACTGTTAACTCCACAGTCTTAAAGAAAGAAAATTACCTGTATATTTTTTTGGATAATGCAGACAGCCCAGCAAATAGGGGCATCAACTCCCTACTCCTTCAGGGAGGACACTTACAGTCTGGAAATTCCCCTGCAGAATGAATATAGCTGGTGATAGATAAAATATCAATGCTTTCTCCTGGACTATGTACCACTGGATCCCTACTTTCAGTTGTATATTTAAAATGAAGAGCTTGGGAATTCAGTTGGATCTCAAAGCATCATCCTTATGACACTGTCTTATATAATGAAATTAGAGTTTATTTCCTTCTTTTTCCCACTACTCTTGTACGCTATAAGGACATGATTTTCATTGACTTATTTCTTCAAATGTTTTAGGTTACAGGTGGGGGATTAATTATCACTGGCTTTTTGCCTGAAAGAGCATTTCTTGTGAAACATGGTTCTAATCTTTATGGACTCATTTGCCTAACTGAGCTTGGTGAAGCAAAATTCAGGACCAAAGAAATTAAAACTTTCTTGCAGTCAGAAATTCTTAGGAATAGAATATTATTATTTGTTTTCCCCCCACAAACTTGATATTTGTTCTATTTTCTTTACCCAAGAATGGAAAATCACAAATGAATTTTGAAAATTTTCCTAAATACGTAAATGTATACCCCAAATAGAAGATTCAGTATGAGAAAGGAAATAAGGAATTCAGGTTAATAATCACAGCTGGGGAAGAAGAGAAGGAAATAGAACCAAAGTTGAGTACAGGGGTGATCACAAATATATTTGTAAGTTTCTTCCTTTAATGAAGATCTGAGCAAATGTTAGTACTTATTAAAGGTAAGCGATTGGGTCACAGATGTGCCCATATTACTATCAATTCTTGTCCATGTGTGAAATATTTAACCATAAAAAATAAAGTTTTCAATAAAATAAATTCCCTAGGCAGTGAACTGTGCCTGGTACTGATACTTGTCTATGCAATGGCCATTAAATCATCTTCTTTTTACCTAACAGATCTCTAATTTTCTTCACCCTCTTTTGAGCAACCTCATCCTTTAGGTGGTCTGGGCCTCTCCCCATCTGTAAAAAATGAAACATCATCTTCTTGCTAATAATTGTTTCAGGCAAAGGAATGTAATGCAATTTGGGCCAGTGAGAGGGAAGGGGCACCAGAGGGAGTTCTGGAAACATTTTCTAGATTTGAAATAGAGTCACATGAAGTAAGTTCTCTTCCCTACTTCTGGGCTTAGCTGTCTACGTGTGATTCCTGGAACTGCTGCTGTCACCCTGATACATGGGGAGCCCAGCCTTGAGTGGTAAGTGAACATGCGGACAAAGGCAGAAAGATGGGGAATGGAGTAAGTTAGTTAATTATTGAATTAAATAATCATGTAACTCTTTACACTTTTTGTAATGTGAAATGACAAATATTCTTAAAGTTATTTTTTCATTGAGATGGCTAAAATCTTCCTAATTGATATATACTCGTTTGTTGACTTATTTTTCTATTGGATTGTCTACTTAGGATAAATTCTCAATAGTAATTACTTTTGATTGCTCTTGAAATATCTTTAAAAATTCCTTTCCAATATAATAACTAAAATTCAACAATGTAGGAAAATGCAAAGACTATGAAAAATAATGACCATAATAATAATTTTGTGGGTAACAAGCCATGTTAAAAACTGTTGAGCGGGGCTTGTCTGGTGGCACAGTGGTTGAGAGTCTGCCTGCCGATGCAGGGGACGCGGGTTCGTGCCCCGGTACGGGGGGATCCCATGTGCCACGGAGCAGCTGGGCCCGTGAGCCATGGCCGCTGAGCCTGCGCATCCGGAGCCTGTGCTCCGCAACGGGAGAGGCCACAACAGTGAGGGGTCTGCGTACCGCAAAAAAAAAAAAAAAAGTCTCCTTCAAGAAATTTACTTTCTTTTAGGGGAAAAAGAATAAACAGTACTTCTCCCTCACTTTTCTGCAGGTTTCTTATCTCTTTCATATATTCAGGTTACAGACGAGGAAATGTCATCTCTCTTTAATTCACACTAGGCAAAGCCAGAAATAATAGTGTTTTCTGCTTGAATGCAAAGCAATCATTTATCTGCACATCCCTGAAAGGACTTAATTTGCTCAGCTAGTCAGTATTCTGCCTCTGTTAAAGGAACCCGGGCGCACTCTTGGACTTTTAACTCACATTTCTCCCCCAGTTCACCCACACCCCACCTCTTGCAGCTTCCCCAAGTAAGAACTGGCTGCCAACCTCTCCCCTTCACCTTCTTTAGGTTAATTTTTCTGTGCTCTCGATACCACCAGTGCTTAGCCTCAAACTTAAGGACTCACATTTGCCTAAAATAAATAAGAAGCAGAGGGAACAGGCAACCAGCTTGCTTGCCACCTTTCCTGAGAGCATGACATAATGCTGTCCTATTCAGCAAGTGCTACAACTGGCTGACAGACATTTAAAGAATCTCAGTGGTGAGAGATGGGGAATGTCCCAGCTAGGCCTGGCAGCAGAATCCAAACTCACACACAAGAAACTTTTTAAAGGCACAGTGGGAAGAATTTTTAATGTTTCCATTCAGAGGGGGATTTAACAGCACATTGACAAGCCACCTAGACATTTTGCTGTGCTCAGAGCTAGAATGTGTCTTTTCTTTTTCTTGTATCCTTATGCTATTCTGCACAGCTCTGAACAGGTTCAATACTATTAAACCTCCACTTGTTCTATTGGCATTTCTTAATTTCTAGCCTGATTAAAAAGAGAGAGAAAGAATTAAGAATTTGAAGTAGCACACTTAAATAAAGTTCTATTATCTAAGAGTGATTGGCAGATACTATCTATTTATAGTCTGGGAGTCTATAAAATTATTCTGTAAATGTCTTCTCCAAATTAATGCAATATATTAGGTAAATAAAAAACATTTTATTTTAGGACTGAGGGAGATAATGAAGAAACACTCAAGAAGGTGACCAATTAAGACAACGTATTACATACATATGTTATGTGCATATAAACATGCATATGTGTATATATGTACCACAAACAAATGTACGTGTTACTATGCATATGTAAACACCATATGGGATGTGAAATTACATACCATTCCCATTTATCTCACTTCTGTGTCTCAGACTCTTCTGTAAAATAGAATTGGCAAGTCTCCAGTGTTTCTTTATAACTTTATAATGAATCTCCAAGCTTTGAAGATTTTAAGTTCCACAGACATTCAAGGGAAGAAGCTGATATGGGCTGGCATAGTTACAAAAATCTTTATGGAGGAAGAACTCAAACAGAATATTGAAGGGTAAATAGAATGTGTTAGTGACAGTAGAATAGGTGGAAGTAGACTTTTATGAGATTAAGCTTTCAGAAATGTTATCTATCCAGTAGTGACAAATATATAATTAAAACTTTCAGTGGTTAATGGAGTTGGGAGAGCAAGTGACCAAGCCCTGGTAAAGAAGGGGACCTGCTCTCCTCCCTTTGTCACAGAAAGTAGGGCATATCAGGATTTCCTTGAGATAGGATCCTAAATTCTAAATTGTTCCAAGGAATAAGTTATAATCACAAATTTGTGCACCAGGTAGAGATACCTGGCAAATGAGAATTATTTTTCAGCAGATGCTTTGGCTCTGGGTCAGGGAATTAGGCTTGGTAAGAGTTCACCAGGTTTTGTATCCAAGAGTTGCTCTAGGAACTTCAGGGATCATGAAGACAACTCCTTTTCCCCCACCCCAGCTTTATATCACTTTTATATCATTGATATATAACATTGTGTGAGTTTAAGGTGTACAACATGTCAATTTGATACACTTATATATCACAAAATGATTACCACCATAGTGTTAGCTAACATCTCCAGCATGTGACATGATTACCATATCTCTTTTTTTGTGGGAAGAATATTTAAGATGTACTCTCCGAGCAGCTTTCAAGTATATAACACAGTATTATTAACTACAATTGCCATGCTGTACATTAGATCCCCAGAACTTATTTGTCTTATAACTGGAAGTTTGTTCCCTTTCCACAACATCTCCCACACACACCCCTAGCCCCTGGTAACTACCATTCTACTTGATGTTTTTGAAGTGGTCTTTATTGGATGTCTCCAAATTCAATGAATCTCTGTAGTAAGTAGCTGCTCTCTTTGTTCTATGTTTCATCAAATCATCTCAGTTCAGAACCATGTGAAGATTTACCTTAGAAGAAATAATCAGGAAAAAAAAGACTGATGGTCATTGGATATATAACCTAAGAATAATCTTCATGATACATTTTTAAGCGAAAAACAGCAGGTTACAGAAGACAGAGTACTTTATGATTGTGCATAGACACAGTATATCCCACAAACTACCAATGTGAACTTGAAATTTATCTTTGATAAGATTACAGAGGGAAAGTTAGTAACAGTATAGCATAAGGTTTCCCAGAAGTAGGAAATGGTGATAATGTAGAGCCAATATGGGATGAATTCATTGTACCAGCTAAATATATACTGTTTTCTTAAAATTATTAATTTTGTAGATATGGAGTTTTACAAACAATTATCAGAAACAAAATAGAAACATACAAAGAATATTGGGTCTAATTAGAATTGGGGTTGTATGAGCATTTGGGCTATTAACCAAGCAGGTGTTATGTCTGGAAGCAAAACCTTGGGCCAGACTTTAGGCCCAAACAATATCGAATGATCAAAGATGTTCTAGCCAGGAAGTAAAAATAGGGCTGATTGAAATGAATAAATGTATTCCTAGAGAAAAATTCAAGAGTAGAGGTTAAGGCTAATGGGAGCAGAGTGGAGGTAAAGAAGTGAGGCTGGCCAAGCACAGGGCTGCTGAAAGAATTCTTCCAGAAAGCCTGTCATTGCTTCTGCTCGTTCCTGAATATTCAATGTGCAAGTAGTTTAAAAGCTCTGACCATGGCTGCTGGCAAAGGAATGATATAATCTATCCAAAATTTAATAAGCATTTCATGCTATACTTGAGACAAGATGGAGAAGTAAGGGCTGCATGAAAATTCATATAGATGAATCCATAATTAACTAAGTGAACATATCCAGGAAGTGATTACATAATCTTCACATCAACTTGAAGGAAACTTCCCTAGTGGGATACCTAGTGATCTATGCATGCTTCTTCCCCTTTTAACATTTTTAGTAACAACTTGAATGGAACTATTAGAACTGAGGAGCTAAAATACAAAAGTGAACTATAGTGACAGGCAAAATGAAATATGTTTAAGATATTACAGAAATATTTAAGATTCTGTACTAGGAGAAATCAGGAAGATCTAAATGGCAGAAGGTATGTGTTATATTCATAGACTACAATATTCAATATCATGAAGATAACATTTCTATCTAAATTCATGTATAGACTCAATATAATCCCAATCAAAATGCCAGAAAAATGTCTTTTTTTCTGGTATTTCTTTCTAGAAATTGAAAGTGTTTCTAAAATATGTGTGGAAACGCAAAGTATCAAAATAACATAAATAATTCTGTTATAACATATAAAATAGGACTTCCCTGGCGATCCAGTGGTTAAGACTCTGCGCTTCCACTTCAGGAGGTGTGGGTTCGATCCCTGGATGGGGGATTAAGATCCCACATGCTGCACAGCCAAAACATTTTTAAAAATAAAATAAAATAGCTCACATCAAAATATAACGTATAACAAGCCTTATACTAAACTTAATATAACACAAGCATTATCTGTACTAAAAACAAGACTTACACACACACACACACACACACATCTATTAATAAAATAACTGTAAAATGGGGGGGCGGGAGAGACAGATGGTATTTCCCCACATGGCACTCGTTCAGTTGAATATCCATGTTTTTAAAATACATGAATATTTACCACTACCTGACACCATACCCAAAACTCAACTCCAGAAGAACTGTAGTTCTAAAAGCAAACAGTAAAACAATAAGAAAAAATGCTTCTAGAAAATAACATAGAAGAAAAGTTCACGTCCTTGGAATAGTCAGTTTTCTTAAGCGGATTTCTTAAATACTAACCATAAAATATTAATAAATTAGTCTTTGTTAAAATTAAAATCTGTGGTTCATCAAAAGATATTATTAAGGGTGAGAAAAATCAATTGAAAGACTGGAAAAATATTTGCAATACACGTGTACTAGTTGTATTGAAATATAGAAAACTCCTGCAAATGAATAACTAAAGGGCATAAAACTCATTTACGAAATGGACAAAAGACTAAACAGTCACTTTAGAAAACAGGATATACAGCTGCCCAGTAAGTACATGGAAACAACTTCAAATCTGTAGTTATTAGGAAAGTGCAAATTAAAGCCACAATAAGCTACCACAACCCGCCCACTAGAATGGCTTAGATAAAAAAAAAAAAAAAAAAAAAAAGAAGGAAAAGAACACCAACTCTTAACAGGGATGTAAAGTAAGTAGAGTTCTCATACACTTTTTCTGTGAACGTAAATGGATACATCCATCTTGAATATCTTTAATGTGTTTGCTAAATCTTAATATGCTATGCCCCAAGACTTAGTCATTCTAATCTTAATGTATAAACTCAATACAATGAGTGCATCTATGCACCAAAAGTTACGTATGAGAATATGAATAGCAGCTACATTCATGATACCCAAACTTGGAGAACAAATTGTGAAATATTCACTCAATGAAATATTATACATAAATGTAAAACAAAGAATTGCTGCATGCAAAGGCAAGTAGACACAATACTGAGAAAATGAAACTAGACATAAGGAAGTACATATTATATAACTCATCTATATAAACTTCAAGCACTAGCAAATCTAATCTGATGGTAGAAGCCAGTATAGTGCTTCTATGGGGGTGGTATTAAGTGGGAGGGGCCATAAGGGAGGCATCTAGGTATAGGAAATGTTATAAATCTTAGGTTAAATGGTGGTGACATGAAAGTATACAGCTCTAAAAATTCATCCAGTTGTAACACTTAAGATTTATGCATTTTATTATTTGTATGTTATACTTCAATATAAGAAAACTAAGAAAAATATTTTTAAAGCATTAAAAAATTGAATCCATGTATATATAGAAATGTAGGAGCTTAACTAAGACAGCTTTATGCTTCAATGTAAGGTTGGCTTGTTTTGAAAATCCATCAATGTTATTCACTACATTAACAGATGAAAAGGAGAAAATATAATCTCAGTATATATGGAAAAATGATTTGATATACCTCAAACCTATTCATGATTTAAAAAGACAGACATGAAGCTAGGAATGGATAAGAACTTTCTTAACTGCTTAATTTATAGAGTGTATTTATTTCCTAAAAAACTGCAGCAAACATCATATGTAATCACAAAATAGAAAGTTCTTCCCCTGAAACTGGAAACAAAACAAAGATGTTTGTTATCAGCACTTCTATTCAATAGTGTATAGTACATCCCGGCTAGCACAGAAAACACAAGGAAAAAAAAAAGTGTACTGATTGGAAGAGAAAAAGTAAAACTGAGAATAATCATAGACAACAGATTGTAGGTACTTTTAAGTTTTCTATTTATACAGAAAAAAATTAGAATTACAAAATTATGAATATTAATGCATAAAATAAATGATATTTTTCTATAGCCACAACCAGAAAACTTTGTAAACTACCATTTAAAATAACATCAAAAAACTTCACATAACTATGAATGAATAAATATTTTTTGAAATGAGTAAAAATGCTTCACACAGAAAACTGCAAAAAATATTACAAGAATTTTTTTTTTAAGTTAATAAAGGAATAGTCTATGTTCAGGATTGTAAAGGTGTCATTTCTCCCAAAATGTTTTATATGTTTGTTGCTAACCCAATCAATATTCTAGTGGAGGTTTTTTGAAGTTGGCAAATTGAGTCAAAGTTTATGTAAAAATCCAAAGGGGCAAGTATATTTAAGATTATCTCAAAGAATAAATGTGAAAGAATTATATTCCCAGTTGTTAAGTCTTATAAAACTCACGATGAATTTGAGTATGTAGTATTTATGTAAGTGTAGACAAAAATACAATGGAACTAAAGAGAGTCCAGAAACGGACTCACCCATATATGAATACTTAGTTTATAAAAATGACACTGAAGGGGCCTCCCTGGTGGCGCAGGGTTTGGGAGTCCGCCTGCCGATGCAGGGGACGCGGGTTCGTGCCCCGGTCCGGGAGGATCCCTCATGCCGCGGAGCGGCTGGGCCCGTGAGCCATGGCCGCTGAGCCTGCGCGTCTGGAGCCTGTGCTCCGCAATAGGAGAGGTCACAACAGTGAGAGGCCCGCGTACCTCAAAAAAAAAAAAAAAGAAAGAAAATGTAGTGTTAATGTAGTTGTACAGCCTAATAATATTCCATAGAAAGCCAACATAACCAAAATCTCTGCAGACTATGGTGTGACCAAAAATGGGAATTAATGTACCCATTAGGCAAGACTGTGAATGTGTATTTCTTTCCACATAAACATGAACTCTTTTTGATCTTCTTTACTGATGGAGATTGAGAATAATGCATTCCCCAGACCAGTAATCACAGACCAAATGACAAATATTTTGTAGATCCCTTTCAGTAAAAACACCACATCTACCAGAGCAGTCACACTTGAGACTGAGGTTACTCAACGTTTTTGGTAGTTTACTATGATCTGCCACAATTTATCTGGTTTTCATAGGAGCCAAACAGGTAAATTGAATAGGGAATAATGAGGACTCCAAAATCTGTGTCCTTTAAGTCTTTGTTTGTAGAACTAACCTCTTCAGTTATTCCCAGGATATATTGCTTCTGCTTTACTATATTGGATAGAAACCAAGGGAGAGGGAGCAGTTTTAGAGACTTTCACTTGACCCTTTCTACCATAATGGTTTTTACTAAACAGGTCAGAAAACCTAAAGCAAGTGAAGGAGCAATCTATACAGAATTTGGGGACAAAGCACTCCCAGGTACCTCAAAATAAAGACCTTGACTTTTGAATATGTTTGGAGTGTTTAAGATGCAAAGGGTCCGGTTTGGCTGAGTGAGCAAGGGGAGGGTGATAGTGAAGACTGAAGATTTTATTACACATCTCACAGAAACTGATAGGTTATGTGGATTAAAGAACTCATTAAGAAAGCCAAAGATTAGAAAAACAATAAACTTGATCTATTATTCACATATATTCTCTTATATTGAACAATTGGTGAATACACATTAATTTAAGGCAAATATAGAACATTCATGCAAGCTGATGACCATAAAGCAAACTTGCTTTATTATAAAACTATCATGGAGCTCACATTCTATGAAATTAAGTTAGAAATATAAACATTGAAGACAAATTCATCAACCAAAAAAGTACAGTTGGAACTTTGAAAAAAATGTTAAGTAACTAATGAATCAATTAATATATCATTAAGATTAAAGAGTGCTTAGAAGTGAATGGTAATTAAAAGGTTATATAGTGAAACCCATGAGAAACAATTAAAGCAGTAATGTAAAGGAGAAATGTAAGTTTTAAATCATTAGATTTTGGGGAAAAAAGGCTAAATATTAATGAGTTATGTATTAAAGATAAATAAACTGAAAAAAGAACAGTAGAATAAACCCCAATGTCATAAAGGTAAGAAGAGAAAGTAATGAATTAAAGAACTAATCTACACTTAAGAAGATAAACAAGTCAAGAGCGATTTCTTGAGAAAAACGAATCAATTGACAAATCTGAAAATATACATAAAGAAAAAATCAGATTTGGCAAATAGTTTGTTACATTGTTTCTGATCAAGGAGTAAGTCCTCAAAGCAAAAATAGTTAGCTTTAAGAACTGTGTACACAAAAGCATTCTCCATGTTCTAATTGTTCATCCCTTTTATGGACATTAGCTGGGTCTCTTAAACATACACATTAAATTTTTCTAATGGACTGATTCATTATTAATAAAGAAACCAGAAATGTGCTTAAAAATATGCAAAACACCTCTCAGTTTACAAATTTAGATCTAAATTTTCAGCAATTGAACACGTATACAAAGTGTAAATGTATAACTTACAACCAATAGAAAAATTTAGAAGACAAAATTCCTTAAACAACAGCTCATTTTTTTTTAATCCTATTCAATTTTAGACAATCTTGGGAGAGCATCTAATTGCTTTTTTCAGACCAAGAATAAAACTTGCAGTCTTGTTTAACACATTTACTGTTATTCAAGTTCAAAATTGCAAGCCCCATTGTCCATAAAAAAAGCATACTTCCTTCACCCGTAAAATTTCATTATCTATTATTTGGGACAGGAAGCAGTTTACACTAAAATTTTAAATTAAATAAACAGTGAATTTATCATGTCTCAATATATAAACCAAATCTTTCTCATGTATTGCTCTCCAGATACAGCAATGGCAATGATAATAACTCCTTATATTTCTCTCACACAGTAGAGTTCATAAAACATTTTACAAACCTTGTTTCATAAAACTCATCTAGTCCAATGTATTTAATTTAATCTTCATCAAGGGGAAAGAAAATATTAGGAATTCTGTTAAAATCTTACTATGGTCCCCACCTGGGCCACCCTCATGATGGATAAGGTCCATCAAAATAAGTAGCCAAATCTCAAGTCTCCCCCATTTCTCACTTTATATCCAGAAATTCCTCTTTTCTCTTTTCCCCTTCTCTCAGGGTTCTTTATTTGTGGACTCTAATCATCATTCTACTCTCCCCCCTTTTCTTTCCCTCTCATTTGTGCACTGCCCCCAGGGCTTGGAGGTACTCCAAGCACAGTGAAACCATGAAGAGCTCACCACCATCATCCCAGTTTAACACTCTTATTCACCACCACTGCCGTCCCCTCCCCTACTCCCCTTCCCCCTCTCTTCTCATTTTCTAACTCCCCTCCCCTCCCTCCTTTCTGCTCACTATTCAGATTTAGTTCTAAGACAAGATAAACCTTGGCATTGGTCATCAGCAACCCTTCTTTCCCTGTCCTCCCTGCTTTACCACCGTTTCTCCTCTACCCCAACCTTTCCCAGTGCTTAGAGGCTTGTGAGAGGAGATTAAACTAATCCCATCCACCGACAAGCTCACTAAGCAGTTCCTGAGTAAAGTCCAAAATTCCTGCCAAGCAATAGAGCTGGGGGAAAAATTAATGTAACAATCAGCACATTACAGCGATAGATTTGCCGTGAAAATTTTTTCTCGTTTAATAATCCCATATAAAGTCAGGAAAAAATATGAAGCATGGAGGGGAATATAGGGACAATTCGTTTTTTTTTTTTCTTATTAAACATAAGTTAAGCAATTAAGTATGTTGGCACCATGGCACTTTTTTTTTAAAGTAATTTAACCCACCCTTTTTCTTCACAAAATGGGAATGAGTGTGTAAATAGCCAACATTTAAGTGGTTTTGGATTGGTTCATTTGCTAATTAATACTTAAGAAAGTAGAATTAGAAAGACTGGGCAGGAGTAAGGCAATTTCAGAGTGTGGTGCCTGCAGCATATTGATGCCTCTGTTCCTTGCTCCAGTCCTGAGAGACAAGGAAAGCCACAGTCATCACTCCATCTTTAAAAGGAGATAGGCCACTCCTACTACCTTCTTCCAATACCTTGGTTCACTCACCCAGTATACATAGGTTTCTCTAGAATACAAGCCTAAAAATATAATCTGATAGGTAATATTTCAATCAGTATCTTGAATACCTTCAGATTTCACAGCATTTTTACTTGTTTTCAAGGAACTAATTTGAAATAAATTTGCGTCTCAAAAGCTGAGGTAGGCAGAGGCAGTCATTGCCAGTGTCTGTGTAGGGGGTAAGAAATTTCTGTTCAAGCAAGGGTGAATGCAATTGGTAATGTTTAAAAAAAAAGAAAAGTGGGAGGAGTTCAAGGGGAAAGTTTAGCCTCAAGGGTAAATCTATGATTTATATTCTTGGCATTCATTATGCCAAAGAATTCCATGTTTAAACAAAATGGAAAGGGTTTTTTAAAAACTAAAAGAAATAAACAAAAAGAGCTCTAAAGACACAACTGAAAGGCTGAAACCACATTGAGGGTAACAACCAAGAGAAGTGTTAAATATTATCTTCTAGAACAAGGAAAGTCCTAACCAACTCCTCTAGTATTTAAGAAAAGGTACTTCTAAATGAGTCCCCCAAAAGTGAATTGTATTCAGAAAGGCATTTAAACCACGGTTATGCAATGTCAGACTCCCCAAAGCAATAGATCTTTTCCAAATACTTTCATGGTTTCCTAAGAAACTTTAGAAAGAAAGAAAGCACTGAATTTGCTATTCACTTTATTATATATATATATATGTATGTATATATATATAAAATAATAATATATTATGTATATAAAATAAAGTAAAATATATATATATATATATATATATACAAAATAACAGCCATTGTGAATTCTTGATGCCTCTTGGCTATTGATAGGAACCAAAAAAAAAAAAAAAAACCTTCATCATTTCACCAAGTGTTTACTGGACACTTATTCTTGGAAAATCGCTATGTTTGACAAAAGGTTCCTGAATCCAAGAAGTACAGCTTTGTAAATATTTTTGTATTATAATTGTTTTTATAGTTACCTTTCTTAAGTTTAAATATATACATATTAACTCCTGCTTCGAATTGAGATTGTATAGGGGTAAATGATATCATACTACATGGATTATTTCAGGCATATTTCATGTGATAAACACATGGGAGAAACAATCTATTCTGTATTTCCTTGTGTAATATTTTCATTAATATTCCAGTTGTGAAATTTGAACATTATCAACCACATAAATTTGCCTAAAACAATACAATACAATATGCTTTCTTTCACGTGCTGTGTCGTCATTGATTCTCACACTTTCTGGAGTAGGAAGAGCAGGTAATAATTGCTGATGAGAACGCTGATGGACACAATGTTTCTTTTTCTATCATATGATAACAACCTACTGAGTAGGGGCTCAAAATTAGTTTGTCTTACTTCTGTCTCATCTTCTTAATACATAGAGCTGGCTGTAATCCCACTGATAACTCATTCTTAGCAGACTGTGTCAGCAGCTTCACTTTGCATGCTACCCAAGAAGGAACAGGAGAGATATCAGGGAACTGCACATACTCACTTGTATCCTTTATTTCCAATTAATGCTGCTGGTTTAATCACCCTCCCTCCCTCCTTTCCTTTCATTCACAAATATTTATTTTGAACTTAAAAAATGAGTCAGACTGGAGATACAGCAATGAACACAACAAAGTTCCTCCCTAATAGAATGTATAAAATTGGACAATAAGGCAATAAACTTATAAATGTATAATGTAGTAGTGACAAATATTATGGAGATAAATTAACAGAAAGGAATAAGAGAGTGCTAGGATGATGCCATGTTAGAGTGGTTAGGAAATGCCCCTCTGCTCAGATAACATTTGAGCAGAGATTCAATGGAAGTGAGGGAAGGAGTCATGCTTGTCCAGAGCAGATATCTGGACAAGACAATTTTAGATGGATGGAATAGCAAGTACATGCCAAGGAAGACGAGGAGGCTAGCGTGACTGCAGAGGGGACTTAGAGGCAGAGCAGGGGCGTGCGGGTGGTGACAGGGCTCAAGTGCAGAAGGACAGCGGAGGGAAAGATCATAAATGGCTCCTCAAATGAGATGAGGAGCCACTGGAGGTTTGTGAAAAAAGGAGAGACATGATTTGATTTCTACTTTTCACAGATCACTAGGGCTGCTGGCTAGAAAACAGCCTAGAGGGCAAGTTGGAAGCCTATCAAATGGTTACTGTAATACAAAGTACAGATGAGAGATAATGGTGACTTGAACCAGGACAATCGTGGTAGAGATGGAGAGAAGTGGTTTGATTTTGGATATATATTAAGTTAAACTATTTGAAATTGATGTTTTTAGAGGTAAAAAATGGTCCAGATTGGCAATTTTATATGGGTATACGTAATATTTGAAGGTAATGCCAAAGGTATCTTGCTATGAATCAGAACTACTGTGTGTGGAAAAAAAAAAGTACATCGAAGCTAATTGCAAGGTTTTTTGAGCTGAACTCAAATAGAAGAATCCTTAACTAAGATGGGGAGGACTGCTAGAGGGTAAGTTTTAGAGGCCAATCAGTATCTTCTCTTTAATATGTTAAGTTTAAGATGCTTATTAGTCATTCAAATAAAGATATCAAGGGCTTCCCTGGTGGCGCAGTGGTTGAGAGTCCGCCTGCCGATGCAGGGGACACGGGTTCATGCCCCGGTCCGGGAAGATCCCACATGCCGCGGAGCGGCTGGGCCCATGAGCCATGGCCGCTGAGCCTGCGCATCCGGAGCCTGTGCTCTGCAACAGGAGAGGCCACAACAGTGAGAGGCCCGCGTACTGCAAAAAAAAAAAAAAAAAAACCCACAAGATATCAAGTAAGCAGCTGGATGTGTTTTGGAGCTTGGCAAAAGGTTCAAATTGGAGATACAAACTAAAGAGTAGCCCCTATGAAGAGTCGTCTCAAAGCCATATGTCTTAGTCCATTTGGGTTGCTATAACAGAATATCATAGCCTGGGTGGCTTATAACAACAGAAACTTATTTCTCACTGTTCTGGAGGCTGGAAAGTGTAAGATCAAGCAAGGTCCTGCCAGATTTGGTGGCTGTGAGGGCTTACTTCCTGGTTCATAGTTGGCTGTCTTCTTGCTGTGTCTTCACATGATTCAAGGGGGAAGGGCGCTCTGTGGGAATTCTTTTAAATGGGGATGAATCTCAATTATGAGGGTTCTACTCTCATGACCTGATCACCTTCCAAAAGCACCACCTGCAAATACCATTACACTGGGGATTAGGTTTCAACATGTGAAGTTGGGTGGAGGGGGACACAAATATCCAGTGTATAGCATTCCACCTCTTGCTTTCCCAAATTCACATCCTTCTCACAGGCAAAATACATTCATTCCACTGAATAGCCCCAAACATCTTAACTTGTCCCAGCATCAATCCAAAGTCTCATCTATGTATCTAGATCAGATATGGGAGAGACTCAAGGTACAATTCATCCTGAGACGAATTCCCCTCCAGTTGTGAACCTGTAAAAACAAACAAATTATGTTGTTTTAAAAAATACAATGGTGGTACATGTATAGAATAGACATTCCCATCCCACAAGGGAAAAAGGAGAAAGGAGTGACAAGTCCCAAGTAAGTCCAAAACCTAGCAGGGCAAACTTCATTAGACCTTAAGGCTGGAGATAATTCTCTTTGGCCTGGATGTTCACTGGGAAGGCTCTTTAGTAGGCTCTCAGCCAGGCCTGCCCTTAGTGTTCTCCCCAGGTTGGGTTGCAAGGCTCCTAGCAGCTCTCCTTTGAAATCTAGGGAGAGGCAGCCATGTCCCTGGGCCCTTACACGCAGAGCACTAGTAGAGAGGTATTGTGGGGATGCTGCCAAAGTTTGTTGCCTGCACCCTCCAGCAGGCAACCACTCCAGTCAACCCAGGTGTCTCTCTAGGGCCCAACTGAACTATACTTAGCTCCTGGGGTAGCTGAGGAACTCCATGGATAATGGCATGGGCACTGGAGTGTGAGAAGCAGAGGCTGTGATATAAGGCTAGACAGCCTGGGATGAAATCACCTACATGCTTAGTGTACATAGTGAAGATTAGCATTGTGACAAATAAGTTACAGAACTCTGAATTCCAATCCATCTGTGCCATGTACTATGTCTCTGTGCTTAGAAATGTCATTTAATATAGTCCCATGCCTCAGTTTCCACATCTGTAAGATGGGGATAATGATATTAGTGCTCACATCATAATGTTGGTGTGAGACTTAAAAGAGTTAATGCATTTAAAGTACTTAGAACAGTGCCTGGCATACAGTAAGTGCTATATTAAGTATTAATTATTCTTTCCCCATCTTCTAACAGATGGAGAAGGTTGTGTTGGGAGGTTTAAAGCCAATGCTAAGTTAAAGTGAAAACCTATAAGCAATCTCACCTTCGATGCTAACATATTAGCATTTCTTCAGGGGAAAAATCATGATTCTCAGTTCATCTTCATAGTTCTTACAATCAGAAGAATCAATAGCAATATGATAGATTTGTATCTAAGCTTTGGGAGCTGTTTTTGTCTATTTTACAGTAAAGCTAGGAGATAACTTATCATGGAATGTTCACCAGATACCAATTTAGACTGGAAACTCATTTACCCTTCCAAAGATGAAGTAATTAACATTTATTAAGCTTCTGCTATATACAAGAAATTGTAGTAAAGAGGTAGTGTTAAGAACACAAATATCGATTCCACTCTAGCAGTACTGAGAAAGAGCTTTGGAGTTGGGCAGAATTGTAGCTGAGTTCTATCACCACTGTTTGCTTTGGGGAAAGACTACTCAACATGCCTGAGCCTCAGATTCTTCATCTGTAAAATAGAAATAATAATGATCTAACTCATAATGTAGTTGCTTTATTAAATAAAGTTTGCCTTTAATTGGTTGGGAAAGAAAACCCAACAAAGGTAAAATACTTCAAAGACAACTTGCAATAAATACAATGATTAATGAAGACCAAAAAATGTGTACCACAGGAGTACAGAAGAGAAAGAAATCTTTTTCCAGAAAGGTTTCAAAGAGAAGGTGGCCTTCATTTAGCAAATAAACATGAGAATGTGTATTTCATTATATCAGAGACAGTGGCAACAATGAGGGAGAACTCACAGAATGTATAATGGTAAAATATATATTTTGACCAGAGTGAAAAATACTTGAGCGTGAGAGGATAAGGAGAAATAATACGGGAAACTGGTTGATTGGAAATAAATTTAAAGGGTATTGATAATTCTGATATTCTGATGAAGATTTTGAACTTCATACCTATATTAGAGTTCTCCAAAGGAACAGTACCAGTAGGAGGTATATATATACAGAAAGAGAGAGAGAGAGAGAGAGAGAGAGAGAGATTTACTCTAAAGAATTGTCTCATGGAAAACAATATGAAGGCTGGCGAGTCCCATCGCAGGATGACTGGGCAAGCTGGAGATCCAGGAGAGACAATGGTGTAGCTCCAGTCTGAGCCCAAAAGCTCAGAGAACCAAGAAGGTCTATGCAGTGTAGTTCTAGTCCAAAGGCTGGCAGACTCAAGACCCAGGAAGAGTCAAAGTTTCACTTTGAATCTGAAAGCAGGAAAAAGTCAATGACCCACTTTTAAGATAGTCAAGGCAGAAGAAATGCTCTCTTGCTGGGGGTGGGGTGATGGGTCAGCTTTGTTGTTCTTCAGGCTTTTACCTGATTGGTTGAAGGAGGACAATCTGCTTTACTCAGTCTACTGATTTGAATGCCAATCTCATCCAAAGATACTCTCACAGAAACACCTAGAATGATATTTGACCAAATATCTATGTAACCCCATGACCCAGTTAAATTGACATAGAAAATGAGCCATCACAATACCTTTGTCATTTGGAAGTCATTGAAAGCTTGGAAGCAGGGAAGTACATCATGAAGAAAACAATGCATTAGGAAGAAAATCATGAATGGATTTCTGTGTAGTGAGGTAGAGGGAGAAAATACTATGTAGAAGCCTAAAATGAGGTAATAATAACATCAATCCACATGGAAAGAGGAAAAGATTAGAAAGAAAGTGGAAAGAAAAAGTATGTTGTGCCATTTGCTTATATATATATATATATATATATATATATATATATATATATATATATATATATATATGGCTTTGACATTCCATGAGTCTCCAGGTTTCTAGACTGTGGTGTGATCCAATAAATTCCTATGATTAGAGACAACAGGCAAGGAATCCACATAAAGAATATACTTTCCGTGGGCTTCCCTGGTGGCACAGTGGTTGAGAGTCCGCCTGCCGATGCAGGGGACATGGGTTCGTGCCCCGGTCCGAGAAGATCCCACATGCCGCGGAGCGGCTGGGCCCGTGAGCCATGGCTGCTGAGCCTGCGCGTCCGGAGCCTGTGCTCCGCAACAGGAGAGGCCACCACAGTGAGAGGCCCGCGTACCACAAAAATAAAAAAAAGAATATACTTTCCACAGTTAATTTTAGTTGACTATCCAACAGCCATTTCCCCTGTTTTTTTGGTTGAAAGAACTTATTCATTTAATAAATATTGACTGCCTCTGTGGACAGTGTTCAGGTGTCCAGAGGCCAGGTAAAGAGCCACCTGGAAACTGGACCCCTCTCCAGCCCCAGGGTATTGATTTTAATTAGTCTCGGTCAGTCCTGGTAATTCCATTCTTCTTGACATTTAATGGTTGAGAAACAGATATAAGATGCAATTTTAGCCAATGAAATGTGAGAGGTAATTTTCCAGGAGTGTTTTGGTAAGGTTTTTAATTTTTTTTTCAGCCTTAAATGATGCAAAGTAGGGCTAACCAGAGGGGGAATTTAATTAATTTAACTATATTAAAATTATGAACTTCTATTATTAATAATGTTCATAAGATACCATTAAAAGATGGGAAAAATAGTCCACAGAAATGCAGAAGACATTTAAAATTATATCTTAAGCAAACGGCAAATTTCAGAGTATACAAAGAAGTCCTACTGATTACAAAGAAAAGACAACTCAGCAGAAAAAAAAAAGACAAAAGTTTTGAATGCACACTTCACAATATGATATAGATATAATTACAAAACAATAGAAATATGTCTCCATATAAAACAATCAACAAAATATTTGTATGTACAAAATTTGTATATATAAAATCTTTTATATACATATAGTATCTATAGAAACTTTATAAAATCTACATATACGTATATATGTGAAATATTTTGTCTGTGTTTATATTATGTTGAATATTATATATTATATAAAAAAGTGTTCAGCCTCACTGGTCATCAGGAAAGTGCATAATAGAACCACGATGCAATACTAACATATATCTACTAGAGAGTTAAAATTTAAAAAAAGAAACTACTAAGTGGTGAAAAGAATGTAGAACAACTAGAATCCTTATAAACAGTTAATGGGAATATACATTAGCAAAACTATGGAGTTTTTCTGCTGTAGCTACTAAAACTGGACATACATAAACCTTATCTAGCAATTTTACTCCTAAGTGTATATTCATTTCTTCATCAAAGAAAAGCAGTTATTTTTTCATCAAAAAACATGTTCTAAAACTTTGTTCCTGAAGGGTCTGGGCTGTTAGTAATCTTGCCTGAATTGGGTTATTGTAGTTTTCTGTTGACTTTTATCACATGATATGGTGTCACATGATTTGATATTGCTAACAAATGCCCTAAGAAATATCCTATATTCCAGACATATTCTTTCTTACCTCCATTGTGGAGTAGCAGTCTAATTTTCTCCTGGTAATCAGTATCAATCACCCAAAGTAGGTCCTGTAGCAGGACAAAAGTTGTTTCTCAAAAGAAGAAGCTATCCATAGAGAATGGCAGGGCTTTGTTCCAAAATCCTGAGTCAGCACCGTAATTGACTTCTAGTGGCCTGCCTAAGACTCAAACAGCATCCCTGACACTGTCACTTCAAGCACCAGTAGATCTGCTGGATCATATGACACAAGTGGAAGAGCAGCTTGCACAGCAGCCTACACCTGTTTCAGAGCCTTCTTGCTCTGGGCCTCATTCAAAACAGATAGCTTTTTGGATCATTCAGTAAGTGGGCTGGAGTAACATATGTAAATGAGGAATATGTTGTCTCCAAAATCCAAAGAGGTCTACTAGGCATTGTGCCTCTTTTTTTGGTTGTAGAAGGGACAAGATGCAGCAACTTATCATTTGCCTTAGAAGAGATATCTCCACATGTCCCACACAACTGGGTCCCCAGAAACTTTGCTGAGGTAGAGGTCGCTGAATTTTGTCAGATTTATTTCCCACCTTTTGACGTACAAGTTTCTTACCAATAAGTCTAGAGTGGTTGCTACTTCTTGCTCACTAATGTAATGGACCAGCGTGATTGATGGCTATCTTATGGAAAGGAAAGGCAACCAAGATCCTTGTGAACTAAATTATGACATAGGACTGGAGAATTGATGTACCCTGAGGTAGGATGGTAAAGGTGTGCTGCTGGCCTCGTCAGCTGAAATCAAGTAGCTTCTGGTGGTAGTTACTAATAGGTATGGAGAAAAAAATCATTTTCCATATTAACAGTTGCATGTGAGAGGATGTGTTAGTTTGATCAAGCAATGAAACCACTTCTGGTGCAGCAGCTACAATTGGAGTCACCAGCTGGTTAAGTTTATAATAATCCACTGTCATCCTCCAAGACCCACCTGTTTTCTGCCCAAGTCAGAAAGGCAAGTTGAATGGGGATGTTATGGAAATCACCTTCAAGTCCTCGATGATGGCACTAATCTTTACCATCTCTGCAGGAATGCAGCTTTGTTTTTAGTTCACTATTTTCCTAGGTAGAAGTAGTTCCAGTAGCTTCCACGTGATCTTTCTCACCATAGTAGTCCTCACTCAATGAGTCAAGGAACTAATGTACAAATTCTGCCAGTTGCTAAGTATGTCTAGTCCACTTATGAATTCCAGTACTGGGAAAATAACCATAGAATCAGTTTGGGGACCTACTGTTTGACAAACCTGGACTAAAGTTTCATTAATCATTGATTCCGTAAGTCCTACCCTGACTAGTGGACCACAGCAATATTTTGGGTCTCCTTGAATTAGTGTCAGTTCAGAGCCAGTGTACAATAATGGCTAATTATTTCCTTTTCCCTATGTATAGTCACCCTGGTAAAAGGCCGTAGGTACCTTCAGGGAAGGCTAGGAGAAAGATTAACAGTACAAATTTTTGACAGCGTGGTAGGGTCCTTCCTCAAGAGGACCCAGCCTCCCCTTTATTCAAGAGGTTTGAGGGCTATAGACTGGCTCATATCTAGGAATTAATTGATTGACCATGACTCAGTTTTTATGATTCAAGTTAGACTTTAGTTCATTTAACCTATAACGATCCCATGTACACAGATCACGTAAGAATTTAGTAGACTGTCCGCTATTTTACTTTTAGGACTCTGCAAGGCTACTGTGATAGCTGCTTTGACTCTGCTGTCCATATGGTAACCACAGCCACCTTGCCTTTTGTAACTAATACCACCACTTGGCCCCTGCCACCCTGAAATCCAATTATCTCCATTATACTTAGGTTTCCTAATTCAGTGACAGCAGTTCTCACAATAATTTCTGACCTGTAGAAACGAGTGACCAAGAAGCTCTTCAAGGATGCTGGTCCTCCCCTCACAAACTTATTTCTTAACAGTCTTGTAAGGTGAGAACTCTGGACCTTGCAGGGGTAAATGGGCAGGTCTTACATGATAAATACACTCTAACATTCCAATTTCCCTAAGCCTTTGATCATTTTACCATATACCTAGGCAGTTCTGGCATTTCAACTTAATTTAGTGTAGGCCACTTTTTGGTCTATTTTTTGGTCTGTTTCAGTCAAACCAAAGAGAAAGAACCCTTTCTAACCTTCTAAGCTGCAACATTTAATTCAGAATCTCTGTTTAGTGGGTCCACATCAATAAATTTAACCTTATTTAACTTTATGTTCCTTCCACCATTATCCGATGGATCAATATCCATTCCCACACATATTCCCTGGATTTCTGTCTGTATAAATTGGAGAAAGCTTGTAGTTCTTTTGGATTATGGCGCACCTCTACATGGAATGCATTTCATACCTCAACTTTCAGGGCTTGCTGGGACTTGAGTCTAGTTATAAGTCTAGAAGCAAAGAGGGGTGGGAGTGGGGGTCTTGAAGAGAATCAACAGTGCCTTGCAATTATTTCAGGGAAGGCCATTATAGTTTCTTTAGGCAAAGCAGGGTTATTCTTCTTAGACAGGGATGTAATGGAATCCTCTACTGGCAAAGAAGACTCATCAGAATTCATGGGTTTAATGTTTCCAGCTTCATTAAGAACTTCCCGCATGTTCCCATTCCCATTTTGAGGATCTCGTTCTATCCCAATTAATGCCCTTATTTTAATAGCAGAACTCTGTGATGTTGAGAATTCAATTTGCATTGTAATTCAGCCACTCTCAGGATGAGGCCCTGGGTTTGGTTTTCAACAATTTCAGCTCTGCAGCTAAAGGAGATAAGGGGTTTTTTCAGGGCAGACATAGAAACTTTCAGGTCATTTGTGAGGTGCTTGAGCTGATAATTTGAATCCTATGCTCATCCTTTTCTTTCTCCACTTTGTCCAGCACAGTTAGGAGTAACCAGCCAATCTCATTATACTTATTAGTTTGACAAAAATGTTCTAAGGTATCAAATATACCATATTCCTGCATTTATGTGTACACACATACACATTTCCCCTCTTTCTCTCTCTCTCTCTGTGTGTGTGTGTGTGTGTGTGTGTGTGTGTGTGTATGTATGTATATATATGAAACTTCAATAAAAAATGTTTTCAGTTTTATCTTTTTGAGGACATAAAGAAGTCTCTTTTGGTGCCTGACATTTTGTGTGAAAATGTTATTTTTGAAACTGCTACAGCATGATGGAACTAAAAGGAGATGAGACTTCACAGGTGGAAAGAACCTGGGCCCTTGATGACATTAATTGAATCAACCTTCAAATGCCCAATCACTAGACTTCATATTATATGAAATTACAGATATTCTTATCATGTAAGATTCTTTGAGTTGAGTCTTGTTTACTTGCATTAGATTATTTTAATGGATACGCATATTGTAGAGAGCTGACAGGAAGTATTTGAGTCAATGCATTTTAGTGCAGGAGAAAACACTTTGGCATCATATACCTTCATTTGATATATTGTTATGAAGCAAGCTGTGGCAGTGCCAGAACTAGCATCCCGATCGTCTTATTTTTAAGTTCATTGTTGTTTCTTCTGCATTACTCAGTGCATGAATATCGTAAATACCTTTCATTGTTCTGATATCGAGGGTCTATTATCCATATGTGCTGGCCTTCAGTTCTTACCTGAAAGATAACCTGAAATCATTTTAAAAATATTTTGCTGATTAGTAACTAGTGGTTTCTAGATGTGACACTGTCTTACTGTGCCAAAGACATTACTTTTTTTTCCCTCCATATCCTGACATTATATAAAATAAAAATTCTTGAGTTAACTCATACTGTTTCTTAGCTATCCATCTCACAGATGTGTTGTCCAAAACTATCATTTGTTTCACATAGAGCGCATCCATCTTATCCGTGAAAGTTTCAAAGAATAACCCAAGCTGAACTGAAGTTCGTTTTTTGTCACATCTTTCCAATCTGTCAATTGTTGAGAATGAAAGATGATTGGCAAACGGTACGGCTTGTCAACTTTTCAATAAAGCACAGTAAAATCTGGAAAGATAGATGTTATGATGACCAACATTTTCATGTAATATATTTCACATATAAACAAACACTGACAAGTTTAAATAGTTTTAAATAGTCAGCAAATATTCAGTTATGTCATTTTTCTCAAATTTTAAGAAATTTTTTTCTGTCCTATTGAATTTTATCACTTAGAATACCACAAAAAATGAAATTATAGAGTATTAGACATGATTTGAATGTAGGGATCACTGAATCCAAGCCTATCATTTTAAAGTTGAAAAAACTGAGGTCTGACAAGGTTCATAGAACTGGTAAGAGGGAGCGTCGTGACTTGACACTTTCAGTTTTTTAACTAATGGTAGGTAGAATATCAAGCTACTATTTAACTTGCCCAAATTCTTCCAGTTAAAACATGAGGAAGCCAGGATTCAAATATAAGTCTCTTTGATTCCCAAGTTCACATTTCCAGCCATAAAGTTGTTTATTCCAACCTAAAATTGTGAAGTTTTACCATCTGAGTCTCAGGAATTAGTTCACTTAGGAAATAATTGTGTGCCTTTTAAGTTCTAGACATTTGACAAAATACTAGGCATTTAATGATGAATAAACAATCATGGTCTTTAATTACATTAAACAGGCAAAGTGTGTAGATAGTGGGAACAGGAAACAAGATGATGTTATCTGCAAAGACCAACGTAGAGTGATATTCTGTGACACCAGAGGATTAGGCAAGAAGAGTCTTGGTTTTGATTTGGAGGAGGGTTTTGATTTGGAGGAGGGCTGACAGAAGGGAATAGTAGTGGAATGCAGCATATCAGAGAGAGGGAATGGTATGTATAAATGCTCTGAATTTAAAAACAGCTGTATATGTTGAATGAACTGGAGCTGGTGCATAGTGAGCAATTGAACAGTGGCATGGTATGAGATTGGAGGATAGGAAATGAAAACATCATGTGAAGATGCAGTCTTTAGCTAAGAGAGAGGTTTGGAAGTGACACCACGAAATATTTGACAGAGAGCAGATGTACAGTCATCTTGGAAAGTCAGTAGATACAGTAAGATTGCTAGGCTATGTTGAGAACTTACATAAATTTTGAGATCCTGAATTTAAAGTGAAACTATTTGTGGTAAATTAGTAAATGGTCCCCCAAAGGTATTAGACCCTAGAGCTTGGAACCTGTGAATGTTAACTTACATTGTAATGCTTTTGCAAGATGTGATTAAGCTTAGTTTCTTGAAAAGAGAAAATTATCCAGGATTATCCAGGTAGACTCTAAATGCCATCACAAGTATCCTTATACACACAGGAGAGGAAGATTGTGCACAGAGAAGAAGAGGAGGCAATGTTACCACAAAGGCAGAAACTGAAATGATACAGCCACAAGGCAAGTAGTGGCAGCAGTCACCAGAATTTGGAAGAGTCAAGGAATGTGGAATATTCTCTACAACAGCCTCTGGAAGGAGAATGGTCCTGACACCACCTTGATTTCAGTCCAATGATAATGATTTCCGACTTCTAGCCAACAGAACTGTGAGGGAATAATTTTCTGTTGCTTTAAGCCAACTAATTTGTGGTGATTTGTTACAGTAGTGTTAGGAAACTAATATACCCTGGAAACTAATATACTCTACCCTGGTGCATGACTCTTTCCGGCTGCTCTGCTGTAGTCGCAGAAATAATGGATGGTTGAGTTATTTTTGCAATGATGATGGGGGCAGAAAGGGAAATGGAATCCTGGATATTTTCAAAATAAAGACTGAATAATTATAATAGTGAAACATGGAGTCTAAGCTGGTCATAAGGGAAAATGAAGATAAAATGAGCTGGTAGATAATGAAAACAAAAAGGCATTAAAGATTAGAGGTCATGACTTAGTTGAAGAGCCATTCTAAGTGTACAGTACTTGTTAGCATTCATTAAATGCTGAATGAAATTAAATCAAATACCAAGTTCAGAGTTCTTGTGTATTGCCAAGCTCAAAATTTAGCACTGAATTATAATCAGTGGAGACTACAAAACTGGAGGTGTTGCAAACTGGAGACCTCACCAAGGAAGCCATTTCCCAGAGTTACATCAGAAACTTCAGCCTGTACAATGAACACTGAAATATTAGAATCATGAGCATACCTATTTATAAAATGCTGGAATCAAGTACTCATTGAGAAATTAACATAAGAATGAAATACTTTAACAAATATTTTCTTTCTCTCCATATTCCTTCTGCATGAGGAAACTGGTTTAAATTTTAATGTTTCCTGAGTTAAAAAAAAAGTGTCCTCTAAAGCAGAAGTCAAACAGCATTAACCAGACACTCCCCTGTCATTTTAGGTCAAAAGATAAAACACTCAGAATGCACAGAAAGAAGAGAAACTTTACATTTGGGAAGAGTTGTGGGTTTTTTTTTTTTTTTTAATTAATTCATTTTTTATTTTTGGCTGCGTTGGTCTTTGTTGCTGCGTGCCGGCTTCCTCTAGTTGTGGTGAGCAGGGGCTACTCTTCTTTGCGGTGCGCAGGCTTCTCATGGTGGTGGCTTCCCTTCTTGTGGCACACGGCCTTAGCTGCTCCACGGCATGTGGGATGTTCCGGACCCGGGGATTGAAGCCATGTCCCCTGCATTGGCAGGCGGATTCTTAACCACAGCACCACCAAGGAAGTCCTGAGAGTGGTGTTCTTAAGTTTTAGCTGGAACTTTCTAATTTAGTTGTTTTTCGAAAAATTAATTTATAAAATTGTATTTTAAGTATAAATAGATATATGCCTCTGAGACTCACTTTCTATACATTTCTAGATAGAATGTTCATAAATACATTAGAGACTATCAGATTACTTTTGTTCATAAGCATTTATTCTAAGTACATTATCTTCATGGTTCTTAAATCATTTTTATTGTAAAGTACTAGACATAAGCTTTAATTCTATTCCAGATAGCTCAGCTCAATTCAACTTAATATGAAACTACACACAGTATTTACTGAACATTATTTTGTGAAAGCACTATGCTTGACCTAAAGACATTTTCTGGCAGAATTGACCCTTTGCCCACAATACTCTCACACTTAGTAAAGGTGAAGTTAAAGGAATATGATATTCTACTAAGTGAAGTAGTCAGTATGATACCACTTATATGTGGAATCTAAAATATGATACAAATGAACTTATTTACAAAACAGAAACAAACTCAAACAGACAGAGAAAACAAACTTATGGTTACAAAAGGGGAAGTGGGGTGAGAGAGGGATAAATTAGGAGTTTGGGATGGCAGATACAAACTACTATATATGAAACAGGTAAACAATAGGTCCTACTGTATGATACAGGGAACTACATTCAATAACCTATAATTAACCATATGGAAAAGAATATGAAAAAATGTACATATATGTGTGTGTGTGTGTATACACACACACACATATATAACTGAATCAGTTTGTTGTACACTGGAAATTAACACAACATTGTAAAATAACTATATTTCAATTTAAAAAAAGGAATATGATATTCTCTGGACTAATAATTTCATAAATTTGTTCTCCATCTGAGCCAACTAATCTTTATTCTCCCTGTTACTTCACAGGATCATCAAGAGAGAACAATTTTGGGGGCTTCCCTGGTGGCACAGTGGTTAAGAGTCTGCCTGCCGATGCAGGGGACACGGGTTTGTGCCCCGGCCCGGGAAGATCCCACATGCCGCGGAGCAGCTGGGCCCGTGAGCCATGGCCGCTGAGCCTGCCCGTCCGGAGCCTGTGCTCCGCAATGGGAGAGCCCACAGCAGTGAGAGGCCCGCATACTGTAAAAAAAAAAAAAAAAAAAAAAGAGAACAATTTTCTGCATGGCCCATCTAGGGATTAATAATCCTTCAGAGCTGGGAACTATAATAAGGAATAGTCTTTACCAAAGGTATTAAGAAATTCTCATTACAAAAGAAGGTTTAGGTTGGGGTATGGAGTTGGGGGTCCTACACCATATCCATATCTGAATCCCTTGTCCTACCCTCTAAATATTTTTTCCCCATTCCCAAATTCTCAAGCCCTTTTACTGTCATTATTCAAATTTCATAGCTATAAAGACCCAGTTCATGCTGATTTGCTGTAGGGCATAGTGCCTTGAAATATAAAATTCCTACCTGCAGTCAATGATGTTCTAAATATTTAACAACCAGCTCTGTGATGGTGAACTGAGCCCCTCTTTGTAACATTTGCCAATTTCCATGGTGTAAATACTCCCTACATGGCTAATTTCAAACTGCCAACGTGAAGTCACTGAATGCAGGATTGGAAGGAGATGAGCTGTAGTTCACTATTATCTAGTGTTTCTACCATAGAGATATAATATATGTAAATAACCTCAAGAGCATAGGTAGCAATAAACTGCAGTAAAATAACTAGGAAGTAATAAGTTTTGAGTATTCATTATCTCTTTTCTTAAATATAATTTACTTAATTGTAAATTTATGTAATTTAATTCTTAAAAAGTTAACAGTCAGCTCTTGTGAGCAGGTATGAACTGACACCAGAGTCCAGTGACTGTAACCTTATCAATATGGTATTTGTGGTATATCTCACTGTTTTATATCACAACTCCCTGTTTCTTTGTTTTGTGCCATGTTTTGTAAGAGTATATCTGAGATAACTTGCTCTGAAAAGGCATAAGGAGAATAAACTTTCTGAGACTTATGCCCTGTATGGTAGGGAGAATTCTAAGATGACCCTCAAATGAGTCAAATTCTTGTATAGAGCCCTACCCTTGAGTGTGGGTGGGAAACCGTGACTTGCTTCTAGAAAAGTTGATGGCATAGTCACTTTAAAGACTAAAAGATGACATCTTAGAAGATCGAATAGACAGTTTATCCTCCTGATTTTGAAGAAGTAGGCTGCCATTTGTAAGAGAGCCTATGAGAGGGCCACATGGCAAGAAACTGAGGGGTCTTCTAAGAGCTGAAATTAGCCCCCAGATAACCCAGGAAGAAAGAGGAGACATCAGTCCTATAACCACAAAAAACTGAGTTCTTTCAACAACCATGTGAGTTTGGAGAGAACATGGAGCTCCAGAAAGGAATATAGCCTAACTGACACCTAAATTGTTCCTATGTGAGACCCTGAGCAGAGAATCCAGTTTAAGTCAGGATGGGCTCTTGACACATAGAAATTGGTCAATGTAGATAGTTTTAAGATGCTAAGTTTGTATAATTTGTTATGCAGCAATAGGAAACTAATACACTATTTATACTTGAATGAGAACATTCTAGTATAAAAATCAAATTGAAAATTTTCTCCAGAATTTTGAAATCTTGTCTCTTCCTGTGTGACCGAGATTTTTTAAATGCCATGTTGATTCTTATTCCTTTATAGGTAAACTTTTTTGCCTCTCTGAAAGCATTTAAAAGTTTCTTAATTATTCTTGTTTCTCTGAAATTTCATGAGAAAATGCTACTAAAAAATAACAACTTTATTGAGATGTAAATCATATACCATACAATTCACATATTTAAAGTGTAAAATTTAATGGTTTTTAGTGTAGTCACAGAATTGTGCAAACATAACCTCAATACGTTTTAAAACATTTTATGACCTCATAAACTCCATCCCACTAGCAGGCTTCCCTATGTTCCCCCAATCCCTCCAGCCCTAGACAATGACTATTTTACTTTATGTCTTACAGATTTGCCTATTCTAGATATTTCATATAAATGGGATCATGCAATATGTGGTCTTTTGTGACTGTATTCACTTTGCATAATATTTTCAAGGTTAATCCATGTTGTAGCATGTATATGTACTTCATTTATTTTAACTAATAAATATTTTATCGCATGATTACATCACATCTTATTTATCCATTTATCAGTTGTTGGGCATATGGATTGTTTTTACTTTTTGGCTATTATGAATAATGCAGCTATGAACATTTGTGTACAAGTCTTCACTTGGACATATTTTCAATTGTCTTAGGTACACAGGTAAGGGTGAAATTACTGGGTTGTATGGTAAATCCATATTTTAAAACATTTTGAGGAACTGGAAGACTGCTTTCTCAAATGGTTGCACCATTTTTCATTTCTACCAGTGGTACATGATGGTTCCAATTTCTCTAAATCCTCACAACAACTGCCCTGTCTTTTTGATAATAGATATTTCATTGGCAGAGAGTAGTTTCCCATGGTGGTTTTGATTTGCATTTCTCTGATGGCTAATGATATTAGCATCTTTTAATTTGCCTACTCTCTACTTGTATTTACCCTCTGGTAAAATGTCCCTTCAAATACTTTACCCACTTTTAATTGGGTTGTCTTTTTATAACTGAATTGTAAGGGGTTTTCTTTTATGTATTCTAGATCAAAGTCTTTTATAATATATGATTTGAAAATGTTTTCTTCCATTTGGTGTGTTGTCTTTTCACTTTCTTGATGGTTACCTTTGAAGAACAATTTCTTCTTAAAGCATGACTGTTTTCTTCTAAGGGTTTTATAGTATTAGCACTTACATTTAAGTCTTTGGTCCATTTTGAGTTAATTTCACTATATGATGTGAGACGGGAGCCTAAATTAATGCTTTTGAATTTGGCTATCTAGTTATCTCAGCATCATTTGTTGAAAAGACTATTCTTTCCTCACTGTATTATCTTAGCACCCTTGCCAAAAGTCGGTTGACCATAAATGTGAGGGCTTGTTTCTTGATTCTCAAGTCTATTTCATTGATTTATATGTCTATTCATATTGCAGTACCATGCTATTATGTCAAATCATTAAAACCATACATATCTATCAATGGAATACAACTGAGAATTCAGAAACAAATGTTCACATTTATGGTCAACTGATTTTTGACGAGGGTGCTAAGATAATACAATGGGGAGAGGCCACTGGATCTGGAATTTTCTGGTGGGCAGTTTTGTTCTTACTATTTCAATATCTATATTTGCTCTACATCAGTCATAATTTGTCTTTCTTCCTGAGTCAGTTTCAATAATTTATGTCTTTCTAGGAATTTGTACATAATATCTAAGTTACTAATTTATTGGCACACAGTTTTTTATAATATTCCCCTCTGTGCTATTATTGTTATATGTAATATAACATATATGTTATAAACCCAACAACACATTGCTATAATTATTAATTTTTATAATTTTATCTTTATTAAACAAATTGACAAAAGAAAAGAAAGTTTGTATTTATAGAGTTTGTAATACTCATCTTCTTTTTTGCCATTTCTGGTCTTTTCATTTATTACTCTGGATTCAATTTACCATCTCATGACATTTCCTTCTCCAAACTGCTTTTTCTCGCAAGCACCACCTTTGTGCTATTATTGTAAAATATATTACATTTTCATATGTAACAGGTGCAACATTATGTTATATACATATTATTTCATATGATTACTTTATAAATCAGTTAAGAAAACAAAAAGAAATATATATGTATACGATATTTTACCAATACATGATAACCTTTAACAACACTCTTTTTTTGTGTGAATTTGAATTAACATTAGGTGATTCTTTTAGAAAAGAATTCTCTCAGTGTTTACTAGGAAAAGTCTTTTTTTCACCTTTCTTTTTTTATTCCTAGATGTAAGATCCTTTTTTTAAAATTTAATTTTATTTATTTTTTTTATACAGCATGTTCTTATTAGTTATCGATTTTATGCATATTAGTGTATACATGTCAATCCCAATCTCCCAATTCATCCCACCACCACCACCCCCCACTTTCTCCCCTTGGTGTCCATACATTTGTCCTCTACATCTGTGTCTCTATTTCTGCCCCACAAACTGGTTCATCTGTACCATTTTCCTAGGTTCCACATACATACGTTAATATACAATATTTGTTTTTCTCTTTCTGACTTAATTCACGCTGCATGACAGTCTCTAGATCCATCCACGTCTCTACAAATGACCCAGTTTCCTTCCTTTTTATGGCTGAGTAATATTCCATTGTATATATGTACCACACCTGCTTTATCCATTTGTCTGTCAATGGGCATTTAGGTTGCTTTCATGACCTGTCTATTGTAAATAGTGCTGCAATGAACATTGGGGTGAATGTGTCTTTTTGAATTATGGTTTTCTCTAGGTATATGCCCACTAGTGGGATTGCTGGGTCATAAGGTAATTCCATTTTTAGTTCTTTAAGGAACCTCCATACTGTTCTCTATAGTGGCTGTATCAATTTACATTCCCACCAACAGTGCAGGAGGGTTCCCTTTTCTCCACACCCTCTCCAGCATTTGTTGTGTGTAGATTTTCTGATGATGCCCATTCTAACTGGTGTGAAGTGAAACCTCATTGTAGTTTTGATTCACATTTCTCTAATAATTAGTGATGTTGAGCAGCTTTTCATGTGTTTCTTGGCCATCTGTATGTCTTCTTTGGAGAAATGTCTATTTACGTCTTCTGCCTATTTTGGGATTGGGTTCTTTGCTTTTTTAATATAGAGCTGCATGAGCTGTTTGTATATTTTGGAGATTAATTCTTTTTCTGTTGATTCATTTGCAAATATTTTCTCCCATTCTGAGGGTTGTCTTTTCGTCTTGTTTGTAGTTTCCTTTGCTTTGAAAAAGGTTTTAAGTTTCATTAGGTCCCATTTGTTTATTTTTGCTTTTATTTCCATTACTCTAGGAGGTGGATCAAAAAAGATCTTGCTGTGATTTATGTCAAAGAGTGCTCCTCCTATGTTTTCCTCTAAGAGTTTTACAGTGTCCAGTCTTACGTTTAGGTCTAGAATCCATTTTGAGTTTATTTTTATGTGTGGTGTTAGAGAGTGTTCTACTTTCATTCTTTTACATGTAGCTGTCCAGTTTTCCCAGCCCCACCTATTGAAGAAACTGTCTTTTCTCCATTGTATATCCTTTCCTCTTTTGTCATAAATTAGTTGACCATAGGTGTGTGGGTTTATGTCTGGGCTTTCTATCCTGTTCCATTGATCTATATTTCTGTTTTTGTGCCAGTAACATATTGTCTTGATTACAGTAGCTTTGTAGTATAGTCTGAAGTCAAGGAGTCTGATTCTTCCAGCTCCGTTTTTCTTTCTTAAAATTTCTTTAGCTATTTGGGGTCTTTTGTGTCTCCATACAAATTTTAAGATTTTTTGTTCTAGTTCTGTAAAAAATGCCATTGTTAATTTGACAGGGATTGCATTGAATCTGTAGATTGTTTTGGGTAGTATAGTCATTTTCACAATGTTATTTCTTCTAATCCAAGAACATGGTATATCTCTCCATCTGTTTGTATCATCTTTAATTTCCTTCATCAGTGTCTTATAGTTTTCTGCATACAGGTCTTTTGTCTCCTAAGGTAGGTTTATTCCTAGGTATCTTATTCTTTATGTTGCAATGGTAAATGGGAGTGTTTCTTTAATTTCTCTTTCAGAATTTTCATCATTACTGTATAGGAATGCAAGAGATCTCTGTGCATTAATTTTGTATCCTGCAGTTTTACCAAATTCATTGATTAGCTCTAGTAGTTTTCTGGTGACATCTTTAGGATTCTCTTTGTATAATATCATGTCAACTGCAAACAGTGACAGTTTTACCTCTTCTTTTCTAATTTGTATTCCTTTAATTTCTTTTTCTTTTCTGGTTGCCATGGCTAGGACTTCCAAAACTATGTTGAATAATTGTGGCAAGAGTGGACATCTGTGTCTTTTTCCTGATCTTAGAGGAAATGCTTTCAGTTTTTCACCATTGAGAATGATGTTTGCTGTGGGTTTTTCGTATATGGCCTTTATTATGTTGAGGTAGGTTCCCTCTATGTCCACTTTCCGGAGAGTTTTTATCATAAATGGGTGTTGAATTTTGTCAAAAGCTTTTCCCCCATATATTGAGATGATCATATGGTTTTTATTCTTCAGTTTGTTAATATGGTGTATCACATTGATTGATTTGCGTATATTGAAGAATCCTTGCATCTCTGGGATAAATCCCACTTGATCATGGTGTATGGTCCTTTTAATGTGTTGGATTCTGTTTTCTAGTATTTTGTTGAGGACTTTGGCATCTATATTCATCAGTGATATTGTTTTGTAATTTTCTTTTTTTGTAGTATCTTTGTCTGGTTTTGGTATCAGGGTGATAGTGGCCTCATGGAATGAGTTTGGGAGTATTCCTTCCTCTGCAATTTTTTGGAAGAGTTTGAGAAGAATGGGTGTTAGCTCTTCTCTGAATGTTTGATAGAATTCACCTGTGAAGCCTTCTGGTCCTGGACTTTTGTTTGTTGGAAGATTTTTAATCACAGTTTCAATTTCAGTGCTTGTCATTGGTCTGTTCATATTTTCTATTTCTTCCTGTTTCAGTGTTGGAAGGGTATAAGTTTTGAAGAATGTGTCCATTTGTTCCAGGTTGTCCATTTTATTGGCATAGAGTTGCTTGTAGTAGCCTCTTAGGATGCTTTGTATTTCTGAGGTGTCTATTGTAACTTCTCCTTTTTCATTTCTAATTTTATTGGTTTGAGTCCTCTCCCTCTTTTTCTTGATGAGTCTGGCTAATGGTTTATTAATTTTATCTTCTCAAAGAACCAGCTTTTAGTTTTATTGCTCTTTGCTATTGTTTTCTTTGTTTCTATTTCATTTATTTCTGCTCTGATCTTTAAGATTTCTTTCCTTCTACTAACTTTGGGTTTTGTTTGTCCTTCTTTCTCTAATTCCTTTAGGTGTAAGATTAGATTGTTTATTTGAGATTTTTCTTGTTTCTTGAGGTAGGCTTGTATAGCTATAATCTTCCCTCTTAGAACTGCTTTTTTTGCATCCCATAGGTTTTGGATCATCGTGTTATCATTGTAATTTGTCTCTAGGTATTTTTTGATTTCCTCTTTGATTACTTCAGTGATAGCTTGTCTATTTAGAAACGTATTGTTTAGCCTCCAAGTATTTGTGTTTTTTACATTTTTTTCCCTGTAATTGATTTCTAATCTCATAGCATTGTGGTCAGCAAAGATGCTTGATATGATTTCAATTTTCTTAAATTTCTGAGGCTTGATTTGTGACCCATGATGTGATCTATCCTGGAGAGTGTTCCATGTGCACTTGAGAAGAAAGTGTAATCTGCTCTTTTGGGATGGAATGTCCTATAAATATCAATTAAATGTATCTGGTCTATTGTCATTTGAAGCTTGTGTTTCTTTATTAATTTTTGGTTTGGATGATCTTTCCATTGGTGTAAGTGAGGTGTTAAAGTCCTCCACTATTATTGTGCTACTATCGATTTCCTCTTTTATAGCTATTAGCAGTTGCCTTATGTATTGAGGTGTTCCTATGTTGGGTGCATATATGTTTATAATTTTTATATCTTCTTCTTGGATTGATCCCTTGATCATTATGTAGTGTCCTTCCTTGTCTCTTGTAACATTCTTTATTTTAAAGTCTATTTTATCTGTTATGAGTATTGCTACTCCAGCTTTCTTTTGATTTCCATTTGCATGGAATATCTTTTTCCATCCCCTCGCTTTCAGTCTGTATGTGTCCCTAGGTCTGAAGTGGGTCTCTTGTAGACAGCATAAATATGAGTCTTGTTTTTGTATCCATTCAGCAAGTTTTGGTTGGAGCATTTAATCCATTCACCTTTAAGGTAATTGTCGATAGGTATGTTACTATTACGATTTTCTTAATTGTTTTGGGTTTGTTTTTGTAGGTCCCTTTCTTCTCTTGTGTTTCCCACTTAGAGAAGTTCCCTTAGCATTTATTGTAGAGCTGGTTTGGTGGTGCTGAATTCTCTTAGCTTTTGCTTATCTGTAAAGCTTTTGGTTTCTCCATCGAATCTAAATGAGATCCTTGCCAGGTAGAGTAATCTTAGTTGTAGTTTCTTCCTTTTCATCACTTTAAATATAAACTGCCACTCCCTTCTGGCTTGTAGATTTTCTGCTGAGAAATCAGCTGTTAACCTTATGGGAGTTCCCTTATATGTTATTTGGTTTTTTTTCCCTTGTTGTTTTCAATAATTTTTCTTTGTCTTTATTTTTTGTCAGTTTGATTACTATGTGCCTCGGTGTATTTCTCCTTGGGTTTATCCTGCCTGGGACTCTGCACTTCCTGGACTTGGGTGACTATTTCCTTTCCCATGTAGGGAAGTTTTTGACTATAATCTCTTCAAATATTTTCTCGGATCCTTTCTCTCTCTCTCTTCTTCTTGGACCCCTTAATGTGAATGTTGCTGTGTTTAATGTCCCAGAGGTCTCTTAGGCTGTCTTCATTTCTTTTCTTTCTTTATTCTGTTCTGTGACAGTGAATTCCACCATTCTGTCTTCCAGTCACTTATCCGTTTTTTTGCCCCAGTTATTCTGCTATTGATTCCTTCTAGTGTATTTTTCATTCAGTTATTTTATTGCTCATGTCTGTTTTTTTGTTCTTTAATTCTTCTATGTGTTTTTTCTTTAATTCTTCTAGGTTTTTGTTAAACATTTCTTGCATCTTCTCGATATTTTCTTCTATTCTTTTTCCAAGGTCCTGGATCATCTTCACTATCATTATTCTGATTTCTTTTCTGGAAGGTTGCCTATCTTCCCTTAATTTAGTTGTTTTTCTGGGGTTTTATCTTGTTCCTTCATCTGGTACAAAGTCCCTGCCTTTTCATTTTGTCTGTCTTCTGGGAATGTGGTTTTCCTTCCACAGGCTGCAGAATTGTAGTTCTTCTTGTTTCTGCTGTCTGCCCTCTGGTGGATGAGGCTATCTAAGAAGCTTGTGCAAGTTTCCTGATGGTAGGGACTGGTGGTGGGTAGAGCTGGGTGTTGCTCTGGTTGGCAGTAAAACTTTAATCTGCTTGTCTGCTGATGGGTGGGGCTGGATTTCCTCCCTGTTGGTTTTTTGGCCTGAGGTGACACAACACTGGAGCCTACCGGGCTCTTTGGTGGGGCTAATGGTGGACTCTGAGGGCTCACAGCAAGGAGTACTTCCCAGAACTTCTGTTGCCTGTGTCCTTGTCCCCATGGTGAGCCACATCCACCCACACCTCTGCAGGAGACCCTCCCACACTAGCAGGTATGTCTGTTTCAGTCACTATGGGGTCACTGCTCCTTTCCCTGGGTCCCAATGTGCACACGACTTTGTGCGTGTCCTCCAAGAGTGGAGTCTCTGTTACCCCCAGTCCTGTCAAAATCCTGCAATCAAATCCCACTAGCCTTCAAAGTCTGATTCTCTGGGAATTCCTTCCCTCATTGCTGGATGCCCAGGTCGGGAAGCCTGACGTGGTACTCAGAACCTTCACTCCAGTGGGTGGACTTCTGTGGTATAAGTGTTCTCCAGTTTGTGAGTCACCTACCCAGATGTTATGGGACTTGATTTTATTGTGATTGTGCCCCTCCTACCATCTCACTGTGGCTTCTCCTTTGTCTTTAGATGTGGGGTATCTTTTTTGGTGAGTTCCAGTGTCTTCCTGTCAATGATTGTTCAGCAGTTATTTGTGATTCTGGTGCTCTCGCAAGAGGGAGGGAGCACACATCCTTCTACTCCACCATCCTGAATCAATCTGCCTTAGATGTAAGATTCTTGGTTGATGGTATTTTTCTTTCAGCCCTTTGGATCTTTACCCTGTTGCTTTATGGTGTCCATTGTTTCTAATGAGAAATGAACTAATTCTTTTATTAGGGTCTTGTATGTGATGAGTCATTTTTTTCTTGCTGCTTTCAAAATTTTGTCTGTGGCTTTCAACATTTTTACCATGATGTGTCTGTGTGTGGATCTCTTTGTATGCACCCTACTTCGAATTCATGGAATGTGTAGATCAATGTTTTTCATCAAAGATGTGAATTTTTCACCAGCATTTTCTCTAATTTTTTTAGCTCTGTTAATTTTTCTTCATTTTTTATTCTCACTGTTTTTTTAGATTGCATAATCGTCTTCTACTTTAGAGTTCATTGATTCTTCTTCCAGGTCAAACCTACTCTACTCAAACCTACTTTAGTAATATTTCATTTTGGTTATTGAATTATATTTGAAATTAATCTGGTAGTTTCAATAATTTTCATTTGATTCTTTTTTATAATTTCTATGTCTTTATTGGTGTTCAGTATTTGATAAGATATTGTCATCTTAGCTTTCCTTACTTTGTTAAACAGCTTCCTTTTGTTATTTGCATATAGTTATAATGTCTGTTTTGAAGTCTGTCCATCAAATACTACAACTGCGTCTTTTCACGGGCATTTCCTGTTGCCTGCTTTTTGTTTGTGTATGTATGTGTCACACTTTCTTGTTTAGCTGCATGTCTGATAATTTTTTTCAGAAAGTTTGATATTTTGGGCAACATATTGTAGCAATTCTGGATGCTGATTTTCCTTACCCCTTTCTGGGGCTTGTTTTGTTGTGTTTGGTTATTACTTTGTTTAGAGAATTGGTTAGATTATTTTAGCGAAGTCTATTTTCATATCAGCGTGAACCCTCTGATACTGCTCTTCAAAGGGTGCAGCTTTGGGTATGCACACAGTCACCCTGGGAGGACAGTGATTTTAGCAGGGTTCTCTTTGACTGTCATTTTCTCTAAACTCTCTGTTAAATTGTCTGTTTACTTTGATGTCTCCCTCAGATTTTAGTCTCCTCTAATTGCAGGCTGATTGCTCTATTGTTTTCAATAATGCCCTGAAACACAAATGGGATTACAGCCAGATACAAATAAATCCAAGCAAAAGTAGTTTTTGAGACTAGTCTTTGAGGGTTGTTCTGACCCCAAGAGGGCTCCTTTCAGCCATCTCTTTCTATGGTTCTCTTTGGTCAGCTAGTTGGCTTGCAGTTTAGCTTTTAATCTGTCATAAAGCTACCAGTCTTCTCATAATTGCTTACCACGAAAAACTCCATTTATTTATATTCCTTTCTTTTTCTTTTTCTCCTCCTTTTCCTCCACCTCCCCACCCCTTCCTTTTCTTGTCCCCCTTCCCCTCCTCCTTTTTCTTTCACCTTGGCAGCCATACCTGACTTTAAGCCTGGAACTTCCTAGGTGTTAACTCTTAATATGAGTGTCCTTGGAAGCAGGCTTCTCAGCTACTACTTCTTTCTGTATGCTCCTATCTGCAATCCATTACAAAAATTGTTGGTCTCAGCCACAGATGATCTTCTCCTATCCTTTGGTAAAACTTTTAAAGAAGACAGTGAATGTATTTCAATAATGTCAACTTGCACACACACACACACATACACACACACTTTCTCACCATCCTCCAATTGCCTAAATGGAATTTCTTGAGTTGGAAAACTCCTAAGAAGTTTAAGGGGATTTCACTGATGGGATGGATGCTCTAATATAATACTGTGAGTGTTGAAAAAACACCATTTTCATATGGTTGGGTGGAGGAAAGATGCAATGTTAATATCCTCTACCAGTAATTCATGTCTTGTGGCCATTTTACCTTTTACAGGTTTCTAAGTGAGTAGAATAGCCAGATAAATTATCTAAATAATTCATTTCATACTCTGGATTTAAATTGACTTCTCAAAGGAAAGGTAATATGTTGGGTTATTTGCTTTTCTCCTCAGCTCCATTTTTCAAATAAACTATAAAATGGCACCACCATGTGGTTGAAATGTTCATTGTTCTCAGAAATCGAACACTGCAACAATCCAGTGAGTCAGACCAGTTGTCATTCATTAATTTACTCAACAAATATTTTCTGAGAGCCTACCTGTGCTGGGCTATGTTATTTGTACTGGGAACACTATAAATAAAACAAATGCAGTCTCTGACTCCTTAAATTTCACATTCACTGTTCACATTTTCTTTGGTTAAACAACCTATATCAAACATTAAGATACAAAAGCACATCTTTTTAGTTGTTTTTATTGGTATAAGAAAAAGTGGACAAAATATTAGTCCTGGCTTTGTCATTGACTAGCTGTGTAAAAATATTCACTTTTTTCCTATGGTACTCAGCGTTTTATGGGTTGTCCCAGATAAATGTCTCCTAACTGATAATATATTAAAACAATGAGGATGATTTGCTAAGGAAAAAAAAAAGACCATATATTAACATATTCCAAAGTTTGCCTGCAAGGCTGGGGAATTTATAAATCCCTGAATATCACCTATGGTCTCTTTAGGCCCACCTACATGTAAAGTTAAGGTCTGTTGGATTAGGTGATTTCAGGTGTCCCTTCTAGCTATAACAATATTTGGTTCTTATGATCAGAAATAATTGATAATAGAACCAATCCTGAGGTAAAGCTGCAATCTCTATTCAAGGATCCTGTCTTCTAAGCCCTCCCAATACATATACTGAATGCCATAGTTGCTTCATTATAGCACTGTTTTGCTTTATTGCAACTTCCTGCCCTTAGGGATAAAGTTCTGTGTGAGTGAAGGGACCACATAATGTATTGTCCAAACCAGGACACTTTTGAGAGTGAAATGGGAGGAAAGTTGCTTCAATAAATATTCACCTCATAAATTTAGTATAAAATTAAATTGGTTAATGCATTAAATGAGCTCAGAATAGTGATTGGCCCATAGTAAGCAGCCTATAAATCTTAGTCCTTAATTAGTAATCATGGGCAACTAGCTGTATCTCTCTACCGGTTTTCCTACCATTACCTCTCTTCAACTTACCTTCCACTCTGCTTCCAAAAGTATTTTTGTAAAGTACAAATATTCTGTTCCTTTCCCTCCTGATAAACCTATTAATAGGTAACACACAAATTCTCTTTAATTTGTACTCTGGCTGTATTTCAAGTTGTTCCTCCCCATCAATCCTCACAACACTCAGCTTTAATTCAGCTACAGTTCTTCCAAGCCCAAACCCCACTCTTCTACCTACATGCCCTAGTATCCTACCATGGATATTGTGCCTCCTAAATTTTGCCTATCAAAATCCTTCTCACATTTTAACTCTTAGTTCGGGTTCTTCTAAATAACATAAGACCAAAATTTGTTTTTGCATCTCTATTTTAAACTTATGATAATACGAGCTATTTATTAAATTTACACTAAGTGTCAGGCACTTTTCTAAAAAAGCTCTTTAAATGCCATTATCTCTCAGCATGTTGGAAAAAGAAACATAGACATATCTAAATATAATTCAATGCAAAGAGCAGTGAGTAAGGCTTATGACAGAAGTTAGACCTGTGTTTGATGCAAAGCAGAATACCATGGCAGTTGAACACGTGGGCTCCAGAATACGATGACCTGGGTTATAATTCTGGTTCTATAATTTGCTAGGTATGTGACTTTGGGGATGTATTTCTCTCTCTCTTTTTTTTTTTTTTTTTTTTTTGACCCTCTCTGAAATTACTTGAAACTATTTATAAAGTTAGTCACAGTGACAATTTTCATATATGTGATTATTGCGGCACTTAAATTATGAATATCTGAAACAAAAGATTGAATTTTTATTTTTTTTGCTGTGTTTCCCACAATGTAATCACAAATGTACTGCCTACACAAGAGAGGTGATTTTTGACCATGTCATTCAAATATTCAGCATGTCACCAAAGGCTCACATTGAATATTAATGGAGGGATTTGTGGATGTTTCCTGGGCAGGAACATGGAAGTAGCTGAGAAAAATAATTCTGTCTTCAAAAGGATAGCTTCTAAATTCAGAGGTAGCCAGATTCGGGAGACACAGTTAAGCTGACTTGATTGTTCTAAGTTTGTGATTTCTTCAGATAACTTTCTTTCCTGCTTGTGGTGTGTCCAATTGGACAACTGCATCCTTTATGTTTTTTAAAGGGACAAATTCCTGAGAAGACCAAAAATTGATTTTCAGAGGTAACAGAGTCCTTCACAAACTCATTAAGAAGAGTCAACAAAAAGAACTGCAGCTGGTTGATGAATGGTTTCAAAAACACCCCATGAAAATAGTGTTCTGTGAAATGTCTTTTGTTACTTAGGCTGGAATAGGGCTGGAACATGGCAGGGGAGCTGGGGCAGGAAGGTGTGGGGTAAATATCTTTTCTATGGAGTCTAGATCTTTACATAAATAAAGCCAGGGTTTCATTGTGTGATTTGTTTTCTCTCCTGACTTTCCAAAGTGTTGAGCCTTCCCTGAGTCCATGCACATCTGCAGTTGTCTTAGGAAAACATCCGGGGTTAATCCCCAGTATGTCATGCTGGATGAAAGCTGCATCCTTCCAAGTGGTTTTCCATCCTCCTGTCTCCCCACGTTCCTTTGTATGATGCCAGAGTAAACTTTGTCATACAAACTTTGATCACGTCACACCTCTCCTCAAAAATCCCATTGCCTTTGAATTGGATTAAAACTATTCAGCCTGGCAGTTAAGGATTTTCTCAGTAAGACCAGTCCCTCTTTCCCAGTGGTGTTTCCCCCACTTTCCCTCTCAGTACTTTACATCCTAGTCAGCTTTTATTTCACTCTCTGATCACACCTACACATTTTTTTCCTCCTCTATTCTTAGGTCTTCATTGATGCCACTTCTCTTATCTGAAATGGACTTGGTGCTATCTGTTTCCTAGCTTTTCCTATGCAGGGTGGAGCAGCTTTAATAATAAAAAAAGGTAATATCCAGTATCAAGTTGAACTGTGTGAATCACCACATTAGAAATAAGAATTCAAATACTGGAAATTTATTGAGGTTCAGCGTATTAATTTATAGAATATAGGTATCTTCACAAATATTACCTCATTTGCTCTTCACAATGACCTGTGAAATGGATGGAACTGAAGCTCAGCAGTGTTCATTGATTTGTTCAGTATCATTTGGGTGGTAAAGGAATGGAGCTAAAATTTGAAATCAGCTCTCCTGAGACCGTATATTCCAATTTCAAAAACTATACTCTTTCCACAATGGAACACTGTCATCTCTTCCAGGAGGACTTTTTCAACTTTTTTAAGTTGTATAATCCCTCCTTATGTTTCTTTTTGATATATAAGGCCTACATAAACTAAAAATTGAAAATCTAAAAAAAAAAAGCCTACATAAAACCCTTATAATATTTAAATAAAGAAATGCAGCTAAGTATTAATAAGTAATACTGATTAAGTATATCTTTATTTTCAAATTTTAATTTAGCCTAAATAAATCCTCTGAGTCCAACACAATGCAGTGTATTATACATAAAGAAATACTATACGCTCTTCTAAGAAAATTCAATTAAGCTAAAAAATTGGGTAGCATATTTAGATCATGAAAATAAATTAAAAAGTCACCAGCAGGAAGCATCTCCATCTCTGCTCTCTAGGATTCAGACTTTCCGGTGGTGACTCTTGGAGAAAATTGAGCAAGCTACACATTTTCCCTTTGCCCTAGGAGCAGCAGTCCACAACACCAATGGAAACTCACTGAAAAGTAAACATGATGAATATATTTTTCAGTTCTCAGAATTATAGAAGACTTTTACTGAAAGAGAAGATGCTCTTGCCTACTTATTTAAATGGTTCTTGCCTTCTGGAAGGAACCTAAAACAGGTTCACAGATTTCTAAATTTCCTGTGATTGATTTTCATAATTGTAAATAGCTTTATTGAGGTATAATTTACTTAGGATGAATTTTGATAAATATTCACAGTGATGTAAATGCCACCAAAACCTTCGTACAGAATCGATCATCCCAAAAGTTCCCTGGTCTTTTTCAACCAATACCTTTCCTTCATATCTGCCTTATGGCAACCACTGATCTATTTTCAGCCACTATAGTTTTTAGTGTTCTGGAATTTCATATAAATGAAATCATATAGTATGTAGCATTTTGTATTTGGGTTCTTTCATTTAGCATCTTTTTTCTAACTTTATTGTAGGATTGTTTAGATTTACTAAGACGGCAAAAATTGTACAAAGTCCCCATATATACTATACACCACTTCTCTGACTATTAATATCTTATATTAGTATGTACATTTGTTAAAGTTAATGAACCAATTGATATACTTGTATTAACTAAAGATAATATTTTATTCAGATTTTCTTCACTTTTACTCTTGTCCTTTTTCTGTTCCAAGACCCCATCCAAATACCAATTATGTGTAGTAGTCACATCTCCTTAGGTTTCAATTTGCTGTGAAAATTGTCAGAATTTCCTCATTTTTTAAATTGAAGTATAGTTTATTTACAATATTATGTTAGTTTCAGGTGTACAACATATTGACTCAGTATTTTTATGGATTATACTCCATTTAAAGTTATTATAAAATATTGACTGTGCTATAAAATATACCTTGTAGATTATTATATACATGGTAGTTTGTACCTCTTAATCCCCTACACCTATCTTGCCCCTCCCCACCTCTTTCTCTCCACTGCTAAACACTAGTTTATTCTCTATATCTGTGAGTCTGTTTCTGTTGTGTTATATTCATTGCTTGTTTTATTTTTTGGATTTCACATGTAGGTGGTAACATACAGTATTTGTCTTTCTCTGTCTGAATTATTTCACTAAGCATAATACACTCCTGGTCCATCCATGTTGAGGCAAATGGAAAAATTTTATTCTTTTCCATGGCTGAGTAATATTACAATGTGTGTGTGTGTGTGTGTGTGTGTGTGTGTGTATCACTTCTTCTTTATCCATTCATCTGTTGATAGACACTTAGATTGCAATTTCTTCTTTATCCATTCATCTGTTGATAGACACTTAGATTGCTTCTATATCTTGGTTATTGTAAATAATGCTGCTATGAACATTGGGGTGTATGTATCTTTTTGAGTTCGTGTTTTCATTTTCTTCAGATATATATCCAGGAGTAGAATTGCTGGATCATATGGTAGTTCAATTTTTGGTTATGTGAGGAACCCCCATAGTGTTTTCCATAGTGGCTGCATCAATTTCCATTCACATCACGGATGTACAGTTATTACCTTTCCTCCACATCCTCACCAACATTTGTTATTTGTAGCCTTTAAATGCCAGCTATTCTCACAGGTGTAAGTTTTCCTAGGGAAGATCCAAGGGTTTTAATCTAAGAGTAATTTAGCATCCATTTCCAAGTGCAAGTTCTTTCCAGTCAGTTTGGGGGAGCAAGATTATTCCCAGCCCATTATGGAATCTTGCTATTGTTCTGTTTTCCCCTTTAGGTTGTTTTCTCCTAGCCTCTGGTTGTGTCCTCTGACGTGTGTACAGATAATACTCAGCTGAAGACCCAAGAGGACCTCTCTGAATATCTCATGTGACTTCCATCTGTGCAACTGCTCTCTTTTCTGGTATCCTGCCCCCAAACTCTAACCACTTTGATCTTTCTGAACTTTGATGTCTGTTTAAATGACTAAATTCTGTCCTTAATTCAGTAAGAATATCAAGTTCTGTTTGGTTTCTTTATCCTGACTGTCACCTAGACACATATTCTAGACATAAGCTGGTGAAATTTTACAGTTTACCTTGTTTCCCTTCTCTCAGGGATCACAGCTCTGCACGGTTTCATGTATTTTGTTCAGTTGTCAAGTTATTTAAATATAAAGATACATCTCCTCTCTGTTACTCCATCTTAGCTCAAATGAAAGTTTACATTAATATTGTGCGAGCTTTTTAAAGAATATTAAGTAGTTTTAATATTGTTGTATTAATGGATTTTTCCCACGTAGTATATTAATTCACATGGTTTGCTTCACACTCTGCTTACATTTTTGCTAATTTTATAAGGATGTGCTATCACTCCCTGTATTAAATCTTAGGAGTTTTTTGGTTTAATTTTATGTGTTTTGCTTTAAACATGGAACAACACAACATAGGATATGAAGACTAGAGGTCGTAGACCTTTCTGCTCTACGTCACCTGAGTTTGAGTAACACTCAATTCCTATTCTGGCCAATTTGCAGGCTGGGAATATACAATAAATTTAACTGGTGAAATGAAAAAGAAGAGATAAAGTTTAGGAGATTAGAGATGTAGGTAAAAACTAAGATACCATGAGCTCATGAAAAAGAGAGCACTAATTCTGTATCCTTCACATTGCCTAGTACACGCCTTGTGTATAACAGTCAAATTGAATTGAAAATATGGAAAAAATAATTTATGATCTTATAAGAATTGGAGCAAGTGCTCCATGTAGCCTTGTTTTTTTTTTTTTCATTCTTTTTTTTTAACATCTTTATTGGGGTATAGTTGTTTTACAATAGTGTGTTAGTTTCTGCTTTATAACAAAGTGAATCAGTTATACATATACATATGTACCCATATCTCTCACCTCTTGCGTCTCCCTCCCTTCCACCCTCCATATCCCACCCCTCTAGGTGGTCACAAAGCACCGAGCTGATCTCCCCGTGCTATGCGGCTGCTTCCCACTAGCTATCTATTTTACGTTTGGTAGTGTATATATGTCCATGCCACTCTCTCACTTTGTCACAGCTTACCCTTCCCCCTCCCCCATCCTCAAGTTCATTCTCTAGTAGGTCTGCGTCTTTATTCCCGACATGCCCCTATGTTCTTCATGACCGTTTTTTTTCTTAGATTCTTTATATATGTGTTAGCATACGGTATTCTTTTTTTCTCTTTCTGACTTACTTCACTCTGTATGACAGACTCTAGGTCCATCCACCTCACTACAAATAACTCAGTTTCGTTTCTCTTTATGGCTGAGTAATATTCCATTGTATATATGTGCCACATCTTCTTTATCCATTCATCTGTTGACAAACATTTAGGTTGCTTCCATGTCCGGGCTATTGTAAATAGAGATGCAATGAACATTTTGGTACACGACTCTTTTTGAATTATGATTTTCTCAGGGTATATGCCCAGTAGTGGGATTGCTGGGTCGTATGGTAGTTCTATTTTTAGTTTTTTAAGGAACCTCCGTACTGTTCCCCATAGTGGCTGTATCAATTTACATTCCCACCAACAGTGCAAGAGGATTCCCTTTTCTCTACACCCTCTCCAGTATTTATTTGTAGATTTTTTGATGATGGCCATTCTGACCAGTATGAGATAAGATCTCATTGTAGTTTTGATTTCCATTTCTCTAATGATTAATGATGTTAAGCATTCTTTCATGTGTCTGTAGGCAATCTGTATATCATTTTTGGAGAAATGTCTATTTAGGTCTTCTGCCGATTTTTGTATTGGGTTGTTTGTTTTTTCAATATTGAGCTGCATGAGCTGCTTGTAAATTTTGGAGATTAATACTTTGTCAGTTACTTCATTTGCAAATATTTGCTCCCATTCTGAGGGTTGTCTTTTGGTCTTGTTTATGGCTTTCTTTGCTGTGCAAAAGCTTTTAAGTTTCATTAGGTCCCATTTGTTTATTTTTGTTTTTTATTTACATTTCTCTAGGAGGTGGGTCAAAAAGCATCTTGCTATGATTTATGTCATAGAATGTTCTGCCTACGTTTTCCTCTAAGAGTTTGATGGTGTCTGGCCTTACATTTAGGACTTTAATCCATTTTTAGTTTATTTTTGTGTATGGTGTTAGGGAGTGTTCTAATTTCATTCTTTTACATGTATCTGTTCAGGTTTCCCAGCACCACTTATTGAAGAGGCTGTCTTTTCTCCATTGTATATTCTTGCCTCCTTTATCAAAAATAAAGTTACCATATATGCGTGGGTTTATCTCTGGGCTTTCTATCCTGTTCCATTAATCTATATTTCTGTTTTTGTGCCAGTACCAGATTGTCTTGATTACTGTAGCTTTGCAGTATAGTCTGAAGTCAGGGAGCCTGATTCCTCCAGCTCCATTTTTCTTTCTCAAGATTGCTTTGGCTATTCGGGGCCTTTTGTGTTTCCATACAAATTGTTAAATTTTTTGTTCTAGTTCTGTGAAAAATGCCAGTGGTAGTTTGATAGGGATTGCATTGAATCTGTGGATTGCTTTGGGTAGTAGAGTCATTTTCACAATGTTGATCCTTCCAATCCAAGAACATGGTATATCTCTCCAATTATTTATACCATCTTTAATTTATTTCATCAGTCTTATAATTTTCTGCATACAGGTCTTTTGTCTCCTTAGGTAGGTTTATTCCTAGATATTTTATTCTTTTTGTTGCAATGGTAAATGCGAGTGTTTTCTTAATTTCACTTTCAGAATTTTCATTATTAGTGTATAGGAATGCAAGAGATTCCTGTGCATTAATTTTGCATCCTGCTACTTTACCAAATTCATTGATTAGCTCTAGTAGTTTTCTGGTAGCATCTTTAGGATTCTCAATGCACAGTATCATGTCATCTGCAAACAGTGACAGCTTTATTTCTTCTTTTCCAATTTGGATTCTTTTTCTTTCTTTTTTTTCTCTTATTGCTGTGGCTAAAACTTCCAAAACTATGTTGAATAATAGTGGTGAGAGTGGACAACCTTGTCTTGTTCCTGATCTTAGTGGAAATGGTTTCAGTTTTTCACCATTGAGGACAATGTTGACTGTGGGTTTATCACATGTGGCCTTTATTATGTTGAGGAAAGTTCCCTCTATGCCTAGTTTCTGGAGGGTTTTTATCATAAATGGGTGTTGAATTTTGCTAAATCTTTCTCTGCATCTATTGAGATGATCGTATGGTTTTTCTCCTTCAGTTTATTAACATGGTATATCACATTGATTGATTTGCGTATATTGAAGAATCCTTGCATTCCTGGGATAAATCCCACTTGATCATAGTGTGTGATCCTTTTAATGTGCTGTTGGATTCTGTTTGCTAGTATTCTGTTGAGGATTTCTGCATCTATGTTCATCAGTGATATTGGCCTGTAGTTTTCTTTCTTTGTGACATCTTTGTCTGGTTCTGGTTTCAGAGTGATGGTGGTCTTGTAGAATGAGTTTGGGAGTATTTCTTCCTCTGCTATATTTTGGAAGAGTTTGAGAAGGATAGGTATTAGCTCTTCTCTAAATGTGTTAGCTCTTCTCTAAATATTTGATAGAATTTGCCTATGAAGCCATCTGGTCCTGTGCTTTTGTTTCCTGGAATATTTTTAGTCACAGTTTCAATTTCAGTGCTTGTGATTGGTCTGTTCATATTTTCTATTTCTTCCTGGTTCAGCCTCGGAAGGTTGTGCATTTCTAAGAATTTGTCCATAACTTCCAGGTTGTCCATTTTATTGGCATATAGTTGCTTCTGGTAATCTCTAATGATCCTTTGTATTTCTGCAGTGTCAGTTGTTACTTCTCCTTTTTCATTTCTAATTCTATTGATTTGAGTCTTCTCTCTTTTTTTCTTGACAAGGCTGGCTAATGGTTTATCAATTTTGTTTATCTTCTCAAAGAACCAGAGTTTAGTTTTATTGATCTTTGCTATCGTTTCCTTCATTTCTTTTTCATTTATTTCTGATCTGATCTTTATGATTTCTTTCCTTCTGCTAACTTTGGGGTTTTTTTGTTCTTCTTTCTCATTGCTTTAGGAGTAAAGTTAGGTTGTTTATTTGAGATGTTTCTTGTTTCTTAAGGTAGGATTGTATTGCTATAAACTTCCCTCTTAGAGCTGCTTTTGCTGCATTCCATAGGTTTTGGGTCATTGTGTTTTCATTGCCATTTGTTTCTAGGTAGTTTTTGATTTCCTCTTTGATTTCTTCAGTGATCTCTTGGTTATTAAGTAGTGTGTTGTTTAGCCTCCATGTGTTTGTATTTCTTACAGATTTTTTCCTGTAATTGATACCTAATCTCATAACGTTGTAGTCAGAAAAGATACTTCATACGATTTCAAATTTCTTAAATTTCCCAAGGCTTGATTTGTGACCCAAGATGTGATCTATCCTGGTGAATGTTCCATGAGCACTTGAGAAGAATGTGTATTCTATTGTTTTTGGATGGAATATCCTATAAATATCAATTAAGTCCATCTTGTTTAATCTATCATTTAAAGCTTGTGTTTCTTTATTTATTTTCATTTTAGATGATCTGTCCATTCGTGAAAGTGGGGTGTTAAAGTCCCCTACTATTATTGTGTTACTGTCGATTTCCCCTTTTATGGTTGTTAGTATTTGCCTTATGTACTGAGGTGCTCCTATGTTGGGTGCATAAATATTTACAATTGTTTTATCTTCTTCTTTGATTGATCCCTGGATCATTATGTAGTGTCCTTCTTTGTCTCTTGTAATAGTCTTTGCTTTAAAGTCTATTTTGTCTGATATGGGAATTGCTACTCCAGCTTTCTTTTGATTTCCATTTGCATGGAATATCTTTTTCCATCCCCTCACTTTCAGTCTGTATGTGTCCCTAGGTCTGAAGTAGGTCTCCTGTAGACAGCATATATATGGGTCTTGTTGTTGTACCCATTCAGCCAATCTATGTCTTTTGGTTGGAGCATTTAATCCATATACATTTAAGGTAATTATCAATGTGTATGTTCCTATTTCCATTTTCTTAATTGTTTTGGGTTTATTATTGTAGGTCTTTTCCTTCTCTTGTGTTTCCTGCCTAGAGAAGTTCCTTTAGCATTTGTTGTAAAGCTGGTTTGGTAATGCTGAATTCTGTTAGCTTTTGCATAATGGTTTTAATTTCTCCATCAAATCTGAATGAAATCATTGCTGGGTACAGTAATCTTGGTTGTAGGTTTTTCTCTTTCATCACTTTAAATATGTCCTGCCACTCCCTTCTGGCTTGCAGTGTTTCTGCTAAAAGATCAGCTGTTAACCTTATGGGGATTCCCTTGTGTGTTATTTGTTGTTTTTCCCTTGCTGCTTTTACTATTTTTTCTTTGTATTTAATTTTTGATAGTTTCATTAATATGTGTCTTGGCGTGTTTCTCCTTGGATTTATCCTGTACGGAAGTCTCTGTGCTTCCGGGAATTGATTAACTAATTCCTTTCCCATATTAGGGAAGTTTTTAACTATAATTTCTTCAAATATTTCCTCAGTCCCTTTCTTTTTCTCTTCTTCTTCTGGGACCCCTATAATTCGAATGTTGGTGTGTTTAATGTTGTCTCTGAGACTGCCCTCAATTCTTTTCATTCTTTTTTCTTTATTCTGCTCTGCAGTAGTTATTTCCACTATTTTATCTTTCAGGTCACTTATCCGTTCTTCTGCTTCAGTTATTCTGCTATTGATCCCTTCTAGAGAATTTTTAATTTCATTTATTGTGTTGTTCATCACTGTTTGTTTGCTCTTAAGTTCCTCTAAGTCCTTGTTAAATGTTTCTTGTATTTTCTCCATTCTATTTCCAAGATTTGGGATCATCTTTACTAACATTATTCTGAACTGTTTTTCAGGTAGACTGCCTATTTCCTCTTCATTTGTTAGGTCTGGTGGACTTTTGCCTTGCTCCTTCATCTGCTGTGTGTTTCTCTGTCTTCTCAGTTTACTTAACTTACTGTTTGTAGTCTCCTTTTCGCAGTCTGCAGGTTCATAGTCCCCGTTGTTTTTTGTGTCTGTTCCCAGTGGCTAAGGTTGGTTCAGTGGGTTCTGTAGGTTTCCTGGTGGAGAGGACTAGTGCCTGTGTTCTGGTGGATGAGGCTGTATCTTGTCTTTCTGGTGGGCACGTCCACGTCTGGTGGTGTGTTTTGGGGTGTCTGTAGACTTATTATGATTTTAGGCAGCCTCTCTGCTAATGGATGGGGTGTGTTCCTGTTTTGCTAGTTGTTTGGCACAGGGTATCCAGCACTGTAGCTTGCTGGTCGTTGAGTGGAGCTGGGTCTTGGTGTTGAGATGGAGATCTCTGGGAGATTTTCACCGTTTGATATTATGTGGAGCTGGGAGGTCTCTTGTCGACCAGTGTCCTGAACTTGGCTTTCCCACCTCAGTGGCATAGCCCTGACACCTGGCTGGAGCACCAAGAGCCTGTCATCCACACGGCTCAGAATAAAAGGGAGAAAAAGTAGAAAGAAAGAAAGAAGAAGATAAAATAAAATAAAGTAAGATAAAAAAAAATAAAGTTATTAAAATAAAAAATAATTATGAAGAAAAAAAATTTTAAGTAAAAAAAAATGGACAGACAGAACCCTAGGACAAATGGTAAAAGTAAAGCTATACAGACAAAATCACACACAGAAGCATACACATACACACTCACAAAAAGAGAAAAAGGGGAAAAAAATAATATATATATATATATATATATATATATATATATATATATCATTGCTCCCAAAGTCCACCTCCTCAATTTGGGATGATTCGTTGTCTATTCAGGTATTCCACAGATGCAGGGTACATCAAGTTGATTTTGGAGATTTAATCCTCTGCTCCTGAGGCTGGGAGAAATTTCCCTTTCTCTTTTTTGTTGGCACAGCTCCCGGGGTTCAGCTTTGGATTTGGCCCCGCCTCTGCATGTAGGTTGCCTGAGGGCATCTGTTCTTCGGTCAGACAGGATGGGGTTAAAGGCGCCGCTGATTCGGGGGCTCTGGCTCACTCAGGCCAGGGGAAGGGAGGGGTGTGGATGCGGGGCGAGCCTGCGGCCGCAGAGGCCAGCATGACGTTGCAGCAGCCTGAGGCGTGCCGTGCGTTCTCCTGGGGAAGCTGCCCCTGGATCACGGGACCGTGGCAGTGGCGGGCTGCACAGGCTCCCGGGAGGGGAGGTGTGGATAGTGACCTGTGCTCACACACAGGCTTCTTGGTGGCGGCAGCAGCAGCCTTAGCATCTCATGCCTGTCTCTGGGGTCCGCGCCGATAGCCGCGGCTCATGCCCGTGTCTGCAGCTCCTTTAAGCGGCGCTCTGAATTCCCTCTCCTCGCGCACCAGGAAACAAAGAGGCAAGGAAAAGTCTTTTGCCTCTTCGGCAGCTCCTGACTTTTTCCCGGATTCCCTCCCGGCTAGTTGTGGTGCACTAGCCCCATTCATGCTGTGTTCACACCGCCAACCCCAGTCCTCTCCCTGCGCTCCGAACGAAGCCCGAGCCTCAGCTCCCAACCCTGCCCGCCCCAGCGAATGAGCAGACAAGCCTCTCAGGCTAGTGAGTGCTGGTCGGCACCGATCCTCTGTGCGGGAATCTCTCCGCTTTGCCCTCCGCACCCCTGTTGCTGTGCTCTCCTCTGGGGCACCGAAGCTTCCCCCTCCGCCACCCGCAGTCTCTGCCCACGAAGGGGCTTCCTAGTGTGTGGAAACCTTTCCTCCTTCACAGCTCCCTCCCCAAGGTGCAGGTCCCATCCCTATCCTTTTGTCTCTGTTTATTCTTTTTTCTTTTGCCCTACCCAGGTATGTGGGGACTTTCTTGCCTTTTGGGAGGTCTGAGGTCTTCTACCAGTGTTCAGTGGGTGTTCTGTAGGAGTTGTTTCACGTGTAGATGTATTTCTGATGTATCTGTGGGGAGGAAGGTGATCTCTACCTCTTACTCTTCTGCCATCTTGAAGCTCCTCCTCCTGTACCCTTGGTTTTAATAAATGCTTTGAAATTTGGGGATGATAACAGTGTATTGTTAGAAATGAAAAAGGCTTAATCACAGTTACAATATGCTTTGAAAAGCTGTACTTATACTTGATCTGAAGTGTATATTGGAGGAGGTCATCAACAGGACATGACCTCTGATTGACCTGAGAGCTGGACCCAGGCAATTCGAAGCTTCTCACCTATTCCGCCCCCCCGCTTGGGATGTACATTCGACCCACTGTTCCCATAATGGGAGCAGTTTTCAAAGACACAGCCTTGAGAGAGCAATGTGTTCTTGAGACCCTCTGGACTGTGTATGTGACTGAACCCAGTTATGGCCTCTCTATAAAAACTTCTAAGATTCTGTCAGGCTGATGCAGAGACCTGCTTGTTTTGCATCGCCCAAGACAAGTCGCATACGTTAGTGCCATTGCTTATTAAGCCTGTTACCTACCAATTTGGAGTAATCTCCTTCTTTCTTCGTCTTTCCTTGTCTTCCACATTTGGGCTGGGTGGGCGGGGAGGCGCATAGTTTCAGATTTCGTGTGGGAACTCCTGAATTTTTGAACCAACAGTGTGTACTTTGAGAAATTCTAATTATGAAACTTAAATTCCTTCAAATTCATGGCTTAAGGAAAATTTGTGGCTTAACAGAAGCATAAAAGGTGTAGCACTTTAGGAATATAGATAGATAGATACACATATACATATATATCTTAGTTTACATGCTTCAGAGTATTAATTAATAAATAGTAAATATCAAGGGCAAATCTCTGAGATTTCCCCTATTTATGAGATACTTGATCTTTTCTTTTGTGGTTTATGATTTGCACAAGAATGAGTATGGTTATGTGCTTATTTTTCCCCTTTTATTATACTTTATTCCTCTACTTCAAACTTTTCAAATATACAAAACTTTTATAATCTCACAGTGAAGGATATTTCCTCTATTTATAGCAGTTCCAGTTATCACAAAGGAACAAAATATGTCTTGCCTTGCAAATATGCATAACAAATTTCCTAAAGTGTTAATATCATGTTCTTTGAGTGAGAGATTCATTCTTGCTTTTAGTTAATATTTTTATCATCAGAAGGCACTCATCCCTCTGCCAAGACAAAACAAAATGGCATGGAACAAATTCAAGGCAAATAACCTTTCCCGAAACATCAATATTTCTGATGAAAGAGATGAATAAAATATAGAGATAGATATGGATGTAAATAAGAACATAAAAAACTGTCCTTTATTTCTGCTTCTCCAGGTCTACTTCTCAAGCAGTAAAGCTATCCTTTTTAAAGTTTAACTAATGCTTTCAAACCACAAATTCAACAGCTTACTTCCTTTATAAAAGGAATCTTAAATATAGGAAGAACAACTGTGATCATAAACATTTCAAATATTATTTTCTCTTCCATTTATTCACTTGTTAATTTTTTGTTTGGTACTTATTATTTGCAGGCATATGCTAGGTTCCTGCAATACAATATTCTATAAAAGCAATGTAGAATCTCCTTTGAGCTTCTGTTCTCTAGTAGCTTTCTTTTAAAAATAAATTTATTTCTTTTTTATTTTATTTTTGGCTGCATTGGGCCTTCGTTGCTGTGCGTGGGCTTTCTTTAGTTGCACCGAGCAGGGGCTACTCTTCATTGCGGTGCATGAGCTTCTCATTGTGGTGGCTTCTCTTGTTGCAGAGCACGGGCTCTAGGTGCGTGGGCTTCAGTAGTTGTGGCATGCGGGCTCAGTAGTTGTGGCTTGAGGGCTCTAGAGCACAAGCTCTGTAGTTGTGGCACATGGGCTTCGTTGCTCCATGGCATGTGGGATCTTCCCAGACCAGGGCTTGAACCCATGTCTCCTGCATTGGCAGGCAGATTCGTAACCACTGCACCACCAGGGAAGCCCTCTAGTAGCTTTTAAATCTTCATGAGTCACAAATCTTTGACCCATGCGTTTTGATGCCCCTTAAAATGTCTAGCATTACACTCTGAATTTATCTATTTATTTCTTTATCTTTTTTTGAAAAAAATTTCCTCCTTTCAGAGGAGATTGCATCTTCCCAGGACTGAGAACGTGTGTACTTTGCTTGCTTTTGCAAACCCAATACCCAGAACAGAGCCAAGAACAATCCAGGCATATACTGGACACTCAATAAATGCTTCTTAAATAAATAGATGAATAAATGGAATTCTCATAAAAATTCTTATCATATGTGTGCCTAATCTATTCCAGTGTTTTCTTTTACAGATGAGGAAGTTGAAGTCAAGACAAATAAATGATTTGTCAAAGGCCATACAGTTGGTTAGTTGCTTTGAAGTAAAACCTATGGCCCTATTCCTAGTAGTAAACACTTACCACTAGGCTAATAACTTCTGTTTATCTTAGATATGTGCCTAGTCTAGAGAGGAGAACAAGTAACACCTACTAAGAAACTGAGCTACTTCTGCCAGCTGTAAATAGATGAATAAAGCATGCTAACTTTCTATGTGACTATGGATCAGTCACTTTCCCTCTCCAGACAAAGGTATCTTTATCTCTAAAATAATGATTGGGATAAATTATCTGGAAAGTCCCTGCTGGTTTCAATATTCTATGAATCTTTGATTTCTTTTATTCAATTTATATCTTTGGAAACAGCTATGAAAGCTATAAAGAACCTTAAAGGCAATCTTGTCTAACACGACAACAATCTATCTAATGCTCTACTCCTTGTCTAACACTAGAAAGAAAATGACTTCCACGTGGTCAGTGGAAGGACTCTGGTGTGAACCTCATTCTTCTACCAATCAGTCAAAGTTATCTTCCTTCATACTACAGTATCAACCCAGTAATCACCTTGGTGAGTTTTAGAGATTATATTTTGTTAACCATAATTTTAACTGATTTAACACTCCCTTTAAGGAAAATTATTCTACTAGGTTACCCTATTTTTAAAGTGAAACATAGATAATTAATTTTTTGGACACTGTACAAGGAAAGAAAAAGTCCCATCCAACTGCAGCTGTTTATGAACTTTTAATCAAATTGAAGCCTTTGGTATTGAAAGTTGTTTTCTTTTGAAAAAAAAAAACAAATTAGGTGGCACAGTGAGGAGTCAATGGACCTGAGTTCTAATCACTGAAATCTGTGAGTTACTGGTTATTTGACCTTAGGTTTTGTTTACTTGTGTCCTCTCTAATAAAAAATTAAAAAAAAAAAAAAACTATCAGCTTATCAGCCTTACAATGTAGTTTTAAAAGTACATGAAGTAGTGAATGGGAAAGCAGTTTGTAAACTCTAAAGTCTTTTACAAATTTCTTAGGAATGAAGTTATTATTTTGAAATAAAACCAAAGTCTTAGAATAATTAGATACTCAAATGTATAATATAATATACCACTATAAGTGTAAATTTATTGTGAACAGTCTGCAACATGGGTTAGATTTTCTTGAGTGTGTGAATGTAAACTTTAAGAAAAATACTTGTGGCAAAAAAAAAATCCTTTTTGTCATCTGTTATTTTATAAATGCAAAATATGGAAAACATAAAAATATCCTTTAATCCCAATCAAGTGAGTAATTTTTAGTGTCTTATTAGATTTTCATACTATACACTTAATGGAAATATATTATGTCTATAAATTTTCACTTTAGTCCATATGTATTGAGTAATTACTACATACAAGCAATTAATATATCACTTCAGTGTGATCCCATTACAACTAGTGTCTCTATAAAGTATGTAATTCATTCTGCCTTGAATTGGAGTTATAAATCTATCTCCCTCTACCTCCCTCATTATATATTCATGAGCTTTAAAGAGAATATTCACGTATTTTCTTAATTAGCCTGCTTAAATTAGCATTTAAGAAAATTTAGAGATAATTTAAGCCAGATATTTCTTTTATAATTTAAGAAACTGTAAAAACTGAAAGGTCAATTGTGGCAGAAACTGCCTACAAAGAAGCAATTCTACCTTTCAGAACTCTGGTTTATTTATTTTTTGTTTTCATTTATCAAATAACAATATGCTCAGGAAAGATGAACCCTCTACTGCCCCAGGGGTCTAAACCAATCATTGTAATCCCATTTCCTTTGCCAGTGATTAATTTAGACACATGCAGAAGACATGGTCTTGGTCAATGATTTACACAAGAAAGCCTGTTGGAATGTTCTGGAAAATAATTTTCTCCCAATAATAAGAGATGAGGAGATAAGGAAGGTAAAACTGTTCTCCTTCCTCCTCCCTCTCTCCCTCTCTCCTCTACCTTGTATCATTGTGTTACTGAATTAACAAACAGCTTAGTCTCCAAAATTATTGTTCTATAAATTTATAAATTCCTATGGTTTATGCCAATTGAGTTTTTTGTTACTCATACCCAAAAGTATCCTAACTGAAAATAGAATTTAGATGATAAAGCAGAAGTGTATTGTTGCATAAGGTATAGACACACTATGGTGGATGCGGTATTTTTGTTTTGAAAAAACGAAGTATGTTAAATTTGGACAGTTAAAGCGGATGTCTAAAGTAGGGTTTTTTTTGCCACCCAAAATCATATCTCCTTTCCTATGTCTGGGAAACTTTCCCTCTCATAAAGCAGAAACTTCTCCTGCTGTGGAAGCCAAAAAAACCCCAAATATGGATTTCCTCAGGCTTCCTTATTAAAGAGATTAAAGTATGAGCACAGGACCTCATGTATTGATCCAAGTCTGTACTCTGAAACTAATTCTATGAAAAAGATGAGGAATCCATTCTTGCAAGGAAGATGTCCTAGTGGAAATAAATTGAGTACTGATGGTGTTAGAATCTGTGCTTTCTCACAGTATATTCGTGAGAATCATTCTGTGACATGACTTCAGGCTTGTTTTGGTCTCATAGTCTCTAAAACTAGATTTCCAGTTTTCTTGGAGCTATCAAATATCATTTTGTCATTTCCTTTTTCAGCTTAAGTTAGTCGTATTGAATCTCTGCTGCTTGCAAGACAAAAGAGCCTTGCCTGATATATTTGAATGAACTTCTGAGAGCGTCACAGGAAATTATTCACAGAACTCAGATACTCAGATGAGAACCTGGCTCCTGCTTTAGTTTAACTGAACCCAGGGATTAAATGTTGAGATTGTGCCTTTTTTTAAAGAACAGATCCTGTAGAAGGAAGGCAAGTCAGGCCCACCAGTACCAGTAGAGCAAGGTAATGAGGTAAGCGTGTCAAAAAAGAGTATGGAATATGGCACACTTTCATGCTGAAGTTTTGAGTGAGAAATCACATCCCAAAGGAGATTAGGGGTGGTTTCCATACAGAACTAAATTTTACTTTGAAAAGCTTTTCAAATGTCTAATTGCATAGGTTTTAATAAGAATGAAATAACCATTGTAAAGAGACAAATTAAATTTAGGCAAAGGTTAACTTTCAGTGGCTGGATTAGGATATCTGAGCGTTCTCAAAAACATAAAATAATTATCTTAAATTTATGATTTTTGTCTCTTTTAAATTCCCCCCAATCTCCATCCCTTGTAATTCCTTGAATACAAGGAGCTTGAACCGTGAAAGTATTTGTTAAAATGAACCATCACAGCATGAACAAGATATAGTGACTATTAAACTCAGAACTGTGTTCCAGTTAGTATTTTAAAACATATACATCATAAGCACTTTGAGGTATATCTGCTCCAAAACCTTGTGAGGCCCAGGAAACTATGCAATCCCCCACTGAAAGAGAAGTCATAAACTGGAATATCACAGTAAAGAATAATTTTACATTTTAAAATGAACCCTGCCATAGGCTGAGAGTTTAGGATCATAAAACCTCAGAGTTGGAAAGGAACCTAATAGTCCTCTGGTCTGTTGGTTCCTATGACTTTCTCCACATCAAAAGGACTTTGGGAGCTTAAAACATTTTAGGCTTCACCCTATATTGATGCAGCCAGATTTAGGAACTACTAATCCATCTAGGTCCAACTGCACAACCTTCAGACGCATAGTAGGTTAAAAATAACAGCAGCAAATATTAATTGATGGTCTAAAAGTATATAAGAAAGATCATTTGGGGTAAGTTCCTGTTTACTATTTTGATGAGTTCATAAGAGGTAACATAAAAGAAGAAAGAAAGGAAGACAGTAGTAAAACATCTGGAAAGTTAGAAGGATATGGAACATTCAAGTGTTCTTTTGTTTTTAAGAAAATAATAAGGGCAGCCAACTCTAATGCAGTTTGATCTTTCCTGCATGCACAATACATTTCAGATTCTGAGAAAACAAGCAGTGGAAGTTAAGAGGGAAACTTCTAAGCTACTTCTTGCTGCTCTGGAAAATAAAAGTCATATTACTGTATCAGATAGAATTAGCTGTGGAAGGGAACAGGAGAGTCAATGTAAATTACATGATTCTCTCAGCAAACGCCAGAGTTGAACTCAAGAAAAATAGTCAAGATAGAAGGAAAAGAATATGATGAAATGCCAGCCATGTAACTTTCTCTCTTTATGGAGAGTTCTCTAGCTCTTATTTCATTGTTAAATTTTTCCAGCCATTTTATGTGGTACACATTTCCAAGCCTTCACATTAGATATCTATTCATTTACTAGAATAGAGAAGAATCTGAAATACACATTAAACTTCAAGACATTTCTTTCTAGAAGGGAATCAGTGCTGGAATGCTAAGCTCAATTTTTTCAACATATTCAGAAAGTTTACCAACCATAAAATTGAGAAGAGGATGGTAAAGGGTAAAGTTATCCAAAGGTTCTCTAAAGTTGTTACATTCATTTTGTTGTCCTAAACTCAGAAACATGAACAGATAGGGAAATGATTCCTTTTGAACATATGCATACAACCGCTGTTGTACAGTAGGATTTCCTCATTTTTTATAGCTGAATAATATTCCATTGTGTGAGTATATACATATATATATGTGTATATATATATATATATATATACACACACACACATACATATCACAACTTCTTTATCCATTCATCTATCAGTGGACACTTGTGTTTTTTCCATGTCTTGAATAATGTAAATAATGTTGCTATGAATATAAGGGTGAAGATATCTATTCAAGTTAGTATTTTTGGTTTTATGGATATATTCCTGGAATCTAAAGCCAGATTTTCTGAATCTAATTTCAGTGGTCTTTCTGACATAAAAAGGTCCCTCTTCTTAAGGACTTATATTATCAGTTTAGGTTTTGGCATCAGTAGGCATAAGCAAACTATCCATTGTCATTGCTCTTCAGCCAAAGACCACTAGGAACATACTTGTATTGAACAAGTTGGTTCTATTACTTATCACAATGAAGGAGAATACAACCATGAGGAATCGTGGTTTGACTCAAGAGGGTAGTAGAAAAAAATCTTAAAGTATAGGATTTAGGCTTTGATTTGGAGGAAGACTTGGGAGAGGGTAGGAAGAAGTGGGGCTTTTTGGTAAGAAGAGCAGTTCTTTTATTGTACCTTAATAAGTCTTATCTATATAGAAAAGAGACTAGAATGATGATACAAAAATTGTGATTGGTAAAGAAATAGCAATTATTCATTTAGGCCAAGATAGAGGAAATTTGGTTTTTTGTGGGTGGCCCAGTCACCTTACTTTTGTTTGTGCTTATACATAATTATGAAGTAACCATACTTTTTCTCATTTTATCATGGTCTGAATGTAACCTTCTCTGGGGTTTATGATAAGTAAAATTGTTTATATTTAATAGAATAACATGGCTGGTTGTGAGTGCCGGGCAAGCTTCTAAATGTCCGGGGCTGCCTTTTCTTTCATTCTTTCACTAGTATAGAAAGATTCAGTGCAGTTGGAGATATAGGAGAGTGTTCAAAGGTAGTAAATTGGTTCTGGTACAAACTTCAGTGTGTTGAGGGGCAGGAGGGTTAGTGGGTGGGAGTACTTCCCCATCCAACAAGCAATCCTCAGGACACTAGCTGGGTATCCCAAAATTTAACTCAATTCTGACACTACGTGGAGATCACATCAGATTCCACAGGTTAAGGGTTCAGTTCTACAAGACTGCCACCTGCCCCTCCACACCCTGCCTCCAACTTCAGATGTCAGTGGCAAGTTCAGGTGGTTACCTATACTTCTGACCAACTAGCTGTAAACCCGAGGTTCCCAAGACTCCTGCCTTGAGTTCAATTAATTTGCTAGAGCAGCTCACAGAACTCAGAGTAACATGTTATTATATCACCAGTTTATTATAAAAGAATATAACTCAGGAACAGCCAAATGGAAGAGATGCATAGGACAAAGTATGGAGAAAGAGTGCAGCATTTCCATACCCTCTCCAGGCCCCACTCTCCCCAATCTCTATGTGTTCTCTAACCTGGAAACTCTCAGAACCATGTCCTTGTGGGGTTTTATTCAGGCGTCACTATATAAGCATGATTGATTAAATCATTGGCCATTGTCAACTGAACTCAATCTTCAGCCTTTCTCCCTTCTCTGGAGATGGAGGTGTGGGTGGGGTGAGACTGAAAGTTTCAACTCTTTAATCATATGGTTGGTTCTCCTGGCAACCAGCGCTCATTCTTAGGTGGGAGTCTAAAGATCTGACATGAAAAAAGACACCTTGATCAGTCCCATTATTTAGGAAATTCCAAGGGTTTTAAGAGCTCACGATATTACAGATGGAAATATAAGTTTGAGATTAATCAGACATGGTTGGAATTTTCAGATGGGTCCCTCCCTCCCTTTAGCAAGAAAGAGAAGAGTAAACATAATACAGGAATTCAGTATTGAATGAATCGCATTTAGGAAAGGAAAAAGAAGACTGAGGAAGCAAACAAAAGTTGTTATTTTAATGTTTTTAATTATCTTTAAACAAACTTACAGGAAAAGAACATCTTTTAATAACGTACCTAGGGCAAAGACTACAGTCACTGATACAGGGATTTACAACCTAAATCTCCCTTCAAGAAAATGGAACTCACTCCTCCAACTTCTGGAAATACTGCCAGAAGAAGATCTTCAGCTGTTAACTCCTTAAAGAGGTTGTCTAGTCTGAAAAGAGTCACTTAGTCCAAGGTCATGTGCTCTTCCTCAAGTAGTGTGTTTCCAATAACTAATTACATGCAGTATGAAAGTCCTCTCCCCTCACCTCATCTCAGGACAGCTCTGAACATTCATCTCAATTTCAAAACTTTAAGCATTTTGGCTGAAACCTCTGTTGAGACTGTCAGAGTTTAGCTTCTCTCTCAGCCCAATCCTGCTTCCTTTCCTTCCCTTCCACAGGGGTTGATCTCAAGAACACTCCCTAATAAACTTCCTGCACACTAATCTCTGTATGCCCCATACGTCAGAGTATGCTTCCCAGGGAACCCAGGCTGCAACATTTGGTATCAGAAGTGGTCAGAAAAAGTAGACACCAGTATGGGATCTTAAAGTTAGATGGTGAGGACTCATCACCCAGCTCACAATAATGCCCTCATCACTGGTGGTAGGAGGTGCACAGAGAGCCTGGTATATAGTAAAAGTGCAATTATTAAAACTGCCCCATTGACGAGCTAGCATATTTTATTATACCAGTGGAAGGGAATGCATTAGGACAAGGTTTCCCAACTTCAGCACTACTGACATTCTGGGTCAGATACTTATTATTGTTGGGGACTGTCCTATTCACTGAAGGATTTTTAGCAGCATCCTTGGCCTCTATTCAGTAGAAACCAAGATCACACTCTCCCATCCCACCCCACCAGTTGTGATAATCACAAATGTTTCTGGACATTGACAAATATCCTTTCCACTTTTCATTTCTATGCCTTTGCTTATTTAAGACTTCAGCCTAAATATGTCTCCTCCACCTCTGCCTGTCAATTAACTGTTTGTTTGTTTGTTTTGAGGGGGGCATGTCCTTGGTTCAGTGCCAACTGCACCTAAAGTCTTTATATAGGGCCAAGATATAATAACTCTTCTTTGCCATTTCCCATTTTCTCTTAATATCTCTATATAATCCGAATGAATCATGCTTCACAAGTACTAATGCTGCCCCATGTATATTAATGCCCACTTTACTACGACTCTGAGGTTTTCTATGGTTTACTTATAAGAAATCCAGTATTCCCCAGACTTCTCCTTAGCACATGTTCCATGAAACTCAAGAATGTTTATGTAAGTCTTGGTCATTTTGCACTGTTAGTTGTACCTGCCAGTGAATCAGGAACTCACCTCCTCTGATGACCATGAGTTCAGCAGCTGGGCTTCGAGCACAGCTCAATTGCCCACACGTGATTCCAGGAGTTCTGCTTGTGCAATGCCCCTCATGCTGACTTCTGCTTCTCAGCGCAAATACTTATCAGTTTGCTGAATCCATTGTTGTTCTGGTGACAGGAGGGGAACATTTCAGCAGTTTGCCTGCCTAAATGTCTCCCAGCAAAGCTCAGGCAAGCGCTTGAGCATTGATGCGTTACAACTCTCAGGGGTATAGGTCTCTCAAATTACATACACAGCTATCGTTCTTCAGGAAACATATATGCTGCAAATGTGTCTGGGACAGAATTTTCTTCTCTATGAGCACTCTCCTAAATGCAAAACCAATACTCCTTTGATCTTTCTGCTTAGTGCTGACTAGCTGTGGCCTTTTTCCTTTACCGAGACTTCCCTGTGCTCTGTTCCACCTTCCCTTTGTTCTTTTTCAGGGCTGCCCCAGCACATCAGTCATGTGTGAATATCCTTGAAACTCTATGGTGGTAGGTACAGCACAGAGATGGTTCAGGCTGTCAGAGTTCAATCTCTCTTTTTTTCCTCAGGAGATGCTTTTCTTCCAAACAGATGGTGATGCAGGTGAGCTTGTGTGGGGAGAATTTGCTTCTAATTCTTCTTGTCAGAAACAAGGCACTGTTTTAAACTATGTTTTCCCACGTTGTCATAGGTCCCGGAGATGAACTATGTAGTTCTATGTGCCTTTTGGGCCTTTGTTCTGTATGTTCTTTGACACTACTAAAATGTATCAGATTGACTTTAAACAGTAGATTGTAAGTTTTACTAACTTGAGAAATAAAAAAGAGAAAAACTAAAATGCTTTTAGAGTCTATTCCTAGAATAAATTCAGACCTCTGGACCTATGACATAACTTGTATTCTTATTTTTTTTGAAAAGCAAAAATAATAACAAGAAAAACACAGAACAATAAACATTATATGAATTTTTCCCCTCAGAGTAAGAAGTTACTTTTTTCTTCAAAGAAAAATAATTGTAAAGATTTTATTCAGCCATTGATTCATTCATTCATTCATTTATCCTTCTCATGAGAATTTGTCAAATGCTCACCAAAGAAGGGTCAGGAATCTATTGAACCACTCTAATATCATGATATTTCCAAATTAATACAATAAAAATCAAAAGTACACTGATATTGAAACAGGATGACTCAACCTCAAGGAGTCTCATATTCATGATAAATGGCATCTTCAAGGAAATTGATTTTGTTTTGTTTTATAACTTCTCCTGCCAGTGAACTATTTAGGAGGGCACTGCCTTAGAAAAGCCTAATCCATAATAACTGTCACATTAAAATCAAGGAGGTCTGGCAGATTATGTGCAGTTATATTCTTTTTCTTTACCAAAATTATCTTTTCACTTTATTTCAATGTTTGTGCAGAAGTAACCATGTAGCTCATAAGGGAATGAGCAGAGAAGATTAAAGTATATGAAAGAGAAGCCCCTGACAGTTTTGGTTCCACAATAAATACAGATACAGTCTTTCAGGAATAATAATAAAAATGAATAGAAAAGTGAAATTCTTTATACAAGACAACATATACTTTCAAGTTTTAAACTGATTGTTAGGAATATACTTTTAGTATTTGCTTTTTAAAATAAAGTAAAATCTATCACAAATCTTAATGCATTTAGAAAATAAAATTAGAGCTCTGAGATATGAATTAACTTGAATATCCTTACTTATCCACTAAATAAGTTAAACAACATACTTAGTGAGTATAAAGCAGCAGCCAGTGTCCTTTCTGACTCTCTTTCATGAGGACTACCATTCTTCACCAACATACTTTGAGAATGAAGTTATTAGTCAAGTTGAATTAGCATCATTTGATAGATAAGGAGCTCCCAAAGGGGAAAGAGATATATTTGGTTCTTCTATGATGAATTTGTCTGACTGAGAACCCAAGAGCTTATCACCTCTCTCCTTCCCCATCCTCTGCTATACCTGACATTATTTGGAAATAGTAAAATTATTTCAAAACACCTTAATGAGATTTTTAAATGAGTGTGTAATTTATTATATAATTATGTTTATGTTCTTTAGAGAAGGGGCTATATGTTTCAGGCTGCCAACTTTTTTGTAATTTTTGCCCGTTTGTGGTGGTAGAGAGGTTACGTGCCAGGTTGGTGGAAGCAGGTCATCCATCTTGGTGTCCCTGCAGCTGTTCGGGGTGTTGGAAATCACTCTAGAATTAGAAACAGGAAACTTGGTCTCTCTGCAACATGGGGAAAATCATTTAACTTCAGTGAAACAGGAGTGATAATATCTTCCTTGCCTTCCTCGTAGAGCAATTATGTGGAGCATTTAATTATGAAATTAAAATACTTTCTAAATAAATTTTGGGCAGTATGATTATTTTCACAGGTATCAGAGATAAAATGAAGAGAAGCCAGGAATGATATGTAAGCAGCAGACCCTGAAGTTCTATTAATAATTGAGGACAAACAGTAGCCCCTGCCAGAGATGCTACAGATCAAATATACCATCTTAGATGATTGAATTAAAGACCAAGTTAAAATTAAAGCACTTAATTCAGAGTGGGAAGACCACTGGATTCTAAGTTTGAATCCTTGATCTCTGATATGAGCTACGTGGCCTGGAGCAAGCGAATGTCTGTCATTAACCCTCTCAAAAAAGACAGAGTGAGCAAAATAACTTCTAATCAACAGTTTTCGCTTTTTGACATGATAACATCCAGCTCCCACTCCAAACAATTTATATACCATAATATTAATGCAAACAATTTATTTTTATATATCTTTTCTCTAGCTTCCTCTTCTGAATTAAGTGAATAGTAATATATAAATTCAAATATGACATATAAATACGGAAGGAATTTTGTTTGGAACTATTGCATTAAAGTTTCAACAATGTAAACTGTCTTTATTTTTGACGCGCAGGCTCAGCGGCCATGGCTCACGGGCCCAGCCGCTCCACGGCATGTGGGATCTTCCCGGACCGGGGCACAAACCCGTGTCCCCTGCATCGGCAGGCGGACTCTCAACCACTGCGCCACCAGGGAAGTCCCTAAACTGTCTTCATTTTAAAGACAATTCAATTAAAGCCCTGAGAGTTTAGATCACTTGCTAACATGATACAGCTACTAATTGTGTGAGTACTGTTCATCTGTATTCTACAATTATTTCTCAGCCATTGATAAAAATTTGTGATGATTAAGCAATCATTGTTCAGATACTCATATAAATGCAGGGCCAAAACGTCTCCAAATTATTAGCCCAAATATGTTGTACCCTCACGATATTTTGATTTGCAAGAACTCTGGCTTGCCATTTAAAATCATTAGCTATGATGCTTGAGGCCCCAGATGTTTTTCAACAAATAGATTATTCAGATTTGCAGTGTAAGTGAGCTGCCTTTTTCATTGGAAAGAAGGTTCAGAAGAAAGAGCTTGGGTTAGCTGAGAACATGCCTCCTGAAACACATACTGGAGAATAATCATGGACTTCCTTGAATATCAGGTTTGTTTTCTTTAGTGATAGTTCTCAATAGTTAATGGAAAAGCCAGAAGTCATTGCAAATGAGTTTAGTCTCTGGTCTTTCTTTCTGTGAAAAGGCCCTGATGTCCAAGTGGACAAGCAGGTGAAATTTCAGGAAATCTGTAATGGAAAACTCACATTAAGAGTTTCACAGATTTCAGTTAAGTTTTTTTTTTTTTTTTTTTCTCCTCATTCAAGTTTGATCTTGTAGGGAGATGGAATAGAGTTTACAGATAGATCTATTGAATATGGAATTCCTGGCCTTCCTAGAGAATTGTGTAAAATAATTCTCGTCATCCTATTCTCGCTGATACTCCATAGTCTTTCTCCTTTTCACTTTCTTTCTCTTTTCCAGTTCATTACATTGATGCTACTTTCATTTAATGAATTGCATTTCTGCCACTCATGCCCTTAAAATTGTTTTATTTTCATTCCTGGAAGAGGAGAGTGTTCAGCAAATCTTTCTTGATTATTAGTACAAAAGCTGTCTTGCTCTTTGCTTGGTTTCTGAAGGAAAAGTCCACTTGCCTAATTTTGACTTCATTTACATTTTCTCACATTGACCTCCCTTTTACAACTTCATCACCTCTATCATTAGCACAGTATCTACTGTGGGTTGGAAGGCTATACCTACTCTGGTTTGGACTCTACTACTTAGACGTGCGCCAGTGTATATAAAAATCTCACTTATTCCTTAAATAAACTTAAGCCATTATTAGCCCCATAGAAGTAAATGAATCTCACAGATTTTAAGTAGTTTTGTTTAAGATATATACCAGATTAGAGACAGAAATGAACATAATATTTAGTGTTGTTTTTGTCATTATTGGAAGAAATAAAACTATCTTCTATGTCTGAACCCAGATCTGGATAGGTGATATTTCAGGATTTTTACATATTCCTTCAAAAATTATTTGGAAAACCTCTGACTAAAAAAAAAAACCCAAGAAAGAAAACAGCAAGAAAACATGAACTGCCTTGTTTTTTCTTTCCCACTATTTAGTACAGAAGAAAAGTATAAAATATCATCAATATTTACATTTCAAAGCAGAGGTTGTTTAGCACAATAATGTTTGATAAGTAAATGGAGGAAAGCTATTCTTTTTTAAAGTTAGGTACAAGCTATGATTTTTGTTGCTGTTGTGATTACCTCAAAATCTTAGTCATTTCAACTTCCCTTTTCTCTTGTTGCTTGTGGTTAATTACCAAGTCCAATTTCAAATTCATATTATGACGAGCATCACCTCTATTTTCTTTCCAGAGAATCCATGGCGTTTCTACATTGGGGATTATACACGTTTCTTAAGAAAAAATTGAGGCTTGCCCCATATGGCCATGCCATGTTTTTCTAAATTATTATTTCCTGCTTCTTTATATGAACCCCGTGTGCAACTAGAGCTATTCTTCCAAGTACATGTGGATAATCTACTTGCCTAGATTTTTTTTTAGGATATTCCTTCTTACTGGAAAGCCCTATTCTATTATAAATCACTGTCTATCAAGTACACATATGTCCACATTTCATATATCCCTTACATTCTAGGAGAACTGTACTAAAGAGAACACTTAAATTTTACCAGTTCTCTATCCCTGTAGCCTGAAGCTTATCATTTATCCCTTCCACTCATTATTTGATCTCCACAATGAGGTTAGGACAATAGGACTTTATGATCCTTAGCTACAAATGACAAAGGAGGCAAATCTGTGGTTTATTTTCTGTACATCACTCTGTACAGTTGTTCACCAAATTCTTTGAAAAAATATTATCCATTTGTTTGTGAAAATCTTCAGAAATCCTCTTAGGATACTGGAATTAAATAATTATAGAGCACAAGACACAGGGAATTTAGAGATCTGATATTTCCTAAAGTTGGAGAAATGCTCTGAAAAAGAAATGAGTTTAAGGTAGACAGCACTCTTCATTTTATTCACTCTATTTCTTTCACACTGATTATTTATTTCAATTAATATTTGAAGGTCATTTTATTGACATTTGAATATTTGAATGTCACTGTATTATCATATATTATAAAGCTATAGTATTATATAATAGGGACATTATCTGTTACATGCTCCCAATACTTGCCAAATATTGTTTATAGAAACAAAAATACATGGAATTGATCAGGTTATTATTTTTTCTCTTCAAAGTTTACGTTTTCCCAACTCAGATAGAAAATCTAACCTCAGGAACTATATACCAGATTTTCTAAAGGTAAGAAAATGTTAAAATGGACACAATTTTTAAATTATACTCTCTCTTCATATTGGGGGAAAAGAAGTGGATTCTAGTTCATCAACTGTGAATTCTGGATTAAATATCCTTCTATCCCAATCTTTGTAAGAGAAACATTAAAAGCCTATTTAGGATTTTATACTGTAACGTGTTGTGGCTCTTTAAGGATTTGCTACATTTGTTTCACCTATACTTTTTTTTTTTGTCTTAATTATTTTAAAGCAAAACCCCGACTTTGTTATTTCACCCCTGTAGCAGTCAGTATTTATATCCTTAAAAAATTATCTGGATATTTTCCTATATAACCAAATTTCTCCAATTGTCTTGAAATATGTTTTTACAATTGATTTTTTTCAAATAGGAACCAAGTAAGGTCCACACTTGCCAGGGTGGTTATGTTGCTTACATCTCTTTTTATCTAAAACAGCCATACTATTACATATTGTTGATCTGCTAAAGACAACAGATCACGTGTCCTCTAATACTTCCAACATTCTAAATTTTCTTTGCTGTTTGCTTTGTGATGTTGATTTATTTGTTTCTCTATCCTTAGTAATCTTTTTTTTTTTTTTTATGGCTGCGTTAGGTCTTCATTGGGGTGCAGGCTTTCTCTAGTTGCAGTGAGCGGGAGCTACTCTTCATTGCGGTGTGTGGGCTTCTCACTGCAGTGGCTTCTCTTGTTGTGGAGCATGACCTCTACGCACACGGGCTTCAGTAGTTGTGGCATGTGGGCTCAGTAGTTGTGGCTCGTGGGCTCTAGAGCTCAGTCTCCATAGTTGTGGCACACGGGCTTAGTTGCTCAGCGGCATATGGGATCTTCCCAGACAAGGGCCCGAACCCATGTCCCCTGAACTGGCAGGCAGATTCTTTATCACTGCACCACCAGGGAAGTCCCTTAGTATTATTAATACACTAATTATTGGCCCTACAGATATGCTAAAATTTGGAATTAGATGTTTTGTTTGTTTTTGAAAGAATAGTTCTTAAGTGGTGCCATGTATCCTGCATCGTGTTTGGAGACAGGCAATGTCTTATTGTCCCTTCTTAGTGATGTGGTGATTGATTGTGCAGTTAATTCATGTCATAATAGCCTGCATATCAGAAGGTTGACTTAACACAGCTCTCTGATTTTTGGCCACAAATAATCTAAATCCTTCCAGCTAGTGACGTCAAGGTATGGATCAAATGACTGTGCATAACCCCTTTCTTGGGTTCTGAGCTAGGAGACTAAAGATCTGGGAAATTAATTTAGATGTGCATGTGTATTCTAACACAGGCATATTAACCAAATTTTAAAAGTAAAGAACTGACTCACAGGGATTATAAATAGTAATGGAATCTGAGAACCACCCCCCTTTAACTCTCCATGAAAATGCCCTTGAAAAGATACAGATAACAAGGAAAAAGCAACAGCGATTCCAGAAACTAAGCATAAAAAGAGTGGAAACAGCAAAATTATGGAGGGATATCTTTAAACTTTGATGACATTACATAAATGTCATTGAGAGCTGATGTATCCTTTAACTCCTAAACTAAAAGAGCACTGGTACAATTTTTGGGCAAATCTCATTCATATCCCCTAAATAATGAATGTGAAATTTAACTTTCTGTAGATTTGAGTTTAATTCTTGGATTCTTGCCTCTTATCTGCTCTTTATTCTGGGGAAGTTACTTCGTCTCTATAAGCTCCTATTTCTTTATTTATGAAATATAGAGTGGAATTCATTACTTTCCTCAGAGTCTGCATGTAGGAATTAAGCTGGAGAATGCATATATGTATAATAGTATCATGTTGTTTTAAAATAGGTTTTATTATTATTTAGAAATGGTAAGGCTAACAGAGATAACTGTCATTGAAAATATAGTTTGTTATACTTACGGATGTCAACCTTACTGTGGTTTCCATGGGAAGGAACAGGCAAGGCAGGTTAAACATTTTTAGGATTGAGTAGTTTGAATAATTCCATTGGCTCTGGGGTCTCTAGTTTTCTGGTACCCGACCCTGGGGTGATTAAGGCAGATGACTAGTGGCCTAGAATATGAGAATCCAATAGACAAGTTAGTTGGGCTGTGGGCTCTGGATCGCACTTAAAAGGCATGTGGGCAAATTATTGTTTTGAATTTTTCATCCCTTCTCCACTGATCTAAATGATACTGTTTTTATATATCAGGTTCTCCTTTATTCATAGATCTATTTTTGATCTGTGCATTTTTTTCCCATGGGTCTCCTGTATCCTTTCTTCCTGTATAGCTTTTCAATATATACTAATTGTTTTAAACTTTTTGTTTTGAAATAATCTTAGACTTGCAGAAAAGTTGAAATAATAGTACAGAGTTAATGTATAAGTTTCAACCAGTTTCCTATGGTAACATCTTTTTAAAATTTTAAAAAAAATTTTATTGGTGTAGAGTTGATTTACAATGCTGTGTTAGTTTCAGGTGTACAGCAAAGTGATTCAGTTATATATATATATATATATACATTCTTTTTCAGATTCTTTTCCCATATAGGTTATTTCAGAATACTGAGTAGAGTTCCCTCTGCTATACAGTACGTCCTTGTTGATTATGTATCTTATATATAGTAGCGTATATATGTTAATCCCAAACTCCTAATTTATTCCTCCCTCCCCCACCTACGATAACATCTTCAATAACATAGTACAATTGTCAAAACCAGGAATTGACATTGTTATGCTACTATTAATTAAATGCAAGCCTTTCTCAAATTTAACCAGTCTTTTGCCTAATGTTCTTTTTTCTTTTCCAGGATCCAATTTCAGTTCTTATATTGCACTTAGCTGTTGTGTCTCCTTACTCTCCTCTAATCTGTGGCAGTTCCTCCCTTTCTCCTACTTTCCTTGTCTTTTATGATGTTGGCATTTTGGATGAGTTCTAGTCTGTCATTTTGCAAAATGTTTCTCAATTTAGGTTTGTCTGATGTTTACTCATCCTTAGATTGAGATTATACGTTTAAAAAGATAATACACAGAAATAATGTTATGTTCTCAGTGCATGGTATCACTATATCTTCTTACTGGTGATGTTAATATTGATAACTTGGTTAAGGAGGTGTCTGCCAGATTTCTCCATTGTAAATTACTATTTTTTCCTTTATAATAAATACACTGATCTTAAGTATAGAGTTCAATGAGTTCTGACAAAGGCATACATCTAGATAACCCACACACCTAAGATATGGAACATTTCCACCCCTCTAGAACATTTGCTTATGTGGCTTCCTAGCATCCTCTCCATAGTAACATCCCCAAAAGCAACTCTTCTGATTTCTTTGATGTATTTCTGGATTCTCTCTGCTAAAATTTGTTAAGGATATTTGGATCTATGCCCATGAATTATACTGGTCTATAAATTAAACTGTCTTTTAATGTGCTTGTCTTGTTTTGGTATCAGGATTATTCTGGCTTCAAAAAAAAGTTGAAAGATACTTCCCTTCTGTTTTCTGAAAGAGTTTATGTAATAATGGTATTACCGTTTTCCCAAATGTTTAATAGAATTCATCACCGTAACTAACTGCACCTCGAGTTTTGATGGTGGGTAGGTTTGCAGCAATGAACTCACATTGTTTAATAGATACATGCTTATCAAGATTTTCTATTTCTTTGTGGGTATTTTATTTTTTACATCTTTATTGGAGTATAATTGCTTTACAATGGTGTGTTAGTTTCTGCTTTATAATGAAGTGAATCAGTTATACATATACATATGTCCCCATATCTCTTCCCTCTTGCATCTCCCTCCCTCCCACCCTCCCTATCCCACCCCTCTAGGTGGTCACAAAGCACCGAGCTGATCTCCCTGTGCTATGCGGCTGCTTCCCACTAGCTATCTATTTTACGTTTGGTAGTGTATATATGTCCATGCCACTCTCTCACTTCGTCCCAGCTTACCCTTCCCCTTCCCCATATCCTCAAGTCTATTCTCTAGTAGGTCTGTGTCTTTATCCCTGTCTTACCCCTAGGTTCTTCATGACATTTTTTTTCCTTAAATTCCATATATATGTGTTAGCATACAGTATTTGTCTCTCTCTTCCTGACTTACTTCACTCTGTATGACAGACTCTAGGTCCATCCACCTCATCACAAATAGCTCAATTTCGTTTCTTTTTATGGCTGAGTAATATTCCATTGTATATATGTGCCACATCTTTATCCATTCATCCGATGATGGACACTTAGGTTGTTTCCATCTCCTGGCTATTGTAAATAGAGCTGCAAAAATATGGAACGCTTCACGAATTTGCGTGTCATCCTTGTGCAGGGGATGTAATTCTCTGTATCGTTCCAATTTTAGTATATGTGCTGCTGAAGCGAGCACTGTGGGTATGTTTTGATAGTTTGTGTCTTTCAATAAATCTTCCATCTAAGGGACTTCCCTGGTGGCTCAGTGGTTAAGAATCCACCTGCTAATGCAGGCGACACGGGTTCGAGCCCTGGTCCGGGAAGATCCCACATGCCGTGGAACAACTAAGCCAATGCACCACAACTACTGAGCCTGTGCTCTAGAGCCTATAAGCCACAACCACTGAGCCAGCATGCCACAACTATCGAAGCCCATCTGCCTAGAGCCCATGCTCCACACTGCAATGAAGAGTAGCCCCCTCTCTCTGCAACTAGAGAAAGCCTGCACACAGCAACGAAAACCCAACGCGGCCAAAAGTAAATAAATAAATAACTTTATTAAAAAAATTTCCATCTAAATTGTCAAACGTATCGGCACAGGGTTATCAACAAAATTGCCTTATTGTGTTTTAATGTTTGTAAGATCAGTAGGGTTGTTCTCTCTTTCATTCCTAATATTGATAGTTTGTGGTTTTTCTCTTTCATCTTGATCTACAGAACTACGGTTTTCTCCAAACTGATGATCTTTTCAAATTATTAACATGTGAATGTGTTCTCTTTTTTGTTACTTTACTTTCTATTTCACTGGCTTCCACTTTTTATTATTTTCTTCCTCTTATATTTGGGTTTCTAGCTTCTAAAGGTAAAAGCTTAGAGTATTAATTTTAAAATTGTATTCATTGTTAATACAGGTATTTAAAGATTACAAATTTCTCTTTCAGTGCTACATTAGTTGCATTCCACAAATTTTGCTATATTGCATCTATAAATTGCTTCCAGTTGTTTCATAATATCCCACATGTCTTTTCACTTACATTACTATCTACAACTCTCAAGGATGAGTAACTCATGATGTCTCCAATACTCTAACACCCAACACAAATACTGCTTCAGTAATTCCTAATATCATACCCTTGTATTCTGAGAATTTCTTTGGGGTACATACCCAGGAGCAGAATTTTTATCATATATGTAACTACCTTGCTTCACTCTATTAATCATTTGAACAATTTACAAAAAACAGTTTTTTTCTTGATTTCCATGTAAATGGTGTTTCATTTGTGCTTAAAATGCTGGTTTTCTTCTTTTTCAGTCCACATATCTTTATTCTTTTTTTTCTGCCCCATTACAACATTGACTATAACTGTTAATCTTTGTCTTAATCCTAGTTTTGAAAAGACTGTATCTTAGACATTTATGGAAAGTATTTTGTAGTTTCCTGTTTTCTGCCTAAGCTCCTTCTTAGTGTACCATGGTATTCATCATTGATGAATATTAAATTTTAACAAAACATTTCTAAATATACTGAGATTATTGTATGGTTTTTTCCCCTTTAATATATTTTTGTAATGATTTTTTTTTCCAAATTGAATTCAGTGTACATTGCTGGATAAGCACAATCTTGCCATAATGTTTTTATAAAATATATTGCTTTATATGTTTTTCTCTTTTTTTGGAATATATGTTCAGAAATGAGATTAACTTGTGATTTTTCCTCTCTTGTTATATCCAAATCTTGTTTGGGCATTAAAGTTATACTGGTCTCATAAAGTTGTGGAACAATCTCCGATATTTTGTTTTCTGGAAAACTCTGTAATCCTGTCCCTTGAATCTTTGGTATGTTTGAACTCAAAAAATAACTGGGTGTGTGAGTGTGTATGTGTACGTGTGATTATTTAACAGTAATATGACAATTTTCTTCTTTTGATTTGATCCAGTTTTTGTAAGTTTTATTTCTCTAGGAAGTTGTTCATTTATTTAAAATTTCAAAATTGGCACATACAGTCGTTCATTTTGTTTTCGTAATAGTTAATCTCTGCTTCATCTAGAGCTGTACTTTTATTCCTGTTATTATTGTTAGTGAGTTTCTTTCCTTGTCATAAACATTTCATTTTACTTTATTTTTTATCTCAAAGAAACATCTTAAAATTTCTGCAATGATTTGTTTTCTTTATTTTCTTCTAACTTATTGTGTTTTAATTATTTTATTTTATGTAACATTAAATTGAATGCTTTATATTAATTATATAAAGCTGACTGCCACCAATAAAAAGAACCCCAGTCAGTAAATTTCCAAATTAGAAACCTCTTTCTTTCTCACTTTATATCCAATTAACTTACATTCTGCAAAATGATTTTCAAACTCAAACCCCTCTGATTACGTAGGGCTTCAGAGTCCTTCACACGATCTTTGTATCCAGGCTTCAGGCAAAGAAAAGAGAGCATGTGTGGAAAAAGCTCTTTATTCCTCAGGGTTGGCAGTCATTACATCCATTCACATTTTTTTTTATTTTTATTTTTTATGTTTTTCGGTACGCGGGCCTCTCACTGTTGTGGCCTCTCCCATTGCGGAGCACAGGCTCCGGACGCGCAGGCTCAGCGGCCATGGCTCACGGGTCCAGCTGCTCTGCAGCATGTGGGATCTTCCCGGACCGGAGCACGAACCCGTGTCCCCTGCATCGTCAGGCGGACTCTCAACCACTGCGCCACCATTCACATTTATTGATGAGACCTATTGTTTGGCCACAAATCTCTGTAGTAAAACTGGGAAATGTAGTCTAGCTGTGGACTAAGCAAAAAGAAAACACAAATATTGGTCAGCATTGGGCCAGTCGTGCCAGAGTCCATAATTGTACTCACCAAATATCCACTTTCTCCTTCCCTCCATGCTGACCCCCTGAGAAATATCCCAGAGACATACCCCGTCACTGTATACTGCTCAAAGTCCAGGATCTTCAGGTGATTTGCTGTCCTTTTCTTCAGATTTGAACATGATTCCTGTTCCAGCAGCCAATAAGTAATACAACTAGTTATCTGTTCCCATCCACACACATTGCACAGTGTTAAAACCAGGGACAAAAAAAACCACTCCACAAGCTCTGATTCAGAAAGGGGAAGAATAGGAGACCTAAAACAACCATTATTCTGTGTTAATTCAAAAATCCTCCTGAGCAATCTTAACAGGGACAGTACCCTCCTGTCCCTATTTTGGAGGTGTGAGAAGTTCTTTGCATTCTTAGAATCAAGTAGGTTTTGATTCTACTCTTGAGGGGAGTCTTCTTCTATCTGTGGTTCTCTGGGGCCCCAGACTCTAATTACTGTTAAATTATTCCTCTGTCTGTTGTTAGTCCCACTTTCTTTTCTATTTCATCAGCGTCACCAAGGATAAGGTAGCAAAGCCCTCTTTGACTTTGTCAGCAGCTGCTGACCTCCATAATACTCCCCTGTCCTTTGTAGCCCATCCTTGCTCCAGGTTAGTGGGTCAAGAATTATCAGAATTTGTTCCCCACTAGTCAGTCTGTTTTGACCACAATCTCTTATCCCATTGGAGCTCTGGATTAGGGCTAGGACAGGATTTTACTTACTTTCCCAGTGGACTTGTCTCTCCAGTGTGTAGTGGGTGGTGTGGTACTTGCTCCCCTAGATCCCTCCTTGCTAGGTTGCAGTGGCTTGGCTGCTTTCTTGTCCTCAAAGTGGCAGATCTTGAAAGGTAGCCCTCTCTATAGAGCTACTAACTCCACATTCTGTTGATTACTCCCTCCCCTCTCCTCTTCAGTTCAGGAGTAATAATGGCTCTCTGCTCTTCCTCACCCCAGGGTCAGTTTACCATCCCTCTTTGGATTTCCTTAACCCTACCTATACCTTGGTAAACATGTCTTTATCCAACTCTCCTTGATTGCCTTATTTGAGCACACCCTCTTACTCTTATTGAGACATAAAGGATGATGTAAGCAAATCTGACTTTGAATTCCAACTCTGCCACTTGCTTTAAAAACAAGTTTTGTGACACAGTTAGTGATTATTTTGCATAAAATTGTTTTGCATGATATAATACTAACAGTATTTCTTGTGCTTGAGCCAAACTAAAAATATATATAGCACATGAGTTTGTTGTGGTAGGAAGGGAAACTTCCACATTTTAAAATAATGTTTAGTTTTAGTTCTCCCAAAAAGCAGAGCTTGAGACGGTCTTACATGTGTGAAGTGATCCTAGGGAATGAGAGTTGCGGAATTGCAAAAGTAAACTGGGAAAGAAAGGAAGACTAATCCAAAGGTGCATTATTGATTTGGTTCTGCTATAAACAACCAGAACTAAATTTCCCTGCAGAGTTTCTGAAGACTAAGAATATGTCTCAGAACTGTCAGTCTAAGGACATTTGAGAGAGGGATATTTATCCCCTGACTCCTGTCTGTCTAGCTGTTCCAGAAAGGCTACGTCAGCTCCCACAGCATCCTGTATTAAGACATAAGAGAAGCCCTAGGGCAAAAAGCAAGAAATGAGGAACTGTTAAGATATATCTGAAGACTGCTGGTTGTCACAGAGATAGCCAGAGCCAAAAGGTGGTGGGAATTTTTAAATTGGCATAAAGGTTGTCCAACCTATTACCACCCCTCAACTTGGTAATTTACATAAGCAGAAGTCAATTTACAAATGTTTGTTCAATGAGAACATGCAAACTATTCTTTCATAGTCGCTTTAGATTTCATTCCTCTTGATAAATACAAAATTGTCAAACTGTCATTCAAGTAAGAATTCTGATTTTTGAGCTAGGAACCTTGATGCCGGAGGAGACTAGGAGGATTGTTCTCTGGGCGCCAAGACACATACTGTTCAAATAAACTGTGACAGTCATAAATGCTTCCTCTAAAACTTTATGGCTTCCATTAGTTTTGCGTATTGATCCAGACTTGCATTTTCCATTTGTTCGATTATTATCATATTTTCTTTTGTGATTGTAAAAATGTCTATAACACTTACAGCATTGCAGAGCACTTGAAATTTTTTTTTAAATGACAAATGTTTATGTGTGACTTTTCCTTTGCATAAGTTTATATCCAAATTTCAGGACTAACATATAATCTAATATGTTCTATTTGATCTCATCACTCAAATTTCTAAATTGCCGCTCTTCCCCATCCCACCTCTGCCATAATTCGTAGTAGGATTCAGGTGAACACTAAGATATGACAAATTCTCTTAAAAATAGATGTACTGGGCTTCCCTGGTGGCGCAGTGGTTGAGAGTCCGCCTGCCGATGCAGGGGACACGGGTTCGTGCCCCGGTCTGGGAGGATCCCACAGGCCGCGGAGTAGCTAGGCCCGTGAGCCATGGCCGCTGAGCCTGCGCCTCCAGAGCCTGTGCTCCGCAACGGGAGAGGCCAGAACAGTGAGAGGCCCGCGTACCGCAAAAAAAAAAAAAAAAGATGTACTGTTGTGCATCTTTTCATATGCCCCTTGGCCATCTGTATGTCTTCCTTGGTGAAATGTCTATTTAGGTCTTCCACCCATTTTTCAGCTGGATTGTTTGTTTTTTTGACATTGAGCTCCATGGGCTGTTTGTATATTTTGGAGATTAATCCTTTGTCTGTTGTTTCATTTGCAAATATTTTCTCCCATTCTGAGAACTGTCTTTCCATCTTGTTTATATCCTTTGCTTTGCAAAAGCTTTTAAGTTTAATTAAGTCCCATTTGTTTATTTTTGTTTTTAATTTCCATTACTCTAGGAGGTGGGTCAGAAAAGATCTTTCTGTGGTTTATGTCAAAGAGTGTTTTTCCTGTTTTCCTCTAAGAGTGTTATAGTGTCTGGTCTTACATTTAAGCCTTTAATCCATTTGGAGTTTATTTTTGTGTATGGTGTTAGGGAGTGTTCTAATTTCATTCTTTTACATGTAGCTGTCCAGTTTTCCCAGCACCACTTATTGAAGCGACTGTCTTTTCTCCATTGTATGTTCTTGCCTCCTTTGTCATAAATTAGGTGCCCATATGTGCATGAGTTTATCCTGTACCATTGGTCTATTATTAGAGAAATGCAAATCAAAACTACAACGAGGTATCACGTCACTCCGGTCAGAATGGCCATTATCAAAAAATCTAGAAGCAATAAATGCTGGACAGGGTGTGGAGAAAAGGGAACACTTCTGCACTGTTGGTGGCAATATAAATTGATACAACCACTATGGAAAACAGAATGGAGCACCCTTATAAAACTAAAAGTAGAACTACCATATGACCCAGCAATCCCACTACTGGGCATATACCCTGAGAAAACCATAATTCAAAAAGATACATGTAGCACAATGTTCATTTCAGCACTATTTACAGTAGGCAGGACATGGAACCAACCTAAATGTCCATCAACAAGTGAATGGATTAAGAAGATGTGACACATACATACAATGCAATATTACTCAGCCATAAAAAGAAACGAAACTGAGTTATTTGTAGTGAGGTGGATGGACTTAGAGTCTGTCATACAGGGTGAAGTAAATCAGAAAGAGAAAAACAAACACCGTACGCTAATGCATATATATGGAATCTAAAAAAAAAAACAAAAAAAAACATGGTACTAATGAACCTAGTTGCAGGGCAGGAATAAAGAGGTAGACATAGAGAATGGACTTGAGGACATGGGGTGGGAGGGAGAAGCTGGGGCGAAGCGAGAGAGCGGCATGGACATATATACACTACTGAATGTAAAATAGTTGGCTTGTGGGAAGCAGCCGCATAGCACAGGGAGATCAGCTCGGTGCTTTGCGATGACCTAGAGGGGTGGGATAGGGAGGATGGGAGGGAGGCTCAAAAGGGAGGGGATATTGGGACACGTGTGTGCATATGGCTGATTCGCTTTGTTGTGCAACAGAAACTAACACAGTACTGTGAAGCAATTATACTCCAATAAAGATCTATAAAAAAAATAAAACTAGATGTACTTGGTTTGGTTTGGTTTACTTGGCCAGTATTTAAAAGTAAAACTTCACACTTATGAAGAGCATATAAAATGTTAAAACACAACTTAATTTAGTGAAAGTGGACATGCAAATTAACTTATTTGACAGTTTTACTGAGATAGGTGGTTTGTAGAGTCGTTATGCTTTGTTGCAAGTTATACGATCTTCTCTTTATAGATTAAATTCCATTTTTATTTTTAAGACCTGTAATTGTTGAATTCAGTCTTGGAAATCAGAGATGCAGAAGCTATTAAACTCTTAAGTCATTGGGAGTACTTTAACTCATTTCAGATTAGGCACTTTTCATGTCTTTTCTCAGTACACAAGGAATATGTGCCACCTGCAGATAACTAACTTGATAACAAATTCACACTTCTAGCCTCTCCTTACACCTCACCTCCCAAGGATCACAGGAGTACCTGTCTTTTTCATTTCCTTCTCGTTCCTTCTTCCTCTCCCGCTCAAGATGTGCTTTATTTCGCTTCACAAATTACCAAAACTAATATAAGAAGAATCAGAAAACCTGAACAGCCCTGTGTGTTAAATAAATTAAATTTATAATAATAAAATTCCTCACATAGAGAACTCCAGGCCCAGACAGATTCATTGGTGAATTCTACCAAATATTTAACGGAAAAAAAAATCCAAGAATATACAAGCTCCATTAGAAACTAGAGAAATAGTGTGCATTCCACATCTATTTTTATGAGCCAGCATAACCTTGGTATCAAAATCAGTCAACAACTTTACTTGAAAAGAATATTACGTATGAGCATAGATACAAAGTGATAGTGATACAAATTTTAGCTTTATTGCTAGTAAAGCTGTTTGATGTACATCTCTCAGGTCTTTGGTTTAGAGTCACACACATCTTTATTTTAATTAAAACAGGTGTGTATTGTACATATTGTTTTATAATGTTTTTATTAGATTTTATGCCATGAACATTTTTTCATGTCATTAAATATCCATCTATAACATAATTTTTAGCCCTTCTCAAAGTAATGCCTATCTGTTTAATCAGTTCTGATTGGCTTTATAGAAGTACTACTTCTGAGTATTTTACACATTCCTTGTTCTGTGTATTAAAACACACACACACACAATATGAAAAATTCCCTTTATAGTTGAACATAATAATTTTTTCTTTTAAAAGTTATTTTGGTTTATTTGATCTAAGTTAACCTCTCTCTATCCTTTTTTTTTTTTTTTTTTTTTTTTGCAGTACGCGGGCCTCTCACTGCCGTGGCCTCTCCCGCTGCGGAGCACAGGCTCCGGACGCGCAGGCTCAGCGGCCATGGCTCATGGGCCCAGTCGCTCTGCGGCACGTGGGATCCTCCCGGACCGGGGCAGTAACCCGTGTCCCCCGCGTCGGCAGGTGGACCCTCAACCACTGCACCACCAGGGAAGCCCCCAACCTTTTTATCTTTTAAGAAAAAAATTTAGTAAGAAATTTCCCTGGAAAATAAAAATAGTGGTTGATTACATTTCTGTCTTCATTTTTTTTTAATGCAAAAACTACATACTTATTAAACATATGATTAACTTAAAAACACCAAACCAGTTTGTTTTAAAGTGCTCCTCATCCAAAACCTTGGACAAAACCATCACTCCAAAGTGAACTGAAAAAACAGTTTACAAGGCACTGACAATAGGTATGGATAGGCACTACCAAAAAATGCTATTTGTTCTTTAATTAAATAATGCCATTCTCAAGTTATGTAGGGCAGTCACCTTGACAGATTCCTTTTTTATAAATATTCATAAATTAAAAATGTCTAGATATTCTAAAGAGCTGCAAACATTAATACCTTACAACAGCAACTTAAGTCTATTTTCGGAAAAAAGCACTAAAATCCTCTTCCATTGCAAGTCACTTATTTCTCTGGTGGAAGTGAGCAAGGTCACTACAATATTAACCTCTTTTCTAGAACAATGTAAATAATAAGGTTTGAACATCTTAAATTTGGTAGGTCATAAAAGTTAGGATGAAATCATTTTTTTTGATGCAACAGAAAAATAAATAAGTAAAAATTAAATACTTTAACCCAATATTTGGTATTGACAAATTAGTAGTGTCAACTTCATATACAAAGGACAGCACAGTCTGGTTTTTAAAAAATCCTCAATGTCATGGTATTTGGGGTAAAAATATTTCGAATATTAAATGTTTCCGTTTTGCTTAAAGGAATATAATACAAACACCATCAAGCTGCGACCGTAACTCAGTTTCAGCTGGGGTAAAGTGACCATTTGGTCCATGGCACAAGTTACGTATATCACACTTCTGTCAAACTGAAGCCTTAGGTTTATAAGATTTCATGTTTATAAGCTACAATACACACTGACTAAGATGTCAGTCCCTCACAGTTTCTTAGAAAAAAATCTACATTTGTCCTTACAGATGTCAAAATGTTACACCATCATTTGTTCAAAGAACAAAAAGATGCACATTCATACTGTGAAGTTATTAGGAAAATACTCTTGCAAATAAACTATATAAAGATAAAATACACTTCAAAGGTATGTGGGTTGTTTTTTGTTTGTTTTACAATATTCTATAAAGTGCAGAGTAATCCTAAGGGAAAAATTACTCCCTATAACATAGTTTAATTACAGCAGCTTTTGCAGAGCAATACTTAGAGGAAGGTGGACACTTCCGTTTCCTCAGGAAGAGAAGGATGGAAGAGGATCTTCCGATTCAGATTTTTTTGGGGCCATAAGTCTGCTTTCCTCAGGAATGGCTGCTGATGCCAAATCTCCATTAAGTGTATTTCTTGAACAGTGAACAGGTCTATCTGGGTCTTTGAGAGGAACGTCATTACAAGAGTCAGTATCTGTGTAGGTTCTTTGGCGCCGCTGGGAGAGTCGGTGAAGTGTAGACACTGTTTCTTTTATAGAGTGGCTGCTCTCCTCTGAACTGCAAGAACCAGGGTGGCTGACAGGACGCTTCATCATTTGAACAGGAGAAGTTGACACAGGAGAAGCTAAGGGATCCAGATGGCACAGCTGAAACATCCCGGGTTTAAACTTGGCATTCGCTATCTTCACACATTCCTCAAGCGTTGTGATGAATGTATTACACGTTGCCCTAAGTAGAGAAGAGGTTTCATTCATGTTCTCTATGCTGGGAGATGAATGATTCTCATCATGGTGAACAAATTCTTGGATCGTATGAACTTGCTTCATTAGGAGGTCACAGTGGAGGCGAAGCTCAGACATTTTGGTTTTCAGAGATTCACTGGTTTCATTTATTTCTTTTTCTTTTTTAGTCCTAGTATCAGACAAACAGGTTTTGGAGCTCCCCAGAACAACCAGCCACCTTTGTCTTTCAGCTGCATTTACTGCCTTCATGTAGAAATGCTGCTCTCCTGGAATGATTCATTCCATTCTTGTGCTGTCTGCTGAATGGACTTTAATTTCTCAAACTGCCATCTTTATACTTCCTTTGTTCCCTTTGCAAACATCATCTGGTGAGTCATAGTAGGACAGGATTCCATTATCTAAAACAAACCAATGAGGCTGCCAACCTGTGGGATAGTTGGTCCACTTGTACAGAACTCCCTCTATGCTTCAGAGCCCGGCGCCGCGCATCCTCCTGGCCCGGCGCCGGCCGCGGTGAAGGGGAAAACGCGGGGCCTGGGCAGCCCCTCCCGGCCCGCCCGGGCCCCTCCCCCGGCGCCCCCGGCCGGCACCGAGCAGCCCTCAGCCCGCGCGCGCTGCCGGGGCGTGGCGGCCCTCAGAGGCCGGGACGGCGGCCGCCGCGTGGTGCTTGGGGGCCTTGAGACATCCCCGGGCGAGCCCCAGCGGCGACGGCAGCAAGATCGGGACCGCGGCCGGTCTCCCGCTCGCGCTTCCACCGCCCGGCTGCTTCCTTCCGCGCCCCCTCTGCCTTCATATTTTTAAAAGGGGAAATGTTTACCAAACTTTAAAGGCTTCTTGAATATCCATCATCAAACATTCTAAGAGCAATTGCTTAGAGGGTATTTTTGTTCACCCAAATTTTAATCAAGGTTTTAACAATTTTTTTGCAACTCCGTGCAACATTGCCAGCTTATTTATGAGCATATATTACCTGTGTACAAATAACATAACATGTCGTAAAGATATGATGATTTTTCAAATGAACTTATATTTCCTCCATAACCCAGGAAGATTATGGAATAGCTACCTTGATGTACTTCATGAAATAAGGATTGTTAGCGTCAAGTGCAACCGTGTATAGAACAATCTTCCCAATTAGATTCATTCACTGAAGACTCCTGATATCCTTTCAATCTTAATATTGGTTTAAATGTTGATCAGGAAAATTGACAGTCTTCCCTAATTTGAGTTCAGATTTTGCTCATGAATTCCATAGAACATTTTCCCTTTAAAAGTTTAATGAAACTTAACTTTAAAAAGGTACCACAAAAGAGAAGCAGCTGTAAATGCCAAGGCTTGCACTGACTAATGTAATGCTAGTCTATAATCACAGACTCCAATCTGCCTCCAAACAAATTACACTGTGACAAAAACTGTCTGCAAAAGAAAAGTCAAAATAAATATAATATTGGAATCAGCTTCAGTGGAGTGACCCAACAGAAAAGTCACTAAAGATTAAAATGGGATCTGACAACAAGGCAGGATACGACTCCAGAATCCAGAGTACAGAGGTTTATTGCCAATGCTGAGCTGGAATCCTGGCCTAGAAAAGGGGGATGTCCAGAAGGAAGCCACACTGGGATTGGAAAGCAGGCTTTTGCCCATAAAGGTTAGTGATGCCGAAACCTCAAAAACCTCGGAGGTTCAAATTGGGTAAGTCAGTATTTTGGAGTGGCAGGGTAGGGTTACCTTCCTGGTTCTGCTGAGTAGCTGAGAACACAGCATACTGGAGCCAGGCATTTGGGGTTCTGTTCCTAACCCTGGCTCTTATTCTCCCAAGAAATCAGTGTTAGCCACTTAACGTTCTCTGTCTCAGTTTTCTTCTAAGTATAATCAGATGAACACATTGACCACATACTGAATTTACTAGGATGTTACCAGTTAGTGTTTTAAAATAGAAGAGAATAAAATAGAACAGAACGGAAATTATAGAGCTATAAGAAATTTTACAGATCCACTAATCCAATCCTTTCAACACTATGGCTTTGAGAGAAGAGACAAATCACACATCTAGTTAGTGCTTTGAAAGCTTCTCTTTTTCAACTTGGAAATAAAAACTAGAATACGTCCTTTGAATATTTTATTGTATCTGGGGCTGGACAAATAGGTATTGCTTTGTGGAGTATTAAAAATTATGAGGTAGATAGATATGTAGTGACCTGAAAAGTATTAATGATATATACCTTAGTGAAAAAATATTACACAATAATATGTGCAATACAAGCCTGTCTCTATTAAAATTAAATAGGTATGCATATACCTCTAAGAGAGAGACCTGTTGTCAAGTCAGTATTTTATGGTGGGATTACAGGTGATTTTCATTTTCCTCTTTTGGCTTATCAGTGATTTCTAATATATTGAATATGTATTTTGTTTATAATAGAAAAAAAATTACATTCTGTGTCCTAAAATGCAACATATATTGAAATCTAAAAAATATAGGTTTTATTACCCTAAAATGATTCCTTTTGATCTTTTGACTACCTGTACAAACATCAGAACTGTACTGTTAACTCAGACCTCTCTTTTAAGCTCCAGACACAGTTATTCAAATTTTCTATGTATAGTTTAGGGCCCCATTGCTCTCTACTTAGAGTCTCCTCTGGGACATTAGCTCTCAACCAATCATAATGCTACCCTGCCTTTGGAGGCATAATGGAGTACTTGATATCAAGGCCTCAGACCCACTTTTGATAACAAAGAAACAGCTAGTTCCCAAAGTGCAAATCTTCTTTTGTCAGCACATAAGCTATTCTACCTTTCAGAACAATAATTAAAATATCTCAGATTCTGACCACAGTCTTCTATAAATTCCATCTTATTGGATCATTTACCCTCAGTACAGCTGAACTTCAACCTCAGCGGAATCATTGATTTATTAAATCCTCTGCTTTCCCCCATCTGTCAGCTCTTTACTCTTCTCCTATCCAGGTTAGAGTCCATGGTCATTATTGCAACTACTCTCTTCCCTAAAGTCAGTGCCCCCTTTCTCTCTTCATTTCACATTTTCAACAAACCACATTCTTCAAATTAATGACTTTTTGATTTTTCTGTGCCTGTACCCAAGGTACTAAAAAAACCTTTTCCTTATAAATTCACAATCATTGATCTTAACCCTGCAAGACAATTACTCATCCCTCTGATTTTCCCCTTACATTCCACCAAAACTGCTTTCATCATTATTATCAATGTCATCTACTTCACCAAATCCAGGAGAAACTTTTTTTGTTCCTTAGCTTATTAGATCACTTAGTTATCTCCAAAACAGTCATTCGCTTTCTCCTCTAAAATATTCTGTTCCTTTAGCTTCTAAACCTTAGAGAATTTTAATTTTCCTTTTTTCTGGCTATTTAATCTTAGTCTTGCTTGAAGGCTCATCTTCCCATACTGAGCTGTAAGAATTTTCTCAGGGATCTGTCCTAGGTCTTCTTGTCCTCTACTCTTCAGTCTCCATCTAGGACTATGGCATCTATTCCACTCCTTTGATTTCAATGAGCACCTATATTCTAATGGATACCAAATCTATACCATTAACCCACACCTCTCCTTTAAGATCCAGGTCATTTATTCAACTGTCTACTTCACATCTATATTTAGGTGCTTCACGGACACCTTAAACTCAACAGATATTTAAAACTAACTCGTGATCTTCCTCTTTCTCCAATAGTGTTTGCTCTTCATTCAGTGCTGCCTAGTCAATGGCACCCCCTTCTACCCATATGTTCAAGGCAAAACCTGCTTGTCATCTTTGACTCCTGCCATCCCCTATCCTCCCAAACTAGCTTCACCAGCTAATGCTATCTCCAAGATAGGTCTCATTCCACACATCTCTCTCCATTTCTAGTACCCACACCTTAAGCTAGGCTATTGTTATTTTTCACCTGTAATAAACTCTGATAGGGCTTCTTCCACCTACTCTTATTTTCCTCCAATATATTCCCCACATTGCTGTCAGCTTGATCTTTTAAAAACTAACATTTGATCATTTCTCTTTCCTACTAAAAATCTTCATATAGCTTCCCATTGCCTGTAGGGCAAAGACCAAATTCCTTAACACCATCTGCAAGACCTTGCCTGGTCTGCTTTCTACTTACTTTTCTAGTCCCATTCAATGATAGTCCTCTATAAAACTGTAACTGTGGAAAAGAAATATTATTCCCATTTTACAGCTCAGGAAGCAATTCCCTGAGAATTTAAACTATTTAAATTTAAATTATTTTCTATTGTCAAATGCTTAGAATTTAGTAGAGCCAAGATTCTGACCTAATCAGGTTGGTTCCTATCCTCTTTTTCAGAATGCAACCTTATCTCTATAGCTCCAAATTCATTTAAAATAATATATGTCTCAAAAGAGGATAGTATTGAAATCAAACAAATATTTCACCTTAAGGAATATGCTTCCAGAGATAAGACAAAGATTCACTGAAATAAAATATAAATTATGGGTTTTTGTTATACCAAATACTAGTAGATACAATGTTAATAATAATACCCAAGATGTATTGAGCACTTAATATGAATACTTTATACTCATTCATTCATTCATGCCCCATAAAAACTGATTGAAGTCTATAATATTATGATCCCCATTTGACAAATATCTAACCTGAGACATGGAAAGATAAAGCATTTGTCCAAACTTACATATGAAGTACAGGAGCTGAGCTTTGAACCCAGGCTATCTACCTCAGAAGTTTATTTTTCCTAACACTCTTTTAATGTATTAATATTGTAATCTCAATTTTTGAAAAATGATGGAAGATAGGAAGTAGACTTCATAGGGCAGGATAAAATCCAAGCCCTTCACTCAGTTTTCTAGATTTTTCACCACCATATGGCCTCCCTGTGACACTCTCCAGACTTTCAGCACAAGATACCACTCACAAATCCCTGACTCCTGCAGTTTTCAGTCTGTGTGCACATGATCACATTCAGTCTGTGTGCACATGTTCTGCATATACATTACTACATTCTTTTTTTTTAATAAGTTTATTTTATTTATTTATATTTGGCTGCATTGGGTCTTCACTACTGCGCGTGGGCTTTCTCTAGTTGTGGTGAGCAGGGGCTACTCTTCGTTGCGGTGCGTGGGCTTCTCATTGCAGTGGCTTCTCTTGTTGTGGAGCACGGGCTCTAGGCACGTGGGCTTCAGTAATTGTGGCTCGCACACTCTAGAGCGCAGGCTCAGTAGTTGTGGCGCACTGGCTTAGTTGCTCTATGGCATGTGAGATCCTCCCGGACCAGGGCTCGAACCTGTGTCCTGCACTGGCAGGAGGATTCTTAACCACTGCACCACCAGGGAAGTCCCTACAACCTTTTTCTTTTCATAATCTTAATTATGAAGGTCTAAGCCCTTAAACATAGATAGCCTATTATAAAGTAGCACTAAATAAATGTGTGGTGAATTGAACTTGTCCTCCAAAGATAAGAAATACATATTTCCTTAAATGCACATATTGGTGGCCTAAGGTAAACAACTGAAAATCCCTATTAGTGTTTCAACCTTGCCATAAAAGTGTATCAAAACAGTGAAAACTACCAGAATATTATTAAATAAAAACTTGCATATTAGAAAGCAATTTATATTATGTAGAATATTCAGAAAACAAAAAATGAAGCTGTTAATTATGTAAATGTCTTTAAATGTAAAACTGATTTCTTAAATCCACACATAGAAATGAACCTCATGTCTGTCTTATATTCACAGTTGTCATGCTACCCTTACTCATGATATATATAACAAGATTTTCTTGTATTTTTTTCCTGTATTTATTTTTTTATTTTTTTGTGGTGTGCGGGCCTCTCACTGTTGTGGCCTCTCCCGCTGCGGAGCACAGGCTCCAGACGCGCAGGCTCAGCGGCCATGGCTCACGGACCCAGCCGCTCCGTGGCATGTGGGATCTTCCCGGACCGGGGCACGAACCCGCGTCCCCTGCATCGGCAGGCGGACTCTCAACCACTGCGCCACCAGGGAAGCCCTTTTTTCCTATATTTAAAGGTGTTATAAACAACATTCTTCCTGTCTTACATGCTATGGATACACCATAATTTTTTTTTTTGATATTTTTCCCATTTGAAATTTTGGGAGAGAAAGAAGCTTAAATTTGGATATTTTATATATAACACTATATTTGGTATCTAGTTCAACCAGTAAGTCTGATTTCTGGGCTCTTTCTGCTGTAAGAGGAGATTTTCTCATTATAGTAGTCAAGCACTTAGTCACAGCCTTAGGAGTTCTGCGGAGACTGAGTACATGTCTTATGAATACGTAGGGTGTGGTTGGAAGAGCCCCGGGAAAGGAATAATTATACTTGCCTTCTATGTTCAATCATTCAACACCTCCAGGCAAATATCTTCTCAACAATTAATTGGGGGATTTGTAATAAATGATTTCAAAGGTTTGTCCTTCTTACCTTAGGATCTATGATTCTAGGTCAAGTGGGGAAAATTTTACAAAGCTAACTTCTTCAGCTCTTGTCTCTACTATTGTTTGACAGAGAATATAGGAAAATTAAAAGGACTAAAATTCCAGTCTGAAAAGCCAGAACGTTAATAAAATTTTGATACTGGTCATTTCTTATGTATACTTTTTTTTTTTTTTAAACCATGACCTGGTGCTACTCATAGATATTCCAATTTTTTAATTTTTTTTTTTTGCGGCACGCGGGCCTCTCACTGCTGTGGCCTCTCCCGCCGCGGAGCACAGGCTCCGGACGCACAGGCCCAGTGGCCACGGCTTATGGGCTCAGCCGCTCCGCGGCACGTGGGATCCTCCCGGACCGGGGCACGAACCCGCGTCCCCCGCATCGGCAGGCGGACTCCCAACCCCTGCGCCACCAGGGAAGCCCTCTTATGTATAATTATAGCTTGTGTTTCAGTGCATCAGCAGTTTATCCAGGAATCTGAAAGTACATGGACATGGCAGGCATTTATAACATTAATAAGGACATACATCCAAGCTACGAAATAGGCAAAGAAAAGCTTTTATTCTTTTTTAGAACTTTGAAGGATCAGAAAGGGAGCTCTGACTTCCTTAACAGAGGCTCTGAGATGGAAAATAATTTTGGTCAAATAGCTTAGAAAGGAAAACAAATTTAGTTTCCCTCAGAGGTACCCTATGACAGCCGAGTTCTGAGATGACTTCATTTCAGAGTCCTGTATTTGTGACTCAAGAAAACCAAGAAAGTGTTCGTTACTCAAAGCTGCAAGAAGAAGGAAAATAAGAAACCCAAAGTTAAGCATGGCCATCCAGCTGGCACATGTGCCCGGGCCACAATTGGCTTTGGCAAGTCTTCATCCTCAAGGTCTCCAATGGCTTGGAGGCACCCACCGCAAGAAAATCATGGGTTTTAAAATACAGGAGTTAAAGAACACATTGATGTCATTTTGGTGCAGGAGCATTTAGAGAAATGTGTTCTTGTCTTTGAAGGTTGGCTAACCTTGTGAATGCTTCAGACCTGTAATGGGACTCTTTGCCTGGGAGTTGGTGCTACCGTCTCTGAAGAGATTTGCCTTATAGACCATCGCCACAGTGCAGCCTGAGCCTTTGTCCTTTCACTGCTCCAAGCCCAGGAGGAGAAATTTCTACCTAAACTTCTTTTTAAAATCAGAAGTATCTTTATGCATACAGACTAGTCTCCTAGAGTCTTAGAATAACCAGAAACCAGTTCTTGAAGTTACCTGGAAGACTCTCAAATGATTGTATAATCTCTGCTTTCGACTTCTTTATGAGGGAATTCTTAAGAAGTTCTTCCACATAAAAGAGTCAAATTTGTCTCCCTTTAATTCCACCCATCCTCTAAGAGCTACAAAGAATAATCTACCCTTCCCCAATCTCTTTTCCGGATTAAATATTCCAATTCTTTCACCTAATAATTTCAAGTACTTTGTCATCCTAACATTCTTTCCTGCATGTGCCCAGCTTAATTTTCATCTTTTAAAAGTGCTTATGGTAATTTAAAAAAATATTTTGTCTGGTTGCACTGAAATACTCCTACAAAATAAAGCAGAATCTTGATGCCCTATAAAGTGGGTTTACTCATATAATTCTGGCTTCTAGAAATAATTTCTAGATAAAAAGAATTAATATTAATCACCAAATATCAGTCATGACAGTCTTCTTTCCCACTGTTACCCCATAATATCATACAAATTAATTTTTTAGAAATCTAAGGACTATATTTGTAATCCTTCATTACATTATGAAACATGTTTAAGAGAAGAAAGTAAAATACACGTTCAATCTAAAATGTGTGCCTTAGTACTTTAAATCCAGACTCTTAATATTTGATTAGATAGGAATTTAGATGCCAACAGGTTTCTCCCCTCTGTTTAGAGAAGAGGAATCTGAGACTGGGAAAGAGTAAGTATCTTGCCCAAGTACTTGCTTACACCCTCAAATCACTGGGAGAAGCAGGATTCCTTCTCCAATACAAACCTCTTTCTCATGAACCCTGTATGTTCAGCTTGCCATAAATTGCAATTAGAGCCAAATGTCACCTTAGTTTGTTAAATGACTTACCTTATATCCCGTGCAGAGAATATAACATAACCATAGGACATGTTTTATGTTATTAATAAACATGACAAAACCATATAAGCAAAATGTTACAAGAAATAGCATATAAGACGTTCGTTTACAGGTAAAATCCTCTTATAAGGAATAGCATATATAGAAATAACACATACAGAAAATGTTGATTCATTTCCATGTCAAGAGAATCTGTCTTTGAAAGAGCTCTTCAATGACAAATTCTAGCTGCTGAATTATGTTTCTGGATGCTAGTTACCTAGTTTAGAGTTAGTTTACTAGATACTACTTATGTTTCTTACAGCACACTAATTTACTTAACTACCCATAGTTAACTGTTCAGTTAACTATGCTGCGTAATTAACAACTTAAAGCTTAGTGGTTTAAAATGACGATCATTTTTCTCTGCCAGTCAAATATTCGAACATCCTCATTAAGGATAGCTTACCTCTTCTGCGTAGTGACAGGTCCCTCTTCAGTTACATTCGGCTAGAACATCAGGTCAGCTAGAATGTTCCAGATTGCCTCACTCAGCTGGGATGGTTGGGAGGACTAGGCTTCTCTTTTCTTGTGGTATCAGCCAGGCTCCCACACATGTCTGAGCCCTCAGTTCTTCTTCATGTGGCCTTTCTCTCAATTCACATGTATAACCTGGACATCTTATATTGTGTCTGGGTTCTCCCTGAGCAAAAGCAGAAGATCCAACAACTACTATTAAGGCCTGAGCTCAGAAGTCCCAAAGGGTCAATTCTGTTATATTCTATTGATCAATGCAAGTGGCAAGTCCAACCCAGATTCTAAGTTTGGGAAAATAGAATATACTTTTCAATAGAAGTACAATTTATGTGAACAGAGATGGAAACCCCATACAGCAAAGCTTTTTGTCTGCTATTTGCTTTGTAGTTGGCAAAAGGGCAGCTGAGTTCAGCTTTGATTCTGCCTCCAAAATAAAAGTACTCTTAAAAAACTCATCCACCAATATAGAAACTAGTATAAATACACACACACACACACACACACACACACACGAAGAAACAGTAGACAAAAATGTAGGTCTAGAGTATTGCACACATGGTTTCTCTTCTTATCCTTAAAGAGTAGTTTCACATTAAACTGTAGTTTATCCACATTACTAAAAATTTCATCTTTATCTCTGAGATAACATTTTAATTCTTATCATTTTAATAAAATTGTTTCACAACCAAATAATACATATGTATGTCCTAAAAGATTTGATGTAACACAAACACACACACAGCAGTTCTAGAACCTTTAAAGTTCAACACACTTCATTAACATTTTACACCATAATTACATCATACTGCACTTCATGATGGTCCATAGCTGTATCTTACATCATGGAGCCACATCATCATTTACTTAATTAGTATTGAAAATTATGTTGTTTCAAATCATTTAGTATTTGAAATATTACTTTGGTGAATATGCTTATTCATAAAACTTTGTATATATTCTTGTCACTTCCTTTTTATACATTCCTAGGTCACAGTAAAAGCTATCTCAAAAGCTTTTGATGGATGTAGACTGATTGCACTACCAGACGTTAAAACGATTACACTTCTACCAATGTTTGCCCGTATCCTTAAACCTTTGCCAACACTGGATATTGTCATTAATTGTTAGACATTTCTAATTTATTAAATGAAATATAGTTTCTTGTTCTTTTAAGTGTATTTCTTTGACTACTAGTGAAGTTTAGGTTCTTGAGTTTCCAAGGCATACAATATAACAGTATCATTTTCTAAAAGGGATCATTTAATCACCTCCTATATATATATGTATATTATATATATATATATATATATATATAATATATATCTACATGCACACATATTCCCACATGAAACCAAAATTTTAGCAATAGTCACTTTGGGTCCTTTTTGTTGAATTATGGGGGATTGTTACTTTTTTATATATATTTTCTATATATTTTCAAAAATTCTCTATGATTAAGATGAATAGATAAAATCATTTAATAGATTGTTGCCATCCCTAGAGTTCCATCTTTGAGATATTACAATGAAATTCTTTGAAAACCTCATAAAAAAATCTCAATAGAATAGAACTCAAGTGGACCTGTCTACATTCATTATCAGTTGGATCTGATAAGCACTGTACAGTGTGACCCTGTCAGATAGAAAATAGAAGTATAGGTCTTTACAGCAGTCATTGAACACTGCCTCCCCACTCTAAACATATATACCCAGAATAGAATATTGACCCTGCCAGTCTTTCCCAAATAAACATGGTTTGGACCAAGAAGCTCTTTCACTCTGACATTATTTCAGCTCTGACACTCCTGGGTTGTAGCTGTGGTGAGCCTGTTCCTTTCCTCTTCCTTCTCTTAGTTAGGTTTTTATCAACTTTGCTTCTCAGCTGGGCTTGATATCTTCATCCTATACTCAGCTCTGCTCAGTTTTTCAGCTGCCAGCTTTCCTTGGCAACTCGCCTCCATCTCCACTCTTTCCCAGGGAAACCCTTTGAGTCCCAGTCACCAATTACACTTTGAAGCTTTATCCTCACCATCCTGACATTGGATATGCTCTTTACCTCTTCTAATAACCTATGAACTCATCCTTCAAAGAAGATAGCATTTTTTGTATTAGAATAAAAATCACATTGGATATTTGTATCTATTTCTCTTTCTTTAAATTGAAGTATAATTGATTTACAATATTATACTGAATATTAGTTTCAGTTATACCACACAGGGATTCAAGATTTTTATAGATTATACTACCTTTAAAGTTATTATAAAATAATGGCTATATTTCCCTGTACTGTGCAATATATCCCTGTGGCTTATTTATTTTATACATAGTAGTTTATATCTCTTAATCCCATACCCATATCTTGCCCCTCTCCCCTTCCTTCTCCCTACTGGTAACCACTAGTTTGTTCTCTCTATATATGAGTCTGTTTCTGTTTTGTTATATATATTTGTTTGTTTTATTTTTTAAATTTCAAGTATAAGTGATGATAACATAGAGTATTTGTCTTACTTTGTCTGACTGATTTCACTAAGCATAACACCCTCTAGGCCCATCCATGTTGTTGCCAATAGCTGAGAGAGGATTAAAGCATGTTCAGTACCCTTACTGTTACCAAAAGCTTATCATCTAGTAGCAGTCACTACTACTTTTGATGATAGTAGGGGTACTGTACATGCTTTAATCCTCTCTGTGTGATTCATCATGCCCAGCTCTGCTTTGAATGTAGAAGTTATTCAGCATGTATTTGGCTGAATGAATGAATAAATGATGTAGCTATGTATCCAAGACTAGATGGTCCATCCTAGACAGAATGAGCTTCTTACTCAATCACAAGTTATTATTCTTAGTGAGCTTGGGTGGCTAAAGGAAGGTAATTAATAAAATTAGTTTTAGGGGCAGCCGTGGTAGAGGGTGAATCCTGATTTAGGAAAGAAAATCATGACCTCATTTTTCTGTGAGTCTTGAAAAAGTCACCTACTCTTGCCAGAACTCAGTTTCCATATCTATGAAAAGAAAGTGATCAACAAGCCAATCTTCATGACCTCTTGTAGTCTGGGCATTCTTGAATTCTATTCTTAGATTTCATTCAGTCTTGAGCTAAAATGAACCTGAACATCTGGATCATCCCTGGAGCCAAATAAGTTTTAGGGCCAGGAGCTAGAAATTAGATTTAAAGAGGTCCTAGTTGTTCTTTCCTGGATCTGTACACTTGAGCCCATGTAAGAACGAATTGTACTCTACAGCTGTTGAGCTCAAATTACTTCTTTCAAAATTATCTCCTTACATTCACTCTGCTGATGGAATTCTCTTTTTAAAATAATAATCTATTAAATCTAACATTTCAATAGTATTGTTATTGTAAAACACTGTATTCTAAAAAGTGTGTGAAATAAATGTGCGTAAATTAAATCCATTTTCTGACGGAACTTGCAATTTCTGAGATTAAATACATTTTTTGATTAATTATCAAGGGAACTATTTTTGAGGTTAAATTTCTTTGATAGCCAGCCTCTCTGTGATATATTTACTTACATCTTTAAAACAAAGAAACAAATATATTAAATGTCTTCTCTTAGAGTGATTCCTAAGGGAAGAACTCTAGTTATTGGGAGATAACTCCTAATTAATCAACTCTATAAATTTGAATGCTAATAGTTCTTAACTCTTTAAATTAGAAGATATCAGACCGACTATTATACCTCCAATCTGACCTTTTCTATAATACAGAAATAAAAACTTCTAGTTACAGAGTTCAGGTAGTCTACAGTAGTCTTATAATTCATCACTTTTGTTATTTGGCTATAAGTAATTAGATTGAGTTGAAAACTTTCATTTCTTCACATCTATGGTTTTACATTAGATTACCAAAATCATTTTCATATAATCATTGCATTTAATTATAACTAGTAGCACTAATCTTGGAAGAAGACAGAATACAAAGTTAGGACTGACTTTATGGAATAAAAATGTAGTGTCCAAAATATTCATGTTTTATATTTTAAATCCAATTAAATTGATGCTGTTACTGGGAAGAATATAATGTGAGTTCATTAGTGACTTCGCCTCTGACAGAACTGTCTTGGACAGTGGAGATAGTTATTCCTACATTAGAATATGTTGTGCATCAAAAAATAAGCTTGTTTGCTTGTATTGGTCTCTTGTAACTCTCTAGACTTGGTCAAGAGTGGCCCCAGTTTTAGCCTCATACTTTAGAGCAGTACCACTTCATGAGTGGATCCATGACAGAATAAGAAACTTGTATCAGAATGTAAATTAATATCGGTTTCTTTACCTAGCCGTTTTAAAGAAAAATGTTAGCAAAAATAAATAACATGCTTAGTGATGTAGTTCATTTACATTCTGGTGAAGCAAATTATCTCATCATGGAACAGTAACAAGTAGTTCATGGTGTCAGTTGGAGTACTGTTCTATGAGTAGTACTGCTTTAGAGATCAACCACTCTGGCCCTCCTCCAGCCATGCCCCTCCCACAGGGTGAGGAATCTGAGGGACCTAGGAGACACAACTAACCAGAAACACACTCCAACTTCTAAACCATGATCTGGGCACACAAGACCTTGGAATTCTTTGTCCAAACTGTCTAAGGTTATTTGGGCCTCCTCCCCATGTCCTTTTTCCCAAAGATGAAACACACTACAAAGTGCCTTTTTGTAGCTACATAAGTTGGTTGTGTGGGTTGGAGTTTCCACCTTCGTGCACAGATGCTCACAGGACAGGTCAATGGAACTTGGAGTGAGGAGGAAGGGAGTGGTCGACTCTTCAGGGGCCAGGGCCAGCTCTTCATGCATTGCCACTTTTCCAGCAAGTAGCTAATTCTAAGTTTCTACCTGGTCTTCTAGTTCAGTGTAGAACATTTCCCTGTACGATATGTAGAGCTCCACTGTACACTTGCCCCAGCCCTGCAAATGTTCGGGAAAGACTCCTTCCAGCCTATGGGCATCACTTTGAAAAAAAATCAAAGGGATTTTGAAAAACATGCAACTTTTAAAAATGCTCAATCCCTACTCTTCTAATAGCACTTGCTTGGTTTTTTTTTGAAGTTTTTAGAATGCAAAAAAAAAAAATGTATGGTACTAGAATTTTTATATGCCTTCATTTTCTTTAAGGAAATCATGTTTTTCTTATGCTATTTTATTTACCAGAATTTTTTTTTCCTCTCTTGTTCCCTAGTGAATAGTATGCATCCTTTAAATAGTTTTCAACCAGTCCTGACCTTCCCCTCACTTCTCACACCTTTTAATGTCCCAACTTAGTGATAAGATCTCTCATCTCTAGAATTGGCCAAATCCCCCAGAATTCTAACTGCTTCCTTCAGTTTCTTTCTATATTTTATAGGACACTGTTTGAAGTATTATTTCTTTCATGTATTTACGTACGTATATATTCAGATATTTATATGTATATAATTTATTTTTATATTCATTTCTACCCCTTTGTTGTGAGTTTCCTTCAGGCAAATGACTATATCTAATTCTTCTATTTTTCCACAGCACCTAATATAGTGACTGTCGCATAGACACTGAATAAATAATTCATGTTATTTAAATAAATCAAGCAAAATAAAATTGTTATATACTATTAGAATAATTTACAGAGAGAAGGAGCTGCCTGGATATTTAAGATTTTAAACCATACTTTAATAATAAAAGTAGAACATTCTTCTATACCTCCTATAAAGTTGAATGTCAAATTAAAGATTCAAAAAAAAAAAAGCCAATATAGAAGCAATGCCTTAAAACTCTGGAGAGGCCTTAGAAAGGGAAAATCATTTTTGATTGGCTTTGTTATTGTTTTTCAAGAATGGGTATCTTCATTTTGAAATGTATTATTTTAAGATCTAAGGGTTTCCTGCTAGTGCGAAGTTATCTTTTTTTATACTTATATTTGGCTTACCATTGAAACCATTCATTTATTCCGTTTCCATAAAACCCCTAATAACTATTTAAATTTTTTCTGTTCTTGGCTCTTTTCAAAATCATAAATACAGGTTTGAAAACTAAATTTGATTTTGGGGCAAATTATTCCCCTCCCTGTGCCCATCCCCACTAATTGCTAAGGAACTGTGACCGTATCCATCAGTTTTACTTATGATAGACTCATGTCTTATTCCCTAGGAAATGGAAAGCCTGCTATATTTTCTAGCCCCAAACTTGGGGGGGAAGGAGCTTAAATTTAATTTATCTACATTGCAGCTGTTCTACAAATATTTGTTGTTTGCTGTTTTCTTAAAAACTCTCAGGGAAATTTTCATAACCATAACAAAAGTCTATCTTAGGGCTTAATTGCTTTAGGCTTTCTAATTTCTGATATAAATCTCTCCTTCTATAGTTTTAGCATCTTCTCTCTGAGGCTGCAAAGTTAAATCAATCAATCAATCTACCCAATACCATTCTCATGATACTTTTAATCCACTCAGTTTTAAATTTCTTCAGAATCAATTACCTAGGTCACAGTTGGATTAAATGATAATAAAAATATTTCACTGTCCACTTCACATTACTGAGGTGCTATAAAAATAATATTATGACCCAGAGTTACTTTAAAAGACTTGAGAGATTAAAAATGCTATGTTTTATCATTTTTGTTTTGAGAGACTGAGGTTATTTAAATCAGAATTATTATAGATTGTTATAGTTATTCATTTTATACTGTTATTATATACTATATAGTTATTCATTTTATCACATTTATTCATTTTATCACATTTTATCACATTTTATCACATTCATTTTATCACATTTTATCACATTTTAGAACCAAATTCTTTGTCCTGAAAAATCACAGAAGAATAATCATAAGGGCAAAAGGTAATGTGTAGCAAATAAAAAGCTTCCCATTCAGATGCTTCTAAAGGAAGTGAAAGTCATTTATTAAGCATATACAATGGGCCAGGCTATGTTCTAGACACTTAGGTTTCAGCAGCAAACATAACAGATAAAATCCCCTGTCCTCATGGTTCTATTGGAGAAAATAGACATTAACAAAATAAAAATGTAAATCAGATAGTATGTTAGAATCACTGGATATAAGTTATATGTAAGTTCAGCTTTAATCAATAATAACAAAGAGTTATTTAAGTAGTTGTATCTATATATTCCCATTGGTAGTGTATGAGAATTCCAGTTGCTCCACATCTTTACCAACAGTGGGCATCATCTATCTTTTTATTTTTACCTATGTTGGTCAGTGTGAAGTATTATTTTTTTTAATTAAAAAAATTTTTTTAACATCTTTATTGTAGTATAATTGCTTTACAATGGTGTGTTAGTTTCTGCTTTATAGCAAAGTGAATCAGCTATACATATATCCCCACATCTCTTCCCTTTTGCGTCTCCCTTCCACCCTCCCTATCCCACCCCTCTAAGTGGTCACAAAGCACCTAGCTGATGTCCCTGTGCTATATGGCTGCTTGCCACTAGCTATCTATTTTACATTTGGTAGTATATATATGGCCATGCCATTCCCTCACTTCCTCACAGCTTACCCTTCCCACTCCCCATGTCCTCAAGTCCATTCTCTATGTCTGTGTCTTTATTCCTGTCCTGCCCCTAGGTTCTTCAGAACCTGTTTTTTAGATTCCATATATATGTGTTAGCATATGGTATTTGTTTTTCTCTTTCTGACTTACTTCACTCTGTATGACAGACTCTAGGTCCATCCACCTCACTACAAATAACTCAATTTCACTTCTTTTTATGGCTGAGTAATATTCCATTGTATATATGTGCCACATCTTCTTTATCCATTCATCTGTCGATGGACATTTAGGTTGCTTCCATGTCCTGGCTATTGTAAATAGAGCTGCAATGAACATTGTGGTACATGACTCTTTTTGAAGTAGTATTTTATGTTGATTTTAATTTCCTTTTATCTGATCACCATTTGAGAGCTTTATTGTCTGTTTGAATATCCTCCTCTGAAGTGCTTAACCAGTAATTCTATTGTTTTCTTCTTACTGAATTGTAGTAATTCATCATATATTTGAATACAAATTTTTTGTTATATGAGTTACATCTTATTGAACTCTGTGGCTTTCCTTTTTGTTCTATCAATGTCTCTTCATGAGCAGAAGGCCTACATTTTAATAAAGATCCATTTTTCAAGTTTTTATTTTTATGATTAGAGTCTTATCGTGTTCTACTTAAAAAATCTTTGCCCATCCCAGAGTAATGAAGGTATTCGCCTGTTTTCCTATATGACATATATTGTTTTATCTTTCACATATATGTCTACAATCCTTCTGGAATTGGTAAGTGTGAGGTACAGGGCAAAATTACTTTAATATAGATTTCCAACTGTCCCAACATCACTTATTGGAATAATAAAAACACCTTGTCCTCCATTGCTATGGCACTTTGTGTAAAGTGGGACAAATTTTGCTAAGTTTGAATATTGATAGGAAAATCAAGTAGAGAGGGGAAAACTGATGATGTGGGAAAGGGAAAACAGAATAAACTGGAGTAGGCTACTGTGGATGTGCGTTAAAGTACAAATGCAGGGCTTCCCTGGTGGCGCAGTGGTTGAGAGTCCGCCTGCCGATGCAGGGGACACGGGTTCGTGCCCCGGTCCGGGAATATCCCACATGCCGCAGAGCGGCTGGGCCTGTGAGCCATGGCCGCTGAGCCTGCGCGTCCGGAGCCTCTGCTCCGCAGCGGGAGAGGCCACAATGGTGAGAGGCCCGCGTACCGCAAAAAAAAAAAAAAAAAAGTACAAATGGAGATGCTGACCTTAGCTAAAAGCATAGGCAGTCATTAATAATGGCAATATTAGTGATGATAATCAATAACACTTATATTATTTACCATGAACCAGGTACTTACTGTTCAAAGTACTTCACGCACACACATATATACATATGAACTCATATATATGTAGGTATATATATATTTTTTAATCTATTTTTTCTTTTTTAAACTTTTTTTAAAATTAATTAATTAATTTATTTATGGCTGTGTTGGGTCTTCATTTCTGTGCGAGGGCTTTCTCTAGCTGTGGCAAGCGGGGGCCACTCTTCATCGCAGTGCGTGGGCTTCTCACTATCGCGGCCTCTCGTTGCGGAGCACGGATTCCAGACGCGCAGGCTCAGTAATTGTGGCTCACGGGCCCAGTTGCTCCGCGGCATGTGGGTTCTTCCCAGACCAGGGCGCGAACCCACGTCCCCTGCATTGGCAAGCAGACTCCGAACCACTGTGCCACCAGGGAAGCCCTGTAGGTATATTTTTTTATGTGTAAATATATATGAACTCATATATATATATTTATATAAATATACGAATTTTATTTTGTAACAACACTATGTACATATGTACACAGATACATGTATTTTTATGTACGTGCACAGTATTGTTAGAAAAATATATGTATAAATGAAATTAGCTATATATTCTATACCATATTCACTTAAAAATATACTATGCCATAGATACTGATTTTATGCAAGAAGTACCTTAGGCAGAGAGTACATAAGTAATTTGGCCAAGAGTGGTAAAGCTGGGGTTTAAATCCAGGCAGACATTCAAAATCTCTAGGCTTAAACTTCTATGCTGCATTCATCCACAGACACTTTTTTTAGTCAGATTAGTTACTAGTGAATTGATAAATATTATTAAGCATCTATAGTTAACAGACGTTTAACCCAACAGCTAATTTACCTATTTTCCTATGTTTTGAGACATGTCTTACTAACTAAGCTTAAATTAAAAGAAATCTCATTTCTCATGTGGCTTTCATAAATGCAGCTGCTAAAATTAATAGGAGAAATAAATTTGATCAATCACTTTGAGTTTCCTATGTGATGTCTTTTTTTTTTTTGAGTTTACTTAGGGCATGCTTTCTTTTTTGTGTGTTTGTGATGTATTTTTTTTTAAAGGAGAATATTCCTCCTTTATCTGAAGACTGTCACTCAAAAAAATACATGTCAGTAACAGATTTAGCTTTCAAAATTCCATTTTTAGGTTGTATCCTGCCACACTCTTAAAATGTGAATTGAAAACTGTGTGGGATGAATCCAAACACTACATTGGTATCCTCTTTAAGCACATGCAAAATTGCTCTAGTGGTACTTGTTTTATCTAATATCATGTTTGGAGGGAACATACACATGGTTTTATAAACACACATTTTAGTCAAATTGCATGTTCTAACATCAGCATAATATTTGTGTGGTTTTGCAACAGCAAAGTCCAAATAAGCTCCTTAGCCTTCTAACCTCTGGAAAGCAAACTACAGCATGATGCACATCAGACATTATAAGTTATATTTCTCTGTTGCCCATTAAAACGCTGGCATATATCAGACAGTTCGATGAAATTCAGACCAATGCAAGCAGAATGAAACTTGAACTTGTGTTTAATGTCACCTAGGTTTGAATCACTTCCCTTAGTTTCCCTACAATTTCCCTGAGGCTTTCCATTTGTATGTCTTTTAAAAATATATACATTGCTCATTTCATTTCATGATTTAAAAATACTGCTGTAAATAGAGAGTTGCTAAATATACCACACATACACCACCAATTTTCAAAGCAGAGAGACAACATTCCGAGTACGAGAAAAGCCCAAAGAAAAGGATAAGCATGTCACAGCATGTTTGGGAAACATGAGGCAATAAGCTTAGCGGGTGCAGTGGGTGATGGTTAAAAATGAGTGGAAAGAAAAAAAGCAGAACATGTATGGAGTCAAATGATAAAATCCTGGAAATTAAATTGAGGTGTTTACTTAATTAGTTAATTAATTTTAATAATACTTTGAGTACTTAATTCAGAAGGCACATTGTTATGTGCGGATGATTCAGATTTGAACATGATATGATACCTGCTCTCAAGGAGCTCAGAATTTCACAGGGAAAAAAATGCATGAAAACAAGGCAATACAGTATGATAAGAGCTATAAAAGGGGCATGTTTAAAATGCAATGAGGATTTAAGGTTAAGGCTTATTCAATCTTCCTAGGAAAATGAGAGTAGAAAGGCTTCGCAAAATAGGTTTCAGTTGGTCAAAGTGTTAAGACCAAGTAATAGTTTACTGTGCATTTCTCATGGAGGGATCAGCAACTACAAAAATCCAGAGGCAGGTATTTTAATTCAGATGGCACACTGTCAGGTAAATTTTGTTGCTCCCTTCTCTTTAAATATCACAACAACTAATAAAATATACTTCTAAAAATAAAATTTTAAACAGAAACAAGTTTGTGTTTGACCGAAACAAAAATTTGCAGGGATAATTGTGGACTTCAACCAATGTTTTCTACACCCTGGTACCAGAATCAGAGTGAGGTAATTAATTTCTCTGACTTCAGGGTATGTATGTATGTCAAGTGATGCAAGCCGTGTTTATTCTATTAAATGAGAAGCCAGGATTGGCTGTTCCAATCAACAAGAGACAGGCTAAAACACTGTGACCACTTGTAGTGATTACTTAAGTAGAAATTGTATATCTGAGTTGCTGAGAGAAAGAATACAAAGCCATACACAAAGGACCTGTGTCAAGCCATCTGGGGTTCAGTGAATGAATAAGTCTTTTCATAGTTTTGTCACAGGAGAGTAGCACTCAGTTGTAAATATAGGACCTGGTTCTGGATTGGGGGATGAGGATACAAGAGTGCATCTGCAAAATAGCTATATTGGATCCAAGGACTACAGATATCAAGAGCATTATAACAAACAACAAACAAAAACCTCCCACTCAAACTAATCCTGAAAACAAAAGGTCTAAAGCACAGAAGGAAAACTAAAATTGAGAGAGCAACTCTTAAAAGTCCTTTTTTTTTTACATTAGTATTTATTTCATGGATACAGTTTAGACACTCACTAATGAACAAAATTAGAATGCAGACAAATATACAAATACCATAATAAGCATTATCAAATAAAATAATTGGCACTAGTATTATAAGCATATTAATGGGCCTGGTGAGAAAAGTGATGAAAGAACACTGCAGCCCATGGCATTTTTCTTTTTATCAAAAGAAAATACTCAGTAGCACCATAATGGTAATACTTAAAAGAAACCTAAGATGGAACATTTTAACTGTTAACTGTTATCACTGAGGTTAACCTGTTTTATTTAAGTGAATTATACTGGAAGTTAACAGTACAGGCAATATTTTGGCCAACTTCTGTTTATGGCAGCTGAACATCTTCCATAAAGAAAAGCAATGAAAAATAAAGCCAGCCATATGTGGACCCCTCCTTAGTACTTGGTACAAACTCTGCACTAGCCAGAATGACCTTTTTGACTAAAACCGTATAATGCTGAATAAAGGGTGTTTGAAATGCCCATGTATTCACACATATGCACATACACATGCATCTTTTAAAACTCATTTTAAAGTGACGTGAAAATAGAGATATGTTGAGCAGAATAAACAAATAAAACAGAAACCCTGGGATGTGTAGGGTTGTATAGCCATTTACTCTGAGAATGTCTGCCAAACCACGGAGAAAACACTTTGATGACTACACGTGATATGGGAGCATAAGGTGAAGTTCAGCAAACTCTCAAGTTGACATCTCTCAGATAAAACTGGGCCCCCCAAAGGGCTCTACAGGAAGTAAGGGTGAATCAAACACATGACACAGACAATGAGAATTTGAATTTCTTACCTCTGACACTAGATGGAAAGGGAGAAAAACGTGATATCCCCCTAGAAATTTTTTTAAACATTTTTAATGAGGGTAACATGCATATATTAAAGTTCACAAGTCTAAACTATACAGATGTTTGAATTTTACATTTAACCACAGCAGAGATGAGAATACAGAACATTTCCACCACTGCAGAAAATAACCTCATGCCCCTTCCCAGTCGATACAGCCCCTATCCCTGGGGTAACTATTCTTTTGGCTTCTAGCATTATAGATTCGTTTTGCTTGTCCTTGAATTTCATATAAATGAAATCATACAGTGTGTCCTGTGCGTGTCTGGCTCCCTTCACTCACTGTGATAGGGAAAATAATGAACCTCTAAAGGTATCATCAATCACTTCAGCTAAAGCCAAGGACACATTTCTTATCATCTTTTCCAGTTGAAGTTAGGTGCCTGCAACAGTTTGGAAGAGCCATGTCAGGGTATCTTCCTTCATGAGGAAGATGCCAGTGGTGGATCTTAAAGAAAAAGATCATTAATGTATCTCTTTCTGCAGGATTCTATTGTTCCTTCCACAAGTACCTGGGTTATTATTTCACCTCCATTGCCACAAAGTTGGTGTATCCCATTGCTATATCTGTAACATTTTTTTCAGCAATCCCCTGCTCGTGCCATACCTGTGGTCTAGAAAGTTCAAGTGCAAGAGGGACAAAGGCATTTTCATAAAACTTACAGAGGTTCAGTATGTCACCCACTTTGGCTCTTGTGGGCTACTTAGGGATGTTAAGTGAGCAGCATATGCAACCAAGTAGTAAATTATTCCCATGTCCATCCAACTAAAGGATACAGGTGGCTGAACCACAATTAAGTTTGAACACTTTTGTCTGGGTGGCCACTTGAAGGGCTAACCAAACAGTCCAGCCTGGGTTGCCGTTAGGGGAAAGAAAGAAGTATGTTCAAGAACAAAGAGGGTGCAATCCAGAATTTTCAAAATAGGAGTGACCAGTTTTCAATATAGGAGATCCTTTTCTGAGAAACAGCCATATTTAGTGACCACATGGCCTTACTAAACTGTGTAGCTCATGAGGAGCTGAGAAAGATGAGTCAGAAATATTTTTAAGTCCATATCTGAGGAGGTTGTTCCAGTGCTCGACAATTCCAAATACCTGTGAATGGATCATAGGGATCATGGAAGATATTTCAGTTCCCTTGACTCTACGCCCATCGAGGCCCCTCCTCCTGCAGTGTGGCCTCTCTTACCACGGATCAAATGAGTCAACTTTGAGCAGAACTAACACATCAGACATTCAGTGGTAACCTCTACATTAGAAATATTGGGTCCTATAATGTGTGCTCAGTCCACGTGATGGACGTGTTTCTGTGTCCAAAGCAATGGCAGTCTAGGCAGTGAAATCTTCTTCAACAGCTAGATCCATCCAGTCTCTAAAACTGGGCCCATACCATGGGCATCTATATATGTGACCCAGATAGTTCAATCAGCAGCTATAATTTGTTTCAACAGTTCATGGATCCAAATAAGAGTATCTTAAATCTGCTAATCTGTGGTTTTCCAAGGGGAAGATCAAAAAGCTAGACCAAGGGCAACAGAATCAAATATAACAAAGTTCCTTCAGCGCTGTATGGCCAGAGCTATGAGAATGGACTTGAATTCTGCCCACAGAGAGGAACAACCACAATCAACTTTGCTTCTACATTACTAGTACTACGGTTGAACGGTTGCAGCAGCCCAGGACACACTGGTGAAGAGCAGTTTAGCTCAACCGGCAGCGTACCAGGACTAGGTGTTTAGGAGACCTCTGTGAATCAAGGGCTCCGTTGAGCTAGTGACTTTGCTTGAGGCAGTGGAGTGTAAAATAAACTTTCTCCCAAGTGCACAAGGTAAAGCTGAGATGCCTCTGGGATGAAGTTAGCTGCATTCTTGGATATACCATTTCCATTTGATGAGCAAGATACTTTGAGGCTTTCCTACTATATTATTTACTGTATTCAAGTTGACATATCTTATCAGACTATCAGGCTGAAGAGTAACAGGAACCCATGAGTCAGGTGTTTCTATGGAAAGTTAATAGCTGCCTTTCAAAGTGGATATAACTTTTAGACATGGAAGAGAGGCAATCAGTCCAGAATCTCGAGGGGAACCTCCAAATGGAGGCTGCTTCATTTGCTTGAGTCTCCAACTGGCAAAATCATCTGTCACAGAAACTTGTAGCTCAAAGTTGTCATTGGGATTGTGGGGCCCCAAAGATACTATCACTTCTCTACATGTGACTCTGTCCAATTGAGAGAATCCACTTGGCCACAGGGAATTGAGAAATAAAAGCATATAAATATCAATTCCTATTATATATTCAGATGTATAAGAAATAACAAAAATTCATCGAGTTTGTCCAAAGATACCCTTCTACAAGGTCACCTTAGTTTCCCTTCCACATTGTGAACTCTGCTCAAACTTGCATAAGGTGAATCTAGGCACCCCCTCCTGCCATGGGACTGGGTAAGATGCTGATTTGTGGTGCCTGTGTCAAATAGAGCCATAAAAGTATGAGTTTCTCCTTCTCCTTATGTTTTTTAGTGTATTGAAATCGGTGCATAAAATGGGGGTGAATAAAAAGAAACGAAATTGAGTTATTTGTAGTGAGGTGGACGGACCTAGAGTCTGTCATACAGAGTGAAGTAAGTCAGAAAGAGGAAAACAAACACCATATGCTAACACATATATATGGAATCTAAAAAAAAAAAAAAATGGTTCTGAAGAACCTAGGGGCAGGAATAAAGACGCAGGCGTAGAGAATGGACTTGACACAGCGAGGGGGAAGGGTAAGCTGGGACAAAGTGAGAGAGTGGCATGGACATATATACACTACCAAACGTAAAATAGATAGCTAGAGGGAAGCAGCTGCATGGCACAGTGAGATCAGCTCCGTGCTTTGCAACCACATAGAGGGGTGGGATAAGGAGGGTGGGAGGGAGATGAAAGAGGGAGGGGATATGGGGATATACGTATGCATATAGCTGATTCACTTTGTTATATAGCAGAAACTAACACAACACTGTAAAGAATTATACTCCAATAAAGATGTTAAAAAATACTGTATACAAAATATTGTTATTTGTATATTCCACAAGCATTTATTCAATACCTTCCGTGTACTTCAAATTATAGAAGGCAATGCCAAATGATTGGTAAAATACATTCTTTGGAGTAATGAGACATTAGAATACAAGGTAGAAAGCAACGCATTGTAAAATGAGAGAGAAAGAAAAAGAAGAGAGATTGTGCGTGCTTGGGAGGATCCCAGAAAGCATCACGTTAAAACAAGATGTTTCCATTTGTCTTCAGCAAATGTCAACCACAATGGAAAAACATTAAGACAGCTAAGTATAAAATACTTCATCATGACTCTGTTTCCATGGTGTCAATTCTGTATGTTTATATAGACTATTTTCTTGGTCTCATGAAAAATATTTTAATAAATCTATAAACACAAAAGCATTGAAAACCACATTTGCCACAAGATACCAAAGTTCTTAAATATTAGTGATTTGGAATATTACTGTGTATATTCCCATCCTGGATTAGTTCTCTTTTTGAGATTTGGGGAATTATTTTCAGACTATCTGTCTTCAGAAACTATTGATGCTGTATGACTTCAGCAGCACAAATTAGGTCCATGAGTAGGAAGGTAAGTGCTTACTTCAGGAGTTCTGTTTTGACTTTCACAAATGGGAAGGGCTAGAGGTGACTTTATGAGCCAATTACAGTTCATTTCAGGACTCCTCTTGCCTTTAGTGTATCTCTGAAGAGATATTCTCCAGAAGATGTGCTTTCCTTCTTTAAATAAGTATATGCATTCCTGTGATGAAGGGAGAAGCAACAAAGAAATCCTGCTCAATTAATACATGCTGGAACATTGCCATTAATGAAGGATAAATAAACCTCTATAGTTGTTCATTTGAAACATCAAGAAAAGCAATGGATTTCTTAAAAATAACAAACATTTATTTAGTTCCTATAAGGTGCCACAGTTTTAGGCATGGGGGACCTTGTAGTGAAAAGGCAAATGGCCCATACTCTCCATGCAAGACATTTTGCCGGTGTATGAGATGTGGGTTACAGGGAGAAGGGAGGCAAGAGATTGCAGAGGAGAGGAGGTAAAATACATGCACTTAACAAGTAAAGAAATTTCAAAATGTAATTTCAAATAGTGGCAAGTGCTATGAAGGCGATAACTTAGGGAGATCTGATAAAGAGGGAGTTGGCAGAGACCTTAGGTTAGGTGGGCAAGGAAGGGAGCCATATATAAGAAGGTGATATTGGAACTGATACCTGAGTTATCAATTTACAAAACAACAAGCCAGGTAACAATCCAAGCACAAAAGCAGTAAGGGCAAAGGTCCTATGGTGGAACACAGCTTGGAAGATTCCAGAAAAAAATAAAAAAAGACTAGTATAACAGAAGCATGGTGACTGAGGTGTAGGATGTTCCAAAGTGAAATTGTAGGGTTTGGCAAGATCATGTAGGATGATGTAAGCATATAGAAGCAGTTTGAATTTTATTTTCTTAAAGCTCTGATTTGAAGCCATGGTAAGGATTTCTGTCTACTTTTGTATACACTAGTGAAAGGAAATTTTGATGTTTATATTTATTCAAAAAGCAATCATTGAGGAGCTCCTATGTGCTACAGTGTGGAATTGGAGTAGAAAGTAGACAGGAGGATAGACAGTACTTACTCTCTAAGAATTTATAGAGTGATAGAAGAAAAAGTGCTAAAAGTCCCAATATATTATATTACATTTATAAAGTATTTTGGATAGTCTAAAAAATGATATAACTTCCAGTTGGTAAGAGCTTTTCATATAACATGGCATATATATTGAGCCTTGAAATATAGGTATGAATTGAGTGTATGGAAATGGGGGCATGGGTAGGTTCTGGAAAATGCATTAAGATAGAAGGAAAAATACAAGACCTTTTATGGAATGCAGGGCATTTAACCAAGTGTTGCTGATACTGGCCATATATGTCAGGCAATGAAGGGACATTAATTAATTCTCTCATTTATTCAGTGAATATTTATTGAGCAAGTACGATGTAGGAGGTGTCATACTAGTTGCTAGAGAATAGTAGTGAATGAGATAAAGTCCTTGTTCTTATGGAGCACTCCAGTAGGGGGAGACAGACAATAAACAAATAAGTTAATATAGAGTCCAAGAAGATAGTAAATGCTATGGAGAAAAATAAAGCAGAGAGTAAGGGAAAGCAGTTTGTAGGTACTTAAGCTTTTACAAAATTGATTGAGAAAGGCTTCTCTAATAAGTGACATTATAACAGAGACCTGAAGGACATGGGAGAGTGACTCATACAAACATCTGGGGAAGAGTATCAAAGCAGAAGAAGCAATAGGTGGAAATGCCCTGAAGTGGGAACATGCTTGGAATGTTCAAGAAAAAGTATAGAGACAGGTGTAACTGCAATATTGGGGATGAGCTGGAGAGTGATAGGAAATGAGTTTGCAGAAGTGCTTTGGGAACAAGGGGATTTAGACATGAAGCACCTAGGTGATAGCAAGTTGGGAAGCCATTGGAGCGCAGTGAACAAAATGGTGGAATGTTCTGACTTTCGTTGTCAAGAGATGCTATGACTAGTGTGGTGAGAAGGCCCAAAGAGGATGGAACAGAAGCAGAAGGCTATGGACATTATCCAGGTGAGAGGTGTTTGTGACACGGATCTGGATTTTTATGGAGGAAGTGATGAAAATGGTCAAATCCTGGAAATACTTTGAACTGATAAAATTTGACAATGGGTCAAATATTGACAAAAGAGGAGTCAGATTGACACCAAGTTTTTTAGCCCAAGTAACTGTAAGAATACAGTTGACATTCACTCAGGTGAGAAAAACCCCAGAAGAACAGGGATTTGTTAGGCAATCTACATGTCCGCTGTAGACATAATTTGAGATGCCTATTTGTAACTAAGCAGAGATTTTGATAGGCAGTTGAATGTATGGGTCTAGAGTTCAGGGCAAAAGACTGGGCTAGAAATAAAAATTGGGGAGTCATCAGGAGATACATGGTCTTTAACACCTTGTGACTGGATTATACAAACCATGTAATAAATCTAACTGAGAAAAGAAGGCTTGGCATTGAGTCCTGAGGTACTACAGATTTAGAGGCCAGGGAGAGGAGGAAGAATCAGCAAGGAAAGGAGTGCTAATGAAGAAAGAAGTAATAGGGGAGTCAAAAGGAATCAGTGCCACAATAACTTAATGAAGCAAAAAGAGAGTAATCAACAGTGACAAATATGTTTAAGTAATTTGAAAACTGACCATTGGATCTGGTATTGGGGAAGTAATTAGTGACCTTGACAAGAGGTGTTAGAGTAGACTGGTAATAATTAAAACCTCACCAAAGTAGGATTAAGAGAGAAAAGATAAAGAAGAAATAGTGAAAGTTAACTCTTCTGAGAAGTTTTGCTTTAAAATGTGCCAAAGAAATTGAACAGTAGCCTAGATGAAGAGATACAGTCAAGAAAAGTTTTGCCTCCTGCACTGCTGGTGGGAATGTAAACTGATACAGCCACTATGGAGAACAGTATGGAGGAAAATAGAACCACCATATGACCCAGCAATACCACTACTGGGCATACACCCTGAGAAAACCATAATTCAAAAAGAGTCATGTACCACAATTTACAATAGCCAGGATATGGAAACAACCTAAATGTCCATCGACAGATGAATGGATAAAGAAGATGTGGCACATATATACAATGGAATATTACTCAGCCATAAAAAGAAACGAAATTGAGTTATTTGTAGTGGGGTGGATGGACCTAGAATCTGTCATACAGAGTGAAGTAAGTCAGAAAGAGAAAAACAAATACCATATGCTAACACATATATATGGAATCTAAAAAAAAAAAAAAAAGGTTCTGAAGAACCTAAGGGTAGGACGGGAATAAAGATGCAGACGTAGAGAATGGACTTGAGGACATGGGGTGGGAGGGGAAAGCTGCGGCAAAGTGAGAGTAGCATCGACTATATACACTACCAAATGTAAAATAGTTGGCTGGTGAGAAGCAGCAGCATGGCACCAGGAGATCAGCTCGGTGCTTTGCGATGACCTAGAGGGGTGGGATAGGGAGGATAAGAGGGAGGCTCAAGAGGGAGGGAATAGGGGGACATGTGTATGCCTATGGCTGATTTGCCTTGTTGTGCAACAGAAACTAACAAAGTATTGTGAAGCAACTATACTCCAATAAAGACCGATTAAAAAAAAAAGTTTGCCTGAGATGAGACATAGGTTAGTCTAAATTGAATGCTGCTGGAATGGTCCAGTTGAGAGAGAGAGAAAAAATAATGAGAGAAAACAGAAAAGGAGAACTACATAAGTAATGTATTTGAGTGGTCAAGGAAGTTGCTTTCTAGCACACCAATGGTTTACCCATACTAATAAGAGGGAAAGCAGAGTATACTGGTACTAATATTTACAGGTGAGTAGATGGGGTAGCAGAAGTTTGTAGACAATTTTTTTATAATTGCTTTCTTCTGCTCGGTGAAATGGAAGGCAATTTTATGAGCTGAGAACGAGGCCAGGAAGGAGGTGGTTGGAGAAGAGTGGTTAGAGAAGAGAGAAGATTTAGAGGAGTCCTCTAAAGAAGTAGGAAGAAAAAAAGTACATTTCCCTAAATGGACTATAGGTCAGGATAAAATGTCTGTTTGAGATTAGCAGGCTACATTTAAAAGTGATATAATTAAGCAGAGCGTGTAAGTTTTACTCATTACGATTGCAGGGTCAGTGATGATTTTGATCAACTTTAATTTTGTAAAGTTAGTATGATGTGAGGGGCAGTATGATGCATGGATGGATTCTAAGCTATATGAAGACATAAGGGGTATAAGTACAGTGAAAAGGTGAAAAGTGATAAGATCTAAAGGGCATAGTCCCTGGAGTATTGGAGTTTAGATACAAGGTAGACTGATTTAGAGCTGGTGGGTTTGAAGATGTTACAGTTACTCGCATTTGATAAAGTCTAGTTGTTTTCATTAAAGTGAATAGTCAAAGACGGACAAAAAATAGATTATTTACAAAGCGGTAAAGAAATCAGGATAAAATGATTAATTGCCAGTATAAGGAATAAGGACCACAGACTTAATCTTAGAGTATGTAAGATGCTCTGAAATTCTTAAGAAGAAAAGTGACATGATCATTACTTTGAAACAGGTAATCAGAAAGGAGCATGGAAGGGGAATATATGTAGGCAGAGACTGAAAGCAGGAGAAAAAAATTAGCAGTCTGATGGCACCATGAATAGCAAAAAGATGAAGGAAAAAACTGAGGAGAAGTCGGGTTGTGTTCTGCTCTTAGTGTAAAGAAACATATGGACTGGATGCATTGTCTCAAGAATTTGGCATTCAAACCAGGTAGATAGGCATGTAAATAAATAATTTTGACCAGATGTGATAAATGCTATGCCATAGGTATGCACAAAATGTTATGTAGATGCCAAAAAGAAATTGAACAATTCTGATGATCCTGCTATGAGCAAAATTGAGGGATAAAGAAAAACTTAATTGAAGACATAAATTGTTAGCTGAAAGCTGAGTGATAATTTTCCAGGTAGAGTAGGTAGAACTGGGTGTGCTAAGTAGAGAGAAGAGGAAGCTTAATATCTAAGGAGTGTAAAGAATACGACGTGTCAAGTATGTAGTGCTGTTTGGGATTAGTTTGAGCATGGATGCTAGAGGAGACATCATGGGAAATAAGGCTAGACTTAGAAATTGAAGCCAGTTGTGAGTGACTTTGGATTTGGTCTTTTTTCCAGGTAATGAGGATTCGCTAAAAGTTTTAATTGTGTACTTTCAGAGGTTGTGTGTGTGTGTGTACAGTGAACATGTGCACATGTGTCTGTTTAAGACAGTGCATGGCGTTCCTTTTTTGCATAAGTCTGAACTTATTTGGTCACACTTTGATCTCCCATGAAATGAGTGACAACCTAAACTTGGATTGTGGTTACAATTAAAGAGTGTAAAATTAGTCTTCCTTTCTAGTAATCCAATTGGAAACATTGGCCTCATCACTATTACACTTTAACAAATGAAATTGATAAAGAGTTATGTGATAGGAGCAAAACCAGAGCCTGGCCAATATCATCTGGGGTTTAGATTCTCTTTGAATCCAATTCTGTAAAGTGGCAGATGGGAGATGGACATATTTGATAACTCTAAGGTTTGTTCCACGTCTAAAAGTGTGATTACTCCATGCTAAGAAGAAAAAAGGCAAACTATATTTAAAATTTCACTATGAATATTCACATATCAAAGAAAATAAAAATCAAAGTAGCCATCTTCTTTTTCCAAATAAAGAATAAAATGTAAAATACAGTTGTCCAAAATAGAAGTTGGTTAATATACTATTAGGCCAACATTGAATAAGTACACAATCATATTGAATGCTAGTACATCTATATTGATTTTCACGGAGAGTGTGGAGTGTTGCTGTCTAGTCTGGTTAGCATAATTTTGTTGATGTTCAGTTCTTACTGAATTTATTTCATTTGAATTCAGAGAAATGAACCAAAACTTTAAAACAAAGCCAGCAAGTTTTTCCTGTGTTTATATGTTTATGTAAATTTTGTGACAAAATTTTGTGACAAAACCACAGCTTTCAGTGGGTGCATGAGGTTTAAGTGGTTTCATCTCAAACTGGAACCAGATGTGAGGACTGGTGTAGTGACCAAATGTCATATTGCAAAACCAAAACAAAACCACCGTTCACTGTCTTTGTCTCTGCTAAGCACCAAAATGATGTGTTTCAAGGACCAGCAAAGGCCTGAATGAAATTTGTCTTCGTTGGGAATTAGGACTTAATCCAAAACCAGCAAAGAATAAAATCATCAAGGGATTGGGGTGAAATATTTGAACCATAGATTTCAGAGGAAACTGCTAATTGTTGACCAAACCCATGGAGCCTGATAATTAATCATATGGAGATATTTTCTCTGTTCTATTGTACAAAAACCATATTCATATCCATTTTAAGATTCTGCTTCTTTTATATCCCCAAGTGAGACTTTCCTCTGTTTTTTCCTCTTCAGTCTCATTGCTCATCACTAATGGTCCAGCTCAAATTCATTTATGAAATAACACTTGCCATGAAGACTCCATTCTTTCACTAGAAATCATTGAATTCCCTTACTTTATAAATGGGAATCTATGTCCCAGAGATATTTATTACATTATTATGTATAAATATTTGATTATATAAAGATATATTACATATATAAAGGTTTGGTAAAGTCATACTGTTTATTGGAGATTTATAATTCCTCTAAATTTCTACAGCTTTAATTATCTATAACACAAAATATATTTGCCATAACTAGAGAAGGGTACCTCCCAGTTTATGAACATTCAATTTGTGAACAATATAATCCCACGTTGAACATTGGAGGAGCTACCTATTAAAAATTCTAAGATGTGAGAAATATCCCCTGAATGCTACAATCTGTTGTCTACACTGATGCTTTCTTCATAGTTCCAGAAATATGGGGAGAGCAGCACTCTTTTTAATATCTTTAAGGGGTTTCAAAGTCTGAAACTAGCACTTTAGTTTTACAGGTCCTCTACTATTGCACCATAAGGTATTTTTATTCCTGTAGTATTCAAACGCCCTGAGTTTTCTAATTCCTTCTCATCAATTATTCAACTAGAGAAGAGTAGCAAGATAAATTTTACTGTTCACTTGACATGAGCAAAGTTTTCAAAATAGGTAATGTCAAGTCACTTGGAATCAAGTAGTGACCTAGGAGAGAAAATAACACAGTAGCGTAAAATTGTCATATATATATATATATATATTATACATTATATATATATATGTAACCTCACATATCATATAAACTAAAACTCAGAAAAGTAAAAAAAAAAAAATTGTATAAGATCACCCCACTATCTCATAAAGCTCCTCTCTACAGTGGTGATTAATTCCTTTTAAGGTTGTAATTGCTAATCTTCTGAAAAGACAGACAAAATATTTGTTTCCTCCTCTGAAAAATGTAAAGGGCTTACAACACATGGCATGAAATTAGGACACCTAAACAGCACCCAAATATCTGTAGATAAGTAAAGCCTTTTTACATCCTGGATCTATGGTGTGATATATTCAGGATGTTGTTGAGGCCTCAAACACTCTCTAACCCAAACTTATAAAGAGCTCCCAAGTGAGTGTTTGATTTCCTGACTTCCCCTAAGGGTAATGGCCTCCAATACATAATCCTTCAATAAACTGACTAATTTAAGTAAACACCAAAGTTGGCAATGGTCAAGGATATAGGGATTTAAGGTAATAATAGTACCGGCATATGAAGCCTTAAGGAGCAGGGATTAATATTCCAGTAAGTTGGCTTCTCATCTCTTCTGCAATTCCATTCTCTGAATTTATAATTTTAGTAGATACCATTATCATCACTTATATTAACTATTATTCAAAAAACATGGAATCGGACCTGCATTCTATACTTTTGTCAGTTTATAGTTCAAATAGTAAACATATATTGATCACCTAATATATGTCAGGTACCACGCTAGGCTCTGAGAATATAAAAGTAAAAAGACTGATTTTCTTTGAGGGGTTTGCATGAGAGCAATTTCAGAAAACAGAGAAGACCGAAGCAGCAAATTACAAAGTTCATTTATTAACTTATAAGTAAGAGAAGCAGCAAAAAAAAAAAAAAAAAAAGTAACACCTAACTTCTACAAGGCAAACATCTGGTTGCAGAGATCAAATGCCTCCTGAATAAAGACTTTGTTAGTTTACTTGTATAAAACTGTTATATAAATATGAATATATAAAATATATTCATAAATTAGTTTATTTATATAAAATTCCAAATCCCACGTCTAGCAGGTGAAAACACAAATGAAAATACATAAATTTTCATCCTTTCGTATCTCTAAAGAAAAGAGGGATGCAATTTGTTCTTTACAATATTGATTCTTTATGAAATTACAAATGGGCAAATGAAGCACTGCTCCTTTATTATAATATATTTAAAAATCTAGCAAAATAGATGCTTAAAATATATAAACTTTGCTCATTTATAACTATATATCTATATATACTTAAATATCTAACATATACTTAAGCATACAAATATAAATGAGTAATGTTTATAGCAAAAAAAAGGCTGTAAAACTGAAAATCCAGTACTACAGAGGGAACAAGAAAGTATATTTAAAGATATATTCTGACCCAGAGGAACTAATATGTCCTATGTTATGTAAACTCTTCTAAAGTATTCATTGTAGATAGAAAACTGCTCAATCATTATAAGATACTAGATACCAAAACCACCAACATGCGCATGCACACGTGCATGTACACACACGCACACAAACACTCTAAACAAAGTCCCATTTTATACTTACATTCAAAATCTCCTAAATAATGTATTTTTAAAAATCTGACAAGTAGTGAACTAAATGTGCAATATATTTTGTAAAAATAAAAAATTTCCCAAGAGTACATCTTCTTCCCCTCATTTGATGTTTCTGTATTTTGTTAGAATTTGTTAAATATAGATTAGAATTTGCCTGACATGTTATATTTCAACTTCATTTTCAACTGTTTTAAAAGTTGTAGGTGTCTCTTCAGAATAGTGTTTAACTGATCATTTTTGTTAGTTTTTTATTAACTCGTTAGCTTGACTTTACCCAATTCAAAAGTGTCTATCTTTGGAAGGGGATAATTAATTCTTTTATATTCATTGTAATCCTTATCTGTTGATCCTATTTCTCTCACCTGTTTTTTCTGTAAGTATATGGAAATTTGGAAAAGGGATTGTGTTTTTTTGTTTCTTCCTTTCATATATTTTGTTGAAATTTATAGAATTTTTTCTTCAACATGTGTACCTCTGGTGATATATTTACATCATTGTGATATATTTATATATCTAGCCTGGGGCCTCCTTATTTTAGTGTGAAAGCAAATAGTTTTTATGAGGTGTTAAGTGCTGAGCCCCTCCTTGATGGCAGAAAATAAGCTGAAAGATCTCTTTTGTCTGTAAGGACTTAAATGAGAGGGTGAACCTGCAGGAGTTTGGGGAAAGAACATGGATAAATAGTACCAGATCCCAAATTTGGATATCTGAGTCCCATCCAAAGAGCAGCTCAGAGATTAGCCAGTGACATACAAGCATCAGTACAAGGGGCTGAAGGAAATAACAGGACAGCATACAATTGCCCAGGTCCATGCAGCTATTGGGCAATAACTCCAGCCCAAGAATGTCTCATCAAATGCAAGATAAAATTATAGTTACAACTCTGATTATTCAACTTAGTGTTTGACCTTGGATGCCTCCCTTTATCCTTTTAAACATCATAAATTAAAGTGATAATGATTTTATAATTAACTAGAACCTCTTCAAAACTCAAATTCTTGGGCTTCCCTGGTGGCGTAGTGGTTGAGAGTCCGCCTGCTGATGCAGGGGACGCGGGTTCATGCCCCGGTCCGGGAAGAGCCCACATGCCGCGGAGCGGCTGGGCCCGTGAGCCATGGCCGCTGAGCCTGCGCGTCTGGAACCTGTGTTCCGCAACGCGAGAGGCCGCAACAGTGAGAGGCCCAACTCAAATTCTTGGCAAAACTTCTTTTCTCAGACTATGCTGCTTTTGTTTATCACTTAGGACAACATGAATTGGAAATTCCTTTAGAAAAGAGACCAGTTTTAGGCTATTCTAGGTTTGTTTCACCTGGTTATCATTTTATCCCATATTTGAGAAGCCAGAAGAGTACCCGGTACAGTACTCACTCTTTCCTGTTCCCCTCAGGTGACTTTGAAATGATTGCGCCAGACACAACTTACGGGTCCCCCATAAACTTTCAAACAATAAAGCTGTAATTTTAGGAATAGCAGTGAAATTACCCTATTCTTGTTCTTCAATTAGCTAGAATGTTTGGGGCTGGAAATCTTTTTGGAACAATCCCTCACGCCTAGTTAGTCTTGCTTGTCAGTTTATATGGTAGGTCTCTGGGTGCCAGAAGACCATGTCAACCCTGGAATGTGATTTTATGAGGAAGCCCATTTAACTGACAGTGGAAAAAAAGGGGTTAATAACCATCACGTGCATGCAATGGTCCATTGAGCTGACTGACTTGCGAGCATGGCATACTTTTGAATGTCAACTCAACTTGTAAAAAATCTTGTACTCAGACACTTAGGTCTGTATAATAATTTATAGATACAGGTTAGAATCCCATGGAGTGCTTTGGAAATTTATTTAGGTAGACTTTATTCCAGGAAAATCTCATCATGTAAGTTTGATAACTAAAACAGTGTGGTAAATGTTCCAGGCAATTGCCTGCTAACTTGAAATCTTGTACACTCAGTATAAAAATTATGGCCACTGAATTTTCAAGAAAAAAAATGAAAAAGTTTAAAAAATTTTTCTTCTTGTAATTCCACAGTATATTTATACTCTTAGCTCATGGAATTAATAAGAAGAATGGATTCAGATACCATCTGACCCACTCTCTTTTTTGTTATATTAGAAAACGGAGGCTTAGAGGGGAGAAGTGGCTAATTTGGTTTTACAGACAATTACTGCAGATCTACGAATAGAACACAGCTTTCCTACACCCAGTGTTCTTTCAAGGCACTCCAGATCATACTAAGCTAATTGTACATAAATGTGGTTATGTCCAAGAATGCAAAGTTTCAACCTCTAGTCCTGATATATTAACTACTAAAATGAGACAAATTCTTTTTTCACTCAAATAGGGTAAATTAAATAAAGTTTTGAAAGAAAACAACAATTTCCAACATATATAATCATTAATAGTCTCACTGATTAAGAAAAAAACAGCCAATTTATCTTTGAATTCTAATAAAAATCGATTTTTAAAATCATGAATTTTAAGTATGAAAGGAAAATAACCAAAAAAAAAAAAAAAGAGGAAACAGGTAGCCTACTAGGGATATTTATTCAAATGTAAACAAGCACCCTTTTAACATGCCATATCTATGGAGCTGGAACTAGAAATGATAGAGAAAAAAACTTGGAAGAAAATGGCTTCCACACTATGTCTTCCAGTTTACTGGATTATACTCTGTTGCATTATGGTTTAAAATGCCATGCTGAGCAATGTATAGGGCCAATAATTTTTTTGACATTTTATAGTTAAATAAATTTTAGGTTTATTCAATCATTCAATCGTAAATCATCCAGCTTGATTTGGATTCAAACTTATTCAAAGTCAAATCAGTTTCTTCTATAGCAAGGGCGTGGGGTGGGGAGGAAGCAACAGTGATAAATACCACAGAGGATGTTATTTTATATGAATTAGAGTATAAACCTATATTTGATTTGCTCTTATTCAATGAAATGAAAAAATTGCCAACCTGAAATGGTAAATACTTATAAATTTAATCTTTTTTCTACCCTTTTTTTTTTTGGACTTTTGTTTTTAAAGATAATGAGACTGAAAAAGTTGTTTTTAACCTAAAACACAAAGTTTTATGGAAATATTCAGAGGAAATTGTGACTGTTAAGAAAATGTTGCTTCAGGGTAGTGACACCACAGGGAAGGGATTTCTTAAAACAATCCCTTAAAGATGGTTGAGGTTTCTGACCCTTGGCTCTGTGGACTTAGATTGAGGTGTAAATTTTGTAGACCAAATTTTTTGCAATAGATAATATTAAAGGGAAAAATAAAAAAAGAAAATATATCCAGAGTGTTTCAAATTCCTTTATTTTCATTCATTTTGAACTTTTCTACTAACTGAAGGTCATTCATATTCAGAATTATATAGCTTCATCTGATTTATCAAACTTTCTCTTTTATAGAGGGAACTATATCTAAATGTTAAGGTATTTGTATATTATTTGCATATTAATTTATGGAGGTCAGAAAACAATTTTAAGGTAATACTGCTTTTTCCTTTGTTCTCTGAATCTTTCCTCCAGCCTGTGCAATTCATGTAAAACCTGAAACATTACTGTTGCTGAAATAAGTGTTTTGGGGTTTTTTTTGAATGAATGAATGAATGAATGAATGAACTCATATATATTCAAGTTTAATCTTGGAGAAAATGTTTGATGAAAGTATCACTAATAGTATTTTTATTATTATCGCCTCTAAGTAATATGTAAAAATTCTTTACCAGGGTCAGAGTGGATAACAACAACCAGTGTTCATTGCAAATTTATTCTGCATCAAATTCTTTGTTAAAATCCTTTCATAGAAAAAAAAAAGGGAAAAAAAATCCTTTCATAGATTATTTTATTTAATCATCAAAACGACCTTAGTAAGTGGGTATTATTAAATATATCCATAATGAAACTGAGAGAGCTTAAGTAACTTGACATATATTACAGAATTATCAAGGAGCATAGCTAGTTAGCAGCAAATATGGAATTTAAACTTAAATAGTACAATTCCAGTGCCCTAGGCTAGACATTATCAGATTATTTTTTAGGTTGGAGGAATCGATCTATTTAGGAATGGTGAAGACGGACATGGCAGCCTGAAGTAAATGCCCTTTATGTAAAACTTTGAGTTCTCTTACATAGGCTTAAAAGGTATATAAAGCATATACCAAGCTGTATTCCAATGATGATTTAAAGAGAATTAAAAAGCAATAAGCAATGTCTAGTTAAAACAATTCTTTTGTTCAGCTTGACTTTATCAATTTATAATTTGTGAACTTACGATCCACAGTGTTCTGTCTGACATTTTGCTTTCCTTTCTTGCCCTTGTAGTCTCTTCTCCAAACATCAACAGAATAATCTTTTTAAAAAATAAATCAAATCATCCCATTTCCAGATTTAAATCCTCTAGTGGCTTCAGTCACGTTTAGAATAAATCCCACTCTTTACTAGGCTCTGCAAGGCCCTATACGAGCTAGCCCTTGCCTATCTGTAATAATCTCTATCCATTTCCTCCTTAGTCACCTTACCTTCCAAACACTAGAATCATTGCTCTTCCTAAAGTATGCCCAATCCTTGCTCTCCATGAAAAGCTCTTCAACCTCAGATTATTAAATGGTTCAATTCATCATTTCATTCAGATCTCCACATATGGTATCTCCTTAGAGAGGTTTTCCCTCGGGAATTTTTAAAAAACCACCCCCAACCTCATCACTCAATTCCCTTCATGGTTTTCACTACCTGCTTATACGACATGATAGTTTACTTTTTTATCTATAAGTTCCATGGGGGCAGAGACTTAAGAGCAGAAACTGTTGACTGCTGTGTGTTCATTGCTCTGACAATGCCTGACAGTAAGCATTCATTAGCTGTATGTTAGAAAATAAATTTTATAATCTTGACTTATTACAAAATCATTTTTTAGGTCTGGTCAGGCACACTTGTTCATTTTAAATCATTGAATAAAGCGTTGGAGTATAAAGATGTTTAGGAGACAGCAAATAAGTTTATGAAAGCATATTCTAGCCTATATTTTTGCTTTTGCTAGTGTTTAAAGGAGGAGGAATGATAGATAGATAGATAGATTTTATTTCTCAATACTTACATATTTCAAAGTGAATCATAAAATAGCTGAACCTCTTTGATTATTTCAAATAGCTACAAATGGAATAATAAGGATAGATGACCCAGCAATGAAGACAGGGCTCTCTGGCCTGTTTCCCTCATTTGCAAAATCGAGGAACCGGACCTAATGTTCTCTAAGACTCATTTGGTTTATTGTCCTACAAACTGAATATTGTAATTTGAAAAAATAAATCCTCATCTGTAACTCTAAAATGTCAAAAATAATAATATAATTTTACAAATTTAATTTTCATAAATTATAACTGTAAATGGCAATAACTTGCAAAAATCCTTTTTGATTAGTAAATACTACCACCCAAATCCTCCATTTAACTAATTGTGTGACATTAATGGAGTAGCTTCACCTTCCTATGACTCTATTTCATCAATTGCAAAGTGGAATTAATTATACTATACACCTTATAAGATAGTTATTAAAATGAAATGGGCTAATGTGTGATACAACATTAATATAATATGTAGCATATTATAAGTGCTAAATAACATAAACATAATTAATTAACTTAAGGGTTTAAGCATAAGTTAAAGTGAAACATTCTACCTAATCTTAAGAATACTGATCAACCTCTACACTCCTTTTTGAATAGGAGTGGGGATGTGGGAGATATTTCAAAAAATAAACTTATTCATAGAACTGATTTAATTAACACAAATCTGAATCCTTTCAGTTCAGACAAAAGCAATAAAACAAGTAAACAACCTGAAGTAAAGAACACTCGTGGAATATGAAATGTTGTAAAGTCAATTTCTTAATTATTATAATAAAAAAGAATGTGAATTATTTGCAAAGAAACTTCAAAGAATAAGTACAAGAAATAGAAAAAAATAAGACAGCAGAATATAAATGGTAAACTAGAAGAAATCAGGAAGAATACTGAAAATAACAATGAAAAAATATTAAAATTTGAAAATACACTAAGATTTTCAAGACATGGAATAGATATTATTAGAACAGTAGCAATGAGGTAGAAGACAGATGAGTGAACACGCAAAACCAAATGGAAAAAAATAGTGACAAAAATGCTGAAAGACAACAGCTATAGAAAGCAAACAAAATAGACCCAATCTAGACATAAATGGTATTTCTGAAGAAGAGAAAAATACATAAATGGAATGGAAAATACATATGTTAAGAGGGATGCTACTCAAGTGCAGGATAATATGGCAAAATAACAAGCAACCCTGACTCTGTCTACCATGCTAAAGCTTAGATACCAGAGAAGGGGGTAAGAAAATTTATAAATCCCAAATGATAAAACAGAGCATTATAAAAGGATAATAAATGCAATATAACAAAGATTTCTAAATTTAAAAAAAATTATCAATTAATAAATATAATACATCTAAATCTAATAATACAAATGTAAACTTACATAAATAATTTGATAATTAATACTGAAAACATAAAAGTAAAAAATTACTTATAATTTTATTATTTTATACAAGATGGTAAAGGAATATAATCAAGAACATGATAAATAGGTTTCAATGGAAACTTGCAAAATTTGAAAACCTACATGGACAGGATAGAAAGCTATAAAAAAATTGGACACACAAAAATATGAAAGTTGACATATCAAATAATCATTTTGAAAAACCGAAATGGCAATCAGAGAACAACTCCTCCACATTCTGAAAAAAATCCTCCAATTAAAACAGCTGTATGGTCAATTCTCACAAATTTGCTTTAACCACATCGTTATTAAAGAAAAAATGGGGGGTGGGAGGAGCTGTGTGATTTATCTTGTAAGGCCATGTGAACCTAAGCCCAAAAGTGGAATAAGAATAGCACAAAAATCATAGGTCTAGTTCACCTATGAAAATAGTTGCAAAAATCCTAAACAAAATGTCTGATAATCAGATACAAAATGCTTTAAAATAATATATTTAGTTCAGTAGACTTACCTTTGAAATTCAGATTATCACATTAGTGAAGAAAAGGAGAAAATCAAAGAATTTTTCAATAGATACAGAAAAAGCATTTGATAAATATTAACAAGTAATTATGTTTAGAAAAAGAACTTAAAGCTAGGAATAGTCCAAAACTTTCTTAATTTGATCAAAAACTCAGGAAATCTCATGATTATGGAAAATCTTTAGTTAGCCATATATCTTTAAGATCAGAAATAGGATGAAAAAGCCTGGTAGCTCAGGCCTATGATTGGGGGAAAAAAAAAAAAATCAATAGGTGAGAGAATAATAAGAAGGGAAGAGACAAAACTGTCAGTATCTACAGGTGATGGAATTAACTACATTGAAAACTCAACAGAATGAAAAATATTTTAGAATTAGAGAGTTCCATTGGCCTTCTAAATAAAAAAATGAACTTAAAAAGTGTAAGAGCATTTTTTAAATTAAAAACATTACTTTTTATTGGTAACATCCAACTGGAGTATATATTAGATACCATTCATAATAGGAAAAATAAACAGGAATTAACAAAGAATTTACCTTGCACAGCAATTTATGGAGAAAAAAATTTAATTATATTAAAGGCCGTAAAGGGCATAAACACAGGCTAAACATTACTTTCATGTTTATGGATGGAATTTTTAACACTATAAAGATATCAATGCTCCAGATTAACCTATAAATTCAACACAAATTTGAATCAACATCCAACAGGGCTTTTTTGAGGAACTCAGAAAAATTATTCAAAAATTTACCTTGAAGAATAAAGGTCCACAGAGGGTTATTTCAATTTGGAAAGAGAAGAACAAAAATTTATCCTACCAGGTATTAAGATATATTACAAAGCACAGTAATAAAGTACTTCGTGCAACTAATTCAGGAATAAATAACCAGACCGAAAAAACAAAACAACAGTGGACTTAGAAAAATATCCATGCACACATGGAATGAAGGTGAGTAGAATGTAGTGGTTAAAAGTGTGAATACTGGAGCCCCACTGCTTGAATCCAAAACATGTTCCTGGAACTTAATAGTTCTGTGACCTTAACCTAACTATTCACCACTCTGTGCCTCCGTTTCCTCTTCTGTAAAATAGGAAGTAAAAATAGTGTCTTCTTTATTATTTTATTATTATTATTTTGGTGAGAACATTTAAGTTCTACTCTCAGCAAATTTCAATTATACAATACAGTGTTATCAACTACAGTTACCATATTTTACACTAGATCCTCTGACCTTATTCATCTTATACCTGAAAGTTTGTGCCCTTTTACCAACATGTCCCTATTTCTCCCACCTCCGCCTCAGTCCCCAGCAATCACTTTTCCACTCTCTGTTTTCTCTGAATTTAACTTTTTAAAAAATTGTAGATTCCACAGAAAAGTGATACCATGCAGTATTTGTCTTTCTGTGTCTGGCTTATTTCACTTGGCATAATTTCCTCAGGGTAAATATGTAAAGTGATGGATATGGTTAAATAACTAGATGAGAGGAATCCTTTCACGATGTGTATATATTGCAAATCACCACGATGTATCTTTTAAATATTTTATAAATTTTTATATCAATTATGCCTCAATAAAGCTGAAATTTTAAAATATATATATATAATATAAACAAAAAATAATGTCTTCTTTATAGGGTTTTTATAAGGATTAGTTGAGTAATGCACTTAGAACACTAGTGGGCATAGAGTGAGCTCAGTAAAGATTAGTTATTATTAATACATATCAGAAAGGAAAATGAGCACCCCTTTAGCAGATGGTGTTGTGGATACTGGCTCGATATCTGGTAAAAAAGACGCTAAGAACCCCAGGTGAATATTTTAAATTAAGTATGAAAGATAAAATTATAAAGTTAATGAAGAGAATTTCTTTTTTAATTTTAAAAATATAAGTTATAAGATATGCACTTGATAAACTTGACTACCTTAAATTTCAGAATTTGTGTTCATGACTGATGCCATAGACAGAGTTAATAGAAGGGGAAAAGACCAGGAGGAGATATTTGCAGCCTTTAATACTAATAACAATCTCTAGACTATAAAAGGAGCACATAAAATTTATTAATATCAAAATCCACCAAAATAAACAATGACCCAAAATAACTGTAAATGGAAGAAGTTATACTACAAAATAAAACTCTGTAAGCACCGAATTCTTTTAAATATAAATAATATTAAACAGCTTTGAAAATTATGGCTATTGAAGAGGATGTAAAGTTGTAAATCTTTACCCTGTAAAAATATCACTCAATAAAAATTTAGATGCTGGAAGTAAACAGAGGAGGAAGGAAGACATATGTACACAAATGTCTCATCCTTTTAAAGCAGGGAAACAATAGATAATGTTCAAAGTTAATAAACTAGGGAACAGTTTTAAGAAACAATTATAATCAGAATATAGCTGCCCAAATTACCAGGAAAATATGAAAACAAAAGCACATAAAACAAAGCTAACGTAGACTAAAAGTAAATGAGATCAAAAGAAACACTGAAAGCAAAATCAAATATAACCTTAGAAATCAGAAATATGGAACATGTGCTCAATTTCCAAAGCCTATCATCTACAATATTTAATATGCTCCATGTTTGCTACCTTACTGTCAGCATCTTGAGAGCCGGTTTAATGACTGATTCATCTTCTTGCCCAGTTCCATGCACACTAGTAGGCACTAAAAAATAAATTCTTGATTTATAATGAATGTATATAGAGTTCACCCTTGAACAATGCTGGGATTAGAGGTGCCCTACCTCTGCACAGTCAAAAATCCACATATAATTTATAGCAGAAGGAACCTTCCTTAGCGGTTCCTTCTTATCCATGGTTTCACATCTGCAATTCAACCAACCACAGATGCAGATGAACGATGTAGTACTGTAGCAATTACCCCAGAAAAAAATCCATGTAAAAGTGGACTCAAACAGTTCAAACCCTTGTTGTTGAAGGGTCAATTGTATTTAGAAGCCTAGTTAAAGGGCTGCAAAATACTTTAAACATAGTATTCAAGGTTGATTAAATCCTACTTCTGATGACAATATTTTAAGGAGGTTTGAAGAACAATTAAGAATAATGTATTAACCCTTGTCTGAGTGGTTCAGTCTACTGTCTTAGCAGGAAAAAAAAATGGCACACTTAAATTGAGTAATTGGAGGAGGGTTTCAAAATGTATTCTTGGAAAAGCTATGGGTCTGATGTAGGGAAGCAATAAGAAATGTCACAGAGACTTCCTTGGTGGTACAGTGGTTAAGAATCTGCCTGCCAATGCAGGGGACACGGGATCCAGCCCTGGTCTGGGAAGATCCCACATGCCACAGAGCAACTAAGCCCGTGCACCACAACTACTGAGCCTGCGCTCTAGAATAGTGAGCCACAACTACTGAGCCCGCGTGCCACAACTACTGAAGCCCACACGCCTAGAGCCCGTGCACCACAACGAAAAGTAGCCCCCGCTCACTGCAATGAAAGAAAAGCCCGTGCACAGCAATGAAGACCCAATGCAGCCAAAAACTAAAATAAATACATTTATTAAAAAAAAAAAAAGAAATATCAAAGTATCCTAGGACTAATAACAGTGGAGTTCTGACACCATCCTGAGTCCTGGGGGAAAGTGAGTTTTGAGAGCAGGAAAGCTACCTTTCTGGAGCTGTGACCTGCCATATAGGGAGCCGGCCCATTACAAGCCCTTAGGAAGACTGACCAGGGCAATAAAACCCCGAATATACTTCTTTCCCACTCACCGAATCTCCTAGAGTGCCTCCTACCCCTCAAAATCAACTGAACTCTAGAGAACAAGGAGCCAGCTGATACAGCTTAGAGTTCAGCTTCCCTGAGCAAAGTGCAAATAGAGAAAGGTGAGTAGAGGTTCTGGAGGGGCAAACAGAAGCTATACGGCACAGACTCTACTTCCCAAAACTGTAAGAACAAGGTCTATGTCATCTGTTTTCCATAGTAGGCAGGCAAATATTTTTTTATTCATAAATACCATGTGTTGGATTTGAGCTTCTATTTGACCCATAATTACAATCTCTATCTTTTGTGTATCTAATATATTCTCAAATAAAATGGGAAAACTGCATTCTATTCACTCAGAGAGAGTTCTCAGCCACAGTTCTTATTTTGTTTTCCCTGGGTTAGAAAATTGGGTCTATGATCTATTTTCTGGTCAATAAAAAATAAGTCATGAGTGACTGAGATAGTTCTCTATTCAGCAAAAATGTTCTGACTGTGCAATTCTCAGTACAGCAAAGATATATTTCTTTCTCTGCAAAGCAGATCCAAAGAAGCATCTAAGGAGTATCTTCTCTATTGGTTATAAGGGTAACCAATATTTTGGTGCCAAATCTTACATGACCCCTTTTACCACATTATTAATGAGGACAGATGTTTTGAATTGAGAATCACACAAAAGCCAAAATGTGCTCCTGACTTTAAAAGACAGGATCAAACTTCCACTGTACTGTCATGTTTTTTTTCATCCAGAGGCATTTATTTTAGGATGCATTCTTTTTGTTAGAAGATTTCTGTCAAATGAATTGAAATACTTTCTTGGTCCCTCTTAGCTGGTTAAATCTGAGCACTGCAGAAACTTTTCAACTGGGCTCAAGACAGGCAGAGAGTATAAGGTAGAAGATATTCTTACCAAAGAATTGAACTTTAGGTCTCATGTTAAAAAGAGGCAGCCTGGGGCTTCCCTGGTGGCGCAGTGGTTGAGAGTCCGCCTGCCGATGCAGGGGACACGGGTTCATGCCCCGGTCCGGGAAGATCCCACACACCGCGGGGCGACTGGGCCCGTGAGCCATGGCCGCTGAGCCTGCGCGTCCGGAGCCTGTGCTCCGCAACGGAAGAGGCCACAACAGTGAGAGGTCTGCCATGGTATCTTTTCTTAACTCCTCTCATTTTTATAAGAATTCACATAAAACATGTGCCAAATTATAGTTCTTCACTGTGACATTTAGATCTTATGCTGTGTTTTCATATTCTAGTCAATTTATTTTCCCATCTACCCAATCATGATTTCAAACATTCTAATTAATTCTCTAATTCCCTTACCTACCTCCTTTACTCTCAACTTCCATGGCTTACCTCCTGGAATGCAGATCTGAAGAGTTAAGAGATGCCTGAATACCTCCACTTAGATGTCACATGGGACCTAAAATTTCTTAATTCTTAAAATACGCCTTTTTTTCTGGGATTCCCTATCTCATTAAATAACCTATCTATTACCCAGTTTTCAAGAGGGAAATCTAGGAGTCTATTAAATTATCACTCTTCATTACACACCTCAGATTCATAACCGGTTGCCATAGATTGGGTTCACTGGGAAGTGGACTCTGAGGCAGAAATTAGCGTTCAGAAGTTTACTAGGAAGTGCTCTTGGGATCAACAGCTATGGAAGGGAAAAGAAGGGAACAGGATTATGTAGAGGGAAAAGTTGGGTCGAGCTGCAGTCTCCATGCCAATCCCATGGATATTCTTGAATGAATATTTATATCCTCCCACTGATTATTCATCGGATGTGGCCACCCTAGAAAGGGGTGCAGCCTTGGGCAGGGGAGATCTTCCCAGCTGAAACTGGGGCTATTTAGCAGCAGCACACTCTAAAAAGTGGATTTGAATGGCACAGTATTCACCATACCAATAAACCACTTCATTATACCGTTTTGTTTCTTAAATAGCTCTCAAGTCGTTCCAGTTCTTCATGCCCCCACTTCCACTATTCTAGTTTGCTACTAACATTTCTCCCTTATATACCAGCTTTATAAAGGGTTTTACTATATCCAGTATATTCCTCTTCTACTTTATTCCCCACCCAGCTGTGAAATCTTTGTAAATCACTTATCGGACCACATTTCTCCTATGCTTAATAACTTTCAATAGTCTCCTATTGCCTTTATGATAAAACATCAGTTTCTTACAAAGACCAGTAAGGCTGTAATGATCTGCATGTCTCTTCTTTAACATCCTGAAGCCACTTATCCCTCGCTTACACTATTCCCTGCCAATGCCTGACTATACCAAGACTTTCAAATGGACCACATGCTCACCTCTCAGATTTTCTATACATTGCTCTGCGCCTGGGAATACACATTACCCATGTCTGTCCTTGTGACTGATTAGCTTACTCTTCCTTAGAGAAGTGTTTCTTGAATCCTTAGAATAGGTTATATACTTCTGCTTCTGCTCCCTTAGCACCTTTTATTTCTCGTATCATAACAATGGTTTACAATTTTCTATCATTATTATCTTAATTTGTACCAATTGCCTGCCAGTAGTCTCATGAACACAGAGCTTCTGTTTGCCATAATAAGCAACATGACCCAAGATGGAGCCTTTGTCTACAGTCTTACTTTTATATAGCACTGACTCCTATACATATTTCAACAAATAAGTAAAAAAGAAAAAATTAAAACTAAACACACCAAAAACAAAACATAGCTCAAAATATTTTGAAATAAGTAGGTCTTTGTCATAGAATTTTTGGGAGAAACAAAAATAATGAAATTGCATATAACTCAACAAAACTTTCTTGAGAGATTCCTCTCCCTGTGGCATGGCTGCTGTTAAATTATCTTTCAACTCCCCTCTCTCTCTCCCTCTGTTACGTCCCTCCACACAGTTTGATTCCTGTCTTATGTAAACAGAATTTAGCTCCATTCATTACCTTCCTTAAGCAAGAAAATATATCTACTTCCAATCCACCCACCTTAAATAGGGACAGTAGAGATTCTAAATCTTATAGAAAAATTTGCAGTTTTTTAATAATCAATTCACAACTATTCATTGACATTAGTGCAGATGAAAATGTCTGTGGGTTTATGTAGTTCCCAGAGCACCACCTTTTTCTCAACTACTCTAGACAGTATATTGAAATGCTTATGAGTGTTCATGAGATCACTCATTTATTAAAAAAAAAAATTTAAGTACCCTCTGTGTGCCAGGCACTATTCTAGTTTGATGGAATACAGAAGCAAGCAAGAGATACAGGATCTCAGGTTTTGTGGAGATTTCTTTCCAGTGAGGGGAGAGGAAATACATAAACTGAAAAATAAAGTAAAAAGGCAATGTTAATATAGAAAGTTTCAAGAAAATAAAAATGGATAATAAGAAGTATGGCCAAATGACTATTAGATTGATTGGCCTTGGGAAGCCTCCTTGAGGATGATCCATTTGAGCCAGAAAGCTAAATGACTAGAAGGATTCAGTTTGCAAAAATCTGAAGAAACATTCCAGGAATCTGGAATAGTGACTGCAAAAGCCCAGAGGTGGAGTATAGTTAGATTAGGCTATTGTGTTGAAACACAGGTATCAAGGTGAGAAAATGATACAGGCAGATATCAGATAAAGTATCCACGGTCAGGAGTTCAAATTCAATTCTATGGCTATACAATGTAGCTAAACGATTTTGATCAAGGAATTAAAATGAAGGAAGGCAGTGTGGGCTAATTACTAAGAGCATGGCTTTTGGGAGCCAGGCTGTATGATTTTGAATCTCAGCACTGAAAATTGCTAGCTGTATCTTAGACATTTTATTTAACTTTTCCAGCCTCGGTTTCCCATAAAATTGCAATAAATATAAAAGTATCCATTATACTTTATATGACTGCAGAATATTAATAGCTATCTAATTTCTATTTTAAAAGGTCACACTGTGGACAGGAGCCTACCCGGGCTCTTTGGTGGGGATAATGGCAGACTCTGAGAGGGCTCACGCCAAGGAGTACTTTCCAGAACTTCTGCTGCCAGTGTCCTTGTCGTCACAGTGAGCCACAGCCACCCCCACCTCTGCAGTAAACCCTCCAACACTAGCAGCCGTGTGGATGAAAGGCTCTTGGTGTTCCAGCCAGGAGTCACTGCTGTGCCTCTGAGGTGGGAGAGCCAACTTCAGAACACTGGTCTGCAAGAGACCTCCCAGCTCCACATAATATCAAATGGCAAAAAACTTGCAGAGATCTCCATCTCAACACCAAGACCCAGCTTCACTCAATGACCAGCAAACTACAGTGCTGGACACCCAATGCCAAACAACTAGCAAGACAGGAACACAGCCCCATCCATTAGCAGAGGGGCTGCCTAAAATCATAATAAGGCCACAGACACCCCAAAACACACCACCAGATGTGGACCTGCCCAACAGAAAGACAAGATCCAGCCTCATCCACCAGAACACAGGCACTAGTCTCCTCCACCAGGAAGCCTACACAACCCACTGAACCAACCTTAGCCACTGGGGACAGACACCAGAAACAACGGGAACTACAAACTTGCAGCGTGCGAACAGGAGACCCCAAACAGAGTAAGTTAAGCAAAATGAGAAGAAAGAAAAACACACAGCAGATGAAGGAGCAAGGTAAAAACCAACCAGACCTAATAAATGAAGAGGAAATAGGCAGTCTACCTGAAAAAGAATTCAGAATAATGATAGTAAAGATGATCCAAAATCTTGGAAATAGAATAGACAAAATACAAGAAAAGTTAAACAAGGACATAGAATAACTAAATAGCAAACAAACAATGATGAACAGCACAATAAATGAAATGAAAAATTCTCTAGAAGGGATCAATAGCAGAATAACTGAAGCAGAAGAACGGATAAGTGACCTGGAAGATAAAATAGTGGAAATAACTACTGCAGAGAAGAATAAAGAAAAAAGAATGAAAATAACTGAGGACAGTCCCAGAGACCTCTGGGACAACATTAAACACACCAACATTCAAATTATAGGGGTCCCAGAAGAAGAAGAGAAAAAGAAAGGGACTGAGAAAATATTTGAATAGATTATAGTTGAAAACTTCCCTAATATGGGAAAGGAAATTGTTAATGAAGTCCAGGAAGCACAGAGAGTCCCATACAGGATAAATCCAAGGAGAAACATGCCAAGACACATATTAATCAAACTATCAAAAATTAAATACAAAGAAAACATATTAAAAGCAGCAAGGGAAAAACAACAAATAACACACAAGGGAATCCCCATAAGGTTAACAGCTGATCTTTCAGCAGGAACTCTGCAAGCCAGAAGGGAGTGGCAGGACATATTTAAAGTGATGAAGGAGAAAAACCTACAACCAAGAGTACTCTACCCAGCAAGGATCTCATTCAGATTTGATAGAGAAATTAAAACCTTTACAGACAAGTAAAAGCTGAGAGAGTTCAGACCACCAAACCAGCTTTACAACAAATGTTAAAGGAACTTCTCTAGGCAGTTAATACAAGAGAAGGAAAAGACCTACAATAATAAACCCAAAACAATTAAGAAAATGGGAATAAGAATATACATATCGATAATTACCATAAATGTAAATGGATTAAATGTTCCCACCAAAAGACACAGACTTGCTGAATGGATACAAAAACAAGAGCCGTATATATGCTGTCTACAAGAGACCCACTTCAGACGTAGGGACACATACAGACTGAAAGTGAGGGGATGGAAAAACATATTCCATGCAAACGGAAATCAAAAGAAAGCTGGAGTAGCAATTCCCATATCAGACAAAATAGACTTTAAAATAAAGACTATTACAAGAGACAAAGAAGGATACTACATAATGATCAAGGGATCGATCCAAGAAGAAGATATAACAATTGTAAGTATTTATGCACCCAACATAGGAGCACCTCAATACAAAAGGCAAATATTAACAGCCATAAAAGGGGAAATCGACAGTAACACAATCATAGTAGGGGACTTTAACACCCCACTTTCACTAATGGACAGATCATCGAAAATGAAAATAAATAAGGAAACACAAACTTTAAATGATACATTAAACAAGATGGACTTAATTGATATTTATAGGACATTCCATCCAAAAACAACAGAATACACATTCTTCTCAAGTGCTCATGGAACATTCTCCAGGATAGATCATATCTTGGGTCACAAATCAAGCCTTGGTAAATTTAAGGAAATTGAAATTGTATCAAGTATCTTTTCCAACCACAATGCTATGAGACTAGATATCAATTACAGGAAAAGATCTGTAAAAAATACAAACACATGGAGGCTAAACAATACACTACTTAATAACCAAGTGATCACTGAAGAAATCAAAGAGGAAATCAAAAAATACCTAGAAACAAATGACAATGGAGACACGACAACCCAAAACCTATGGGATGCAGCAAAAGCAGTTCTAAGAGGGAAGTTTATAGCAATACAATCCTACCTAAGAAACAAGAAACATCTCAAATAAACAACCTAACTTTGCACCTAAAGCAATTAGAGAAAGAAGAACAAAAAAACTCCCCAAAGTTACCAGAAGGAAAGAAATCATAAAGATCAGATCATAAATAAATGAAAAAGAAATGAAGGAAACAATAGCAATGATCAATAAAACTAAAAGCTAGCTCTTTGAGAAGATAAACAAAATTGATAAACCATTAGCCAGACTCCTCCAGAAAAAATGGGAGAAGACTCAAAATAATAGAATTAGAAATGAAAAAGGAGAAGTAACAACTGACACTGCAGAAATACAAAGGATCATGAAAGATTACTACAGCAACTCTATGCCAATAAAATGGACAACTGGGAGATTCCCTGGTGGCGCAGTGGTTGAGAGTCCACCTGCCAATGAGGGGACATGGGTTCGAGCCCTGGTCTGGGAAGATCCCACATGCCGCAGAGCAACTAGGCCTGTAAACCACAACTACTGATCCTGAGCGTTGGAGCCTGTGCTCCACAACAAGAGAGGTCATGATACTGAGAGGCTCATGCACCGCGATGAAGAGTGGCCCCCACTTGCCACAACTAGAGAAAGCCCTCGCACAGAAACGAAGACCCAACACAGCCATAAAATAAATTAATTAATAATAAAAGAAAAAGGGCAACTGGGAAGAAATGGACAAATTCTTGGAAATGCACAACCTTCCGAGACTGAACCAGGAAGAACTAGAAAACATGGACAGACCAGTCACAAGCACTGAAATTGAAACTGTGATAAAAAATCTTCCAACAGGGGCTTCCCTGGTGGCGCAGTGGTAGAGAGTCTGCCTGCCGATGCAGGAGACACAGGTTCGTGCCCCAGTCCGGGAAGATCCCACATGCCGTGGAGCAGCTGGGCCCGTGGGCCATGGCCGCTGAGCCTGCACATCTGGAGCCTGTGCTCCACAATGGAAGAGGCCACAACAGTGAGAGGTCCGTGTACCGCAAAAAAACAAAAAAAAAAACAAACAAAAAAACACTTCCAACAAACAAAAGCCCAGGACCAGATGGCTTCACAGGCGAATTCTATCAAACATTTAGAGAAGAGCTAATACTTATCCTTCTCAAACTCTTCCAAAATATAGCAGAGGGATGAACACTCACAACCTCATTCAACAAGGCCACCATCACCCTGATACCAAAACGAGACAAAGATGTCACAAGAAAGAAAACTACAGGCCAATATCACTGATGAACATACATGGAAAAATCCTCAACAAAATACTAGCAAACAGAATCCAACAGCACATTAAAAGGATCATACACCATGATCAAGTGGGGTTTATTCCAGAAATGCAAGGATTCTTCAATATATACAAATCAATCAATGTGATACACCATATTAACAAATTGAAGGAGAAAAACCATATGATCCTCTCAATCTATGCAGAGAAAGCTTTTGACAAAATTCAACATTCATTTATGATAAAAACCCTCCAGAAACTAGGCATAGAGGGAATTTCCTCAACATAATAAAGACCATATATGACAAACCCACAGCCAACATAGTCCTCAATGGTGAAAAACTGAAACCATTTCCACTAAGATCAGGAACAAGACAAGGTTGCCCACTCTCACCACTATTATTCAACATAGTTTTGGAAGTTTTAGCCACAGCAATCAGAGAAGTAAAATAAATGAAAGGAACCCAGATTGGAAAAGAAGAAGTAAAGCTGTCACTATTTGCAGATGACATGATAGTATACATAGAGAATCCTAAAGATGCTACCAGAAAACTACTAGAGCTAATCAATGAATTTGGTAAAGTAACAGGATACAAAATTAATGCACAGAAATCTCTTGCATTCTTATACACTAATGATGAGAAATCTGAAAGTGAAATTAAGAAAACACTCGCATTTACTGTTGCAACAAAAAGAATAAAATATCTAGGAATAAACCTACCTAGGGAGGGGCTTCCCTGGTGACGCAGTGGTTGAGAGTTCACCTGCCAATGCAGGGGACACGGGTTCCTGCTCCGGTCCGGGAAGACCTCACATGCCGCCGAGCGGCTGGGCCCATGAGCCATGGCCACTGAGCCTGCGCGTCTGGAGCCTGTGCTCCACAATGGGAGAGGCCACGACAGTGAGAGGCCCGCGTACCGAAAATAAAAAAAAACGTACCTAGGGAGACAAAAGACCTGTATGCAAAAAATTATAAGACACTGATGAAAGAAATTAAAGATAATACAAATAGATGGAGAGATATACCATGTTCTTGGATTGGAAGAATCAACATTGTGAAAATGACTCTGCTACCCAAAGCAATCTACAGATTCAATGCAATCCCTGTCAAACTACCACTGGCATTTTTCACAGAACTAGAACAAAAAATTTCACAATTTACATGCAAACACAAATGACCCTGAATAGCCAAAGCAATCTTGAGAACGAAAAATGGAGCTGGAGGAATCAGGCTCCCTGACTTCAGACTATACTACAAAGCTACAGTAATCAAGAAAGTATGGTACTGGCACAAAGACAGAAATATAGATCAATGGAACAGGATAGAAAGCCCAGAGATAAACCCACACACATATGGTCACCTTATCTTTGATAAAGTGGGCAAGAATATACAGTGGAGAAAAGACAGCCTCTTCAATAAGTGGTGCTTGGAAAACTGGACAGGTACAAGTAAAAGTATGAAATCAGAACAGTCCCCAACACCATACACAAAAATAAACTCAAAATGGATTAAAGACCTAAATGTAAGGCCAAACACTATCAAACTTTTAGAGGAAAACATAGGCAGAACACTCTATGACATAAATCACAGAAAGATCCTTTTTGACTCATCTTCTAGATAAATGGAAATAAAAACAAAAATAAACAAATGGGACCTAATGAAACTTAAAAGCTTTTGCACAGCAAAGGAAACCATAAACAAGACCAAAAGACAACTCTCAGAATGGGAAAAAATATTTGTAAATGAGGCAACTGACAAAGGATTAATCTCCAAAATTTACAAGCAGCTCATGAAGCTCAATATCAAAAAAACAAACAACCCAATCCAAAAATGGGCAGAAGACCTAAATAGACATTTCTCCAAAGAAGATATACAGATCGCCAACAAACACATGAAAGAATGCTCATCATCATTAATCATTAGAGAAATGCAAATCAGAACTACAATGAGATATCATCTCACACCAGTCATAATGGCCATCATCAAAAAATTTAGAAACAATAAATTCTGGAGGGGGTGTGGAGAAAAGGGAACACTCTTGCACTGTTGGTGGGAATGTAAATTGATGCATCCACTATGGAGAACAGTATGGAGGTTTCTTAAAAAACTAAAATTAGAACTACCATACGACCCAGTCATCCCACTCCTGGGCATATACCCTGAGAAAACCATAAAACACAGACCTACTAGAGAATGGACTTGAGGATATGGGGAGGGGGAAGGGTAAGCTATGACAAAGTGAGAGAGTGGCATGGACATATATACACTACCAAACATAAAATAGATAGCTATTGGGAAGCAGCCGCATGGCACAGGGAGATCAGCTTGGTGCTTTGTGACCACCTAGAGGGGTGGGATAGGGAGAGTGGGAGGGAGGGAGATGCAAGACGGAAGAGATATGGGTACATATGTATATGTATAACTGATTCACTTTGTTATGAAGCAGAAGCTACCACACCATTGTAAAGCAATTATACTCCAATAAAGATGTTAAAAAAAAAAAAGATCACAGTGTGGTAGCATGATAAAATAATTACATGAAGAAATTAGAAATTGTGAGCTCATTTAGAGGCTGTATTAGTTTTTATGGCTGGCATAACAAACTACCACAGACTTAGTGGCTTAAAACAACACAAATTTGTCATCTTTCACTACTGTGGGTCAGAAGTCAGCCATAGGTCACACTGGGCTAAAATCAAGGTGTTTCGCAGGGGTGCATTCCTTTATAGAGGCTCTAGGGGAAAATCCATTTCCTTGCCTTTTCCAGTCTCTAGAGGCCACCTGCATTCCTTGGCTCATGGCCTCCTTCAAAGGCAGCAATAGCAAGTTGATACATCTAATGTTACATCTCTCTTACTAGCTACAGCTGGGAAAAACTCTTCACTTTTAAGGACTCATATAATTAATGTGAACCCTCTCAAATAATCCAGATTAATTTCTTCTCTAGGTTTGTACACTTAATTATAGTTGCAATTCCCTTTTGTCGTGTAACTAACATATTTACAGGTTTTCAGCATCTTTAAGATTAGAAAATGGGCATCTTTGAGTGGTCATTATTCTGCCTAACATTGCTTAACACTGGTGGCTTTTAGGAAAACATCTTAGTAATATTTAATTTAGTGACATTTTAGTAATTTTGTAATATGTAGTAATTTAGTAACTTTAAATTTAAACAGATATTTAAAGTAATATTTAAACAAGTCTTTTACAAATTTTATGTCTGAAAAGATACTGTGGGCTTCAAATTGTAGAAAGTCCTCATTATCCAAAGACACTTAAAATAAATCTCTTCAAAAGGGAAACATATCCTAATAAATAAAAAAAATCAATTTTAACTAAAATTAATTTGAATTAATTTCATTTCAAACTTAACAATTTAAGCTATAATACATGGTAATTCTTAGAATAAAAAAACTGAAACAAGAATGAGTCTTTTTAAAAGTAATTTTTCAGCAAAACAGTATGATAGCAGAGTAGAACACTATTTACATTGATCATTTAAAGCAAAACAATAAATAAAGGCCTTTTGGCAATTAGGAGCCCATTTCTGACAAAGGAAACTTAGTTAATTTAGACCAACCCTTCTACTAAGGATAACTAAAGAAACTGGGATAGATGATAGATAAACAGAGACAGATAGATAAATGGATAGAAAAAAAGATAGACAGACAGATGATATATAAAGAGAAAGATAGATAGATGAATAATCCATTAGAGTGTCCTTGCAGAACTACTAAGACAGTGAAGAATTGCCTATTCAGTGTAACTATGTAAGAAGGAAGGAAACGAGGCTCTGGAAAAATGAGTCTAGCATTTTAGACACTTTGCCCCTGGAAATATCTATTGATTCTTTTAAAGACTACTAAGAAGAAAACAATTTGAATCATATTTTGACAACCTTACAGGGCTGGATGGATAAAAATTGGAGTTGAGGACCTGCTAAGGTGGCAGGTCCCTGTTTAACTCCTGCATATTTTTGGTTGAAATTTGAAAGAGCTATATCCTGGAAGAGAATGTGCACTCAATATAAACTGGCACTTTCAGGGACTGTAGTCCACTTCAAATCAACTCAAAAATTTTCAAATATACATGGTCAAAATAATCAGGAACACATGGCCACAGAATGCATGAATTGCATCCAGCATAAACAAAATGTAATAGAAGCCTATGCAATGGAGCTCCAGATATTGGAGTTGCTGGACCATTTTAATTATTCTTAATATATTCAAATAAATAAAAGATGAAAATCTATAGAGTAGAAATTCTGCAATTAAAATATTTTAAAACAAAATTAATAATTTAACAATAGAATTTAATAATTTAGACACAGTTAATAGAATTTAATAATTTAGACATAGCAGCAGCCATATGTGAAGAGATAATAGATGAGAATTATCCAGTGATAAAATTTAAGAAGGTATGTGTGATCCAAGCAATTCTGACCTAACTATATTTTACTGATATTCCTGAAAACTGGAAACAATAACAGTGTGTAAAAGAAGCTAAAAGCACACACACACAAATTTTCAAAGGAGCAACAATTGGACTGAGAGCTGAATCCTCAACAAAAGTAATAAAATAAAATGAAATAAAAAAGTGAAGTATACTTTTACAGTACTAAAATAAATAAAACTCTAGATTGCTATACCCAGAAAAACAAAATAAAACAAACATTTTCAAAAATTAATGTGAAATAAAATTACCTTCATATAAATAAAAATTATGAGAATTTTTCTTACAGACAAAATGAATTACAAGGAGTAATTTTCAAGCAGAAAGAAAATAATTTCAGATGGAAGATCAGAGATACAGGAAGGAATGAAGAGCAATAAAAGTGGTCAATATCAGGCTGAATCTAGTAAACATTGACTATATCAAATAATAATAATGTCTTAGGGTACATAGAGAGAGAGAGAGAAAGAGAATTAAAATATGTAACAATTGCATTGAGATGAAATGTAGTGGTAAAAGGAGTTAAAGTGTTTTAAGTCCCTTGGATTTTTTTTTAAGGTAAAAGTGACAATTAATTTAGACTAAGTCAAGGACATTGTATTCCTAAAGTATTCACAAAAAGAATAACTACAAATAATTTTCACCTAACAGAGAAAAAAAATGGAACCAGATAAATATGTAATCTCCCCAAAAGAAGCAGAAGGTGGAGACAAGAAAAGAGAGAGGAGAGATAAATAGAAAGCAAATAAGAAGCTGACAGATTTTAATACAACTATATCAATAGTTATATTACTTATAAGTAGATAAGTGCTCTAATTAAAGGAAAGATATAAAAATCAAAAAATAATAATATACTAACTGCAAAAAAGATTTCTAAAATATGAGTACTGCAAGGTTGAAGTTAAAAATTTGGAAAAAGATATAGAATACAAACACTAACCAAAAGAAATCTTTTAAGTTCTATCTGTATCAAAGTAGACTTTAGTACAAAAAAAGAAAATTTAGAAATAAAGCTAGACACATCAAATGGTAAAAGGTTACCCACTAGGATCATAGAGAATAAAGACATAAAATATACATTTTGCACAGTGTCATTGTCTCAAAATATGTGAGAAAAAAATAACAAATGTACAAAAAGAAACAGACAAATAAGTGACAGGGGATATTTTAATGCAGCTTATTCACTAGCTGATAGAACAAACAGGAAAAAGAAAATCAGTAAATATAGAGAAAATTTGAACAATGTGATTAGCAAACTTGACCCTATTGAAATATATGGAACATTGCACCCAACACCTGCAGAATACGCCTTCTTTCAAAAACACTTGGAATATCCACAGAAAATGACTAAACAAAATAATTTGAGAACACACTATTGGCATTTTCTTCTAAAGTTGAAATAACATGCCCTACCTTATGACAGAGGAATTCCACTAGTATATTAAAAAAAAATCATACATAGAGGCATCAAAAGACACATACAAAATTATTCATAGCAGCAGTATTCATAATGGTCAAGAACTCAGAAATACCCAATAGCAGAAGAATGGCTATTTAACTGACAGCACATTTATACACTGTAATAGTATATGGTAATGAAAGACAACTACAGCCAAAGGCAACAACGTATTCGAATATCACTAACCTAATATTTATCAAAAGAATTCAGTCAAGGATAATATATACTGCATGTTTCCACTGGTACGAAACTCAAAAACTAAAGGGTTTAGTAAAAGCTAAACTAAAGGTAATATTAGAAATCAGTATTATCATTATGTTTATTCAGAGGGAAAAAATAGTGAATGAAGGGAGAGTGGGTGCTGGCAATATTCCATTTCTTGAACTGGGTGGTGATTACACAGATGTTCTCTTTGTCATAGTTAATTGAACTCTGCAAATATGTTTTCTCTGTGTTTTTTTCATATATGTGTTATACATTACAATTATGTATGGGAATGTATATCTATATATGTATATATAAAGAAAAAATATATGTATATACATATAATGGAGTAAGAGATGACATTACTTTCTCTAACTGAAGTCAACATACTATCAAGTCTCTGACACCTGGTAATGGACAGCACTTGACCTTGACAAATAAAGGTGTCTCAAGCTCTCCTTTATAAAAATAGTCTATTTTGGATAGTTAGACTAGATATAGCACCAGCTGTCCTCTCTTCTTTGGCCCGGATCCCTCCCCTCACACTGTAGTCAGCATCTCCTCTAAATTAATATTGAACACATATTTAAAGGCTATAATATTTAACCAGTGCTAAAATAGTAGGCTTCATAATACACCTACATGACTTGGTTGAGGCTATATATAAACTATCTGAATGTACCTATTCTAGTCCCAAAACCAATATTATTTCCTTTAAGTGAAGGTTTCATATCTAACATTCCTTTTATTTTTGATTCTCTTGCCTAAAATAATTTACTCTACAGACTAGGCATTCATCAAATTTTTGTATTAACCATTGTCATATGATTTTTAAGGTAAAGTATTAATATCTACATGTTGAATAAGAGGAAAATAAATTTTCAAGAGATAAACTACCCATGAGCACACAGGTAGAAAATGGCAGAGTTCATATTCAAAGTCTGACTCCACAGCTTAGGTTCTGTCTTCCAAGTTCTGTACCCTCCCTAAACAGAAAGTTAGACTCAGAACTTTTTTTTCTTAGTCCTCTCATTAAGACTCAAGAACATGTTCACAAGAGAAAGGACAAGAAAAATTTCCTCTTCCAAAGAGATTTGAACTAATTTTTTTACACATCTCAACCCACTCTGCTACTCAGAGTTCTTTACTATAAAACTCTTTGGTTTGCCATGCAAAGAAATTCCAGATGAGTCCCTACCGTTGATCCTCCAGACATCCCAAACATGTCTAAATTCTCTAGTTTATGCTAAAATATAAACTGAGTCCCTAATACATAAAAATGAAGTTTGTTTTTCTACCCCCAAAATAGAAATTTAACTTTGCATCATGTGAATTATTCTAGTATCGTTATTAAAAACTCATCTTTTCATCTGTGTCTCTTCTCCCTCTAGCTGGTGAATTTCTCAAGAGAAGAATGTTTGTTCTGATTTTTCTAATCATTTTCAAAGCACTTAAAACAGTGCCTAGTACAAATAAACATTCAGTTAATGTTTTTTGCTCAAGTTTTCATAGAAATGAAGAGAATTAAGTCAAGTCAAAAGAGCAACAGGAAAATCCACTGTTGTGTCTTTATTATTAAGGTTAATTTTTTTGGCTTAGTTTATGCTAAATAATCAAGGTCATTTTCTTTCATTCTCACCTGCTTTTCATGTGTCAACGTATTTAAAAAGGATGCTAAAAATCACCCCTAGTAATATGTGTAGAAATATTTCCTTAAGCAATTATATTTGCAAGGTTTTTCCACTTTTACCCTAAGAATTGGTAGTTGATGGAACAAGGAGGGCCAGTAATAACAGTTGCTAATGGTAACATATCCTGAGGACAAACAGGAGGGAGATCCTGGGAAGTAGCTTGGAGAAAACCATAGTGTTAAGGGAGGATATCAAAGTAAAAATAGAATACGTTAGAAATCACCATCTTTCGTTGAATGGATATCCTGGCAGTCAAAGTCCATAAACAGAAGCAACTTGAGCCAAGACTTCCTTTGAAACCACTTCTATTTCATGGAAACTAATTTTTAACATGCTCAGTGGTTTAGGAACATGAAGAGTCAGTTTACAAATCATTATGCACTTCATGAAAAGGAAAAGAAATTGTCAAGAACCCAGATTTTAAAACCATATAATGGAGTTAAACATTAAGTCATGTGACAAATTAGAGGGACACCAGAGTAATTTCAACACAGTCAAATCATCAGCCTTCAATCTTCATAGTGATTACGCTCTCAGCTTACATACATCTCTGCATTACTGCGGTGTCTTAATAACATCTGTTAAAAATCCTGACATGTTGGTAATGTGAGGAGAGAACATCCTTCAGTGTACCTATGCCAAAAAGCAAATGTCTGTTCTAGTTACTGAGGTTTTTAGTCTTTCTGACTATATATAGCTCATACTTCTCTGATCTCCTTACTTCAGAATAGAGTGTATTGAATAGCTCAATGAAAATCAGCAATTTGTGATTATTAACTAATTCATATGTTGGTTTGAAAACCCAGGTCTATGATAAAATGCTCTAATAATAGGAGTGAGGCAAGTGTGCAATAAATCTGGACTTGGTAGGATAATTGCATTAAATTTATCTTAAATATAAGGCAACCATCTTGTTATTTGTTAAGATATTTTTTTATTTTCCATTTCTGATATTAAGAAATTATACAATTATTGTATATTCTGGACCAAATATAATACCCTCTTCTTCTAGAACGTGCACTTTAATCCACAAACACCTCTGTATGTGTTTCTCATCACTGAGTACTTGTACACATCCTTCAAATCTTAACTCGACTCATGTATCTCCTACTTATTGAAACCGTCGTCCACTCCCCCAGGCAGAGGCAGTTAGGCTACTTCCTTTACGTTACCACTGAATTTACAGCAGCCGTAGCACTTGTTATAATAGTGTGCTAATTTTTCTCTTCTTTTGGAATGAGTTTCTCAAGTGTAGAAGTGGCTTGTTTAGCCTAGCTCTGGAACACAGTTGAGAAAAATAATAATTTGTTAAATGAGCCAATCTGCCTTCTGGATCTTATCTCCCATAATACCTCACACCAGTACCATGTATGCATTTCATTATGCTTCAGACACAGAGGAATATTTACCATTTCAAAACCTTTCACACTTTCTGTTACAATAGTTTGGTTCAAAGAGTGGTTTCAGTCTGCATGGCCCATCTCTTGACTGAGACAGAAGACATTTGTTGATAGACAGTACAGGACGCCTGTTCTCTGTCGTCTTTAAGGAACTCTAGAGAACTGCCTCCGTTGCCAGAGCTTCTTCCATCAAGCGTCTTCATTTCCATCACTGCCCAGTCCTACGGTAACTTGCAATTACTTCTGAGAAAGACCAACCATTCATTTCCCTGCGTGTTAGCATGCTGATACTTTCCAATATGCATGTTACCTGACAGTGAGGCCACAATCTGCTCAAAGTTCAAGACAATCTCTACACCGTATTGGGTATGCGATTTGGGGCCGGCAACTTAACTTCACTTTGTCTCAAGTCGTCAGCTGAAAAATTATGATACTGAAAGCAACCACCTCAAAATACTACCTGTTTTATAAAATTCGATTGAATGTGAAACTGCGATGATAGTCACCATTTATTGAATACATATTAAGCATTTACATTTGCTTTACATACATTATTAAATTTAATCATCCCTACAGAATTACAGAATAAGTATTGGTATCCACTTTCTACAGAAATGTGTGTGTGTGTGTGTGTGTGTGTGTGTGTGTAAGAGACTATATCTAGTATAGTAATCTGGTCACAGTTAATTGAAATATGACAGGTTGGAGTAGGGAGATAAGACCCCTCAACTACTATGGATTTTTATCAAGTGTAATAATAAGGTTGTTAAGACAATAAACCAGCAATCAGCTTTCAATTGGGAACTGTTTTTGTTTTAACAAAAAAATGTAAAATCTAAGAATATGTTAGCAAATAATCTGGTTTTTCATGCCAGTTCTTTGGATACTTTTCTTTCCAAGCACCATCCTCCTACTTTCTTCACATATCTTACTCCACCTGGTAAAGGAAAATAATAATTTCTATCCCCTTGTCAGATAGAGTATGCGTGAAAGGTGATTCCAGGTAGGACATGTTCCCTATGACTGAAATAGAGCTCAGAATGGGAAACTTTTACCTTGATAACTTGAAAATAGGGGAAAGATTCTAGAAGTCATGCACCAAAGATTAAAATACAATGGTAGGTAAAAAATCAAATAGTCAGTCCAAGTAGTAAGGTAACCAGTGGGAATCAGTAACAAAACCAACTTGTGATTTGAGAAACCAGAAAAACTAAGGATAAAAATTTGCGGAGTAGACAAAATGGAAGTTATCTGGAAACGTTCCTGAAATGGAGCAAGCATGGCTCCAGTAGCCAAACCCAAGGCAGGTAAGGGCTTTGTAGGTCAGGAGTGTCTGATTGAGCCTGAGAAGAACAGAAAGCATACTTATCCTTCATATCAGGAGATATGAACAGTGTATGCCAAAAATAAAGCCACCTTTTCAATTTCAGTTTCCATGTATTAGCTTGTCTACTTGGTCTGTCTACAGGCTCCTTAGAAGCAAACCTCTTCTTGAAGCAGATGCAAGCCTGTCTTTTAAAAGAAACATTTGGAGAATCAAAGTTTTTTCTCTGCCCCAATAAGGGTGGTAGAGAAAACAAGCCTTCTGAGAAAGTAAAAGCTAATTTTTTAAGACGGTCTAAATAAGATGAAGTAATAATAAATGAATTATACTGATTATCATGTTTATACTCCCTTTTAATGCTTTTGAATTTAAGCATAAAATGCTATATTTTGAACGTAGAATCAGTATTTTTAAATCAACTAAGTAAATACTAAATTAAATAAATCAATTTTTGCTTACTGAGTTAATTCAATCAATCAATAAAGCTTTCATTGTAGGACATTAAATGTAGAAAAACATTTCTACACTTATTTCAGAGTAGTTCGATATACTAATAGCCCTTGCATTCCAAATCTCCAGTTCTACAGAGAGCTTCCTATCTGAGATCTTGAATTCTTTGGACCAAGGTAAACAGATACTGGGCCAGATTCTATATCTCTACGTCTAATTTTTCCTTCCTTAATCTAGCCTGCCTTGTTTCTAAAAAGAGCCGTTTATACACATATGTGATCAGTATATCCTCTTCCATACACTTTCTCCTAATTTTCCCAAATACTTTCTTCATCCTAGCAGAAGTTTTCTGGAAGAAAAGAAAAGAAAGAATGAAAAGATACACGTGTAATTCTAGGTAACTTGCTCTAGTTTAAATGGTGAGTAGACATTACTTATATTTAGGAGGTTTATGATATGTAGTTAGAATATGGCTGTAAACACATCAGGTTTGAATCTCAACCCCTACCACTTACTAGCTGGTGAACTCTACTAAGGCATTTAAGCATTCCATGCCAAAGTTACTTCTTTTCAAACTTATGGCTAATAGTAATACCCGCCTCTTAAATCTACTTTGAAGATTAAACCTGATACGGAATGTAACACTATTTGCAGAGTACTGGCTCTGAGGAAGAACTGAATAGATGTTAATTGTTATTACTATTATTACCAGATGTCATATTTTGGTAATATAGAAATGAGCTATTCTTTGTTTCAATTTCTTTTGCCTTAGTCTAAATATCACCCTCTGTACACAGGAACAGGGGGGTCATGAAGCTGTTTAGATTAGATAATCATAACCAAATAGATAATTAAATACATAGATAATTTTTCCTCAATAAGACAAGGTTCAATAAATCATGATTATTTAATAGTGTTATGCTCAAAGATCCATGAATAAAATAATGAAGGGAAATATGTTATTGGGAGTTTCATTGCTTAGTGAACTCAGAATCTTTGAAAACTTCAACATTTATTATCTTGACTGATTTTTACTTCCTTCTATTTGTTTTATGTAAATAATGAAATTAATATTCTTCCAATAATTTAACCTATTTTTGTTGTTATTTCATGCTAGACTTTAAGTATGAGTAAAAAACAAAGATGAGATGATAGTTCCCCAGTGCTGCTCAGAGAAGACTGGACAAAACTGGGAAGTATTATGGGACAGACTGGGAAGAGGATGGTTTTTCTCCCAGATTTGACTTTCATTGACAACTTTCTGCACAGTTAAACTCCAACTTTACATTCAGCTTCATTACCATGTCCACATTTATAATTAGATTTAAGGCTAAAGCCTACATTGTAATGAAATGTAGATAGTTCTGCTTCACTTTGGCAGGTCAGTGAATTCTAATACCTTGGCAGGCAAGTGAGTGAGAGTTTATTTCAGATAATGAGCAAGGTTCACAAATGCTGAAACAGAAGTTCAATGTGAAGAGTAAGAAACAGTATTTTTTTTAATATTCTAAGAAATATAAAGGAACAAGGCTAAGCACATGTGATTTCTATTCAAGTAAATAGTGGTGATAATTGTAGGTAAGATAATTTTAGGGCTGGACTTTATAGCTTCATTTTTTTTTTACATCCATGGAAGCTGAAAGATGATGTGAATCTTGAGTATTAAAAAAAAAGTTACTTTTGTTCCTTTATGATTGTAATCGTGTGGACCTTAAAGGCTTCTTCTAGTCTTGGCCTGTGGATGGTAAGATACATCCTTATTCAAAAAACATGTGTGCACACACCTAATGTTAGGGTGAGATCTGTCAGCCACTCTTCAGGCAGCCTGGCAACTAAAATAATATGACAGAAGGTAAATCTCTCAAATCGTGTTTAAAATATGCTTCTATAAAACTTTTGTTATACCATTTGGATAGCACCAATCACATGGAAATGTCATTATTTTTCAAATTAACCCTCTCCTCGGCAAGACCTTAAATTACATGAGGATGTGGGCTATCCTGTACAAACTCTTTACCCTATACCTTGACTTTCTCAGGACCTGGTACACAAAAGACTTGAAGGAGTGTTCCTCTGTGGAAATGAACACTCGATCATGTAGTCAATATAGGCATATTTGCAAATAAGCAGTTACCTGAGTTGGTAAGTCAAGGACATTTGACAATTGGAAAATTCCTTCCAGTTGAGGATCTGGAAGCCCAGAAAATGTAGGACTTGTCCAGGACCTGCACAGGACAGGGAAGAGCCAGTCTCACTCCCCAATCCCAATTACATCAGTCTGTGGAGGACCAAATGGAGGCAGGAGGAGGTCACTGTTCCAGTAAGTATCTTACTTCTAAACTGCAAAGGGAAAACCTGTGGGATACTCCTAAATTAAATCATGCTGGCAGCCAAAAGTCCAGTTTTGCAGAAGACCACGGGATATGAAGATTCTGCATGAAGAAAAAGGTAACTTGCTTGCCTCTGCTAAATATCTACTCACTTCCAGTGCACAAAGTCATAAAAACATTAAAAACGCTAGTGTGTGTGTTTGTGTGTTTGAGAGAGAGAGAGAAAATGAATGAAAGAGAAAAAGATTTGGATAAGAAAATATTTCCCTCAAATTATATTAATTAACTGTATGAAAATAAATTAATAGCATTTAGATTAGACATAAACATTAACTTTACAAAAATAAAAAGGAAAATATTACCTTTACTAATTCCTGACTGCTTTTTTTATGACTGAAACCTATCGCTATTCCAGCTAAAAATGACATTTGTCACTCTCTTGGCACTATGCACTTTCTATATCAATAAAAAGTAATGGCTAGGAATCTGGCCTCTGAACCATACTGACCCTGTTGACTAACCTCAGTATCCCTCAGTTTCCTTATTTTCAAAATGAATATAGTAAAAGGATTAACCTCATAAGATTATTGTGATGATTTTAAATAAACTGGTACATGTAAATCACCTTAGAGCAGTATATGGTTAGTGGTGAGTGCTCAGTAAATGTTAGATATGTATTTAACATGTATTTAAATAAATAAAATATGTATCTTAAAATGTATTTCCAGTTCCTAAACATTGAGTTATAAACCCTTCCATATACCTCCTAACTTGAAACTTGAAAGGAAAGGAAATTCAGAGTTTAAAGAACTTCCAAATCATTTGCACGTCATTCCTTCCTTTGTCCTCAGCTTGAGTTCATTATTAAAAAGACAGAGAGAACTACCATGAAACATTTGTTTTAGCTTGAGAAAACAATGAAATCAAATGCAAAAAATTATTACTGTAGAGCCATCTGTTTGTGGTTTGAAAAAAGCACTGTTATTTAATATATGGAGGTAGTCATCAGAGAGATGAGTGAAATCTGACAACAAATATTCTTGCCTAGGGCTTACATTTATACCTACACCTGTCTACCCCCATTTGGAATGAAAATATAAGTTTGTGAGCAAATATAGTTTAATAAGAGAACTAATTCTGAACCAAAAGAGATGAACGATTGTATCACATATTACATGTATGTTTTATTTGACCAGTGTATCTGCTTAGGTAACAAGATGTGAATTGATTATAGGGCAAAGATGAGCATTATCAAATGAAAACTTAGTTTGACTTGCCCAATATGTCTGTCAACCTCACCAGGGTATATGTTTTATATTTTAAAACTTTCATATGGTAATAACTTTGATCAATAGATGACGGGTTATATAAGCAAGCCACCTCTTTATCTATTTGAAAGTAAGTCTGTATATACTTTTCAATTTGTTGTTAATAGAATCAAAAGGCTTAGGAGAACATAACTAGTTCTCTAACCTGAGATTAGAAGTGATAATCATTTCTTCAACGCCTGTAATAGATCTGCTTTTTCTTAAGTACATTTTGATGTGGAGGATCTTCTTTGAGGGAAATAATTCTATCGTCAAAACATCTAAATAAAGTGTTATTGACAGTCTTTTTGCTCCTATTGAATTCAAATCTCCCTTCCTGTACTTTATGACCCAAGATAAGGATGAGGACTCTGTATAATTTTTTTGTCCTTCAAATTAAACATATCCATTCTTCTAAATGGTTTTTAGAGTAACTGTTTTCCAGGTGCCACCCTGACCTGGGTCCCCATTTTGGGACACTCTAGTTTACCTGTATCTCTCTCAAAGTATGATACACTCTGACAAGCATAGAGTAGAGTAGGATGATTACCTTCATCCTTTGGATATGATCATGTTGATGTCAGAAGGTTTTAGGCATCTCTATTATAGTTAATTTGCACTGGGTGTTTTTTTCTTAGAGTAAAGCTTTGCTGTATCAGATGCCTAAGAGAATTTAATAATCCTGTTAGTGGTTGTGTGGTCAGGCCACCCAAAATGGCTCTTCTCTTGCTTTCTGTACATCCCCTGCTCAACCAGTCAGTGCCTGCTTCACCTACACCCTACTTACATGACTAGCCTTCCTACATACTTGCCCCAGGCCCCAGCTAGTGACTGTTCTTATCAAAGGGGTGCTGAGGGGCATACCCTTCTGCTAGTTTCCCGGTAACCAATGAGCCCACCTGACATCAATTCCCCCACAGCTGGTAACATCTCCCTGTCCCCGGAGCAAAGCTTGCCGCCATGTCCTGACCTGCATCCGCAGCACCGGTGGGGTGTTGCTTCAGGACCTTGCTTCAGACATGTAAGCTCCCCCATCCATTAAACCATTGATATCTCTGTCTCTGACACCAGGCTCTTACTTCAGTCTTGAAGCTGGGCAAGCATAGGGCCTGTAGACCTGCAGGGTGCAGCCCAACAGTGGCATTTCCTACTTACTTAAGAGGTTCCAGCTTACTTATCTTAGTTACCACAGTATATTAAACAAAATTTATTTATTTTGTGATGCCTGAGGCTTCAGGCATCTCTGCATCTCTGAACTCACAGAGATGAATTTAAGGGATGTATAATTCAGAGACATGACTTCTCCACAATGATGGAAGTTGATGGCCTAAATAGATGCATTCCAGGAATGGCAGGGATACCCAGGACTGTCACACTGACTTCTCAACATCATTGGTGTAACACAGTGGAAAACAGTGTTGAGGAAGGTTTCAAGAAGAGGTTTTGGAGGAGTCACTCATGAACACAAATCCCAGCTCTCGCATTTATACCTGCATGCCTTTGAACATATTCCAAACCTCGTTTCCCCATGATTTAATTTTGGATAATTCCTACCTTGTAAGATGTGTCTAGAATTAGATGGAGAGACAATATAGTGTAGTTGTTAAAAGCATAAGCTTTAAGGTCAGAAAAATTTGATTTAAATCTTGGCTTTACCACTAACTAGTTTATTCGCTTTAGCTACGTTTTGGTTTCTTTGGTAAAAAGAGAATAGTAATTTCTCCTTCACCGTGTAGAAGTGAAAATTTAACAATAACACTGTCACATGGTAAGTTCTCAATGAGTTATGCTGATTATTACAATGACTGTTTAAAAAACTGTAATACAGTACCTGTCTCATAGAAGGTCATCAAAAATGGTTATTCTTATTATACAGTGTCCACCCCTATAATTTCCCATAACTTTAACTTAAAATAATAGTTCCTGACTCAACATGAGAGACAAACACACTTGATATGATAATTGGTGAAAAACTTTCTAGAATATCAGGTGATCCATTAGGAAAAGAAGCCCTAAAAACAAAGATGCAAACACGAGCTAATCAAGGGTTGAATTCCTCACAGGATAGTATGGAGTCCATCCTGGAGTGATTTGCGTTTCAACTTTGCCTTCCCTATTAGAATATATGTTCCTAGAGAGCAGAGTCACAACGTCACAGACACAGCAGAATTCCTTGCACATCCAATGGGACAGGTAAATACAATTCTTTAATATTCAGAGTTTTCATCTGTATAATGGTGTTAATAGTAGTTGCCCTATTATCTAAGAGTATTGCATCACCAACAAAACAATTACTACAGCAGTAATATAACTTATAAACAGATTTGTAAATTTTGATGTGCTATTTGCTGATAGGTTATTATCATTATACTAGTACATCATTGTACTAATATAATAATAATCAAGTGATTTTCTCCTGGAGTGTGTGTGTGTGTGATAAAATGACAGTTTGGTCTTCTAGTGTAGCTTCTGGTGTTTCCTACATTTCCATGTCCTTAAACTGATCAAGTCAGTAATTTGAACTGTTACAATTCAGCAGATAGAATCCTGTAGTTAATGTAACCAGTAGGGGTGATCTTAATAAAGGAAGGGTGTAAAGGGTGGAGGTATCAAGTGGCAAGGGCATTCCATCAGGGTCAGCCAATGTTGCGCGGTAAAAACAGTTCTTGAAATAAGGCCAACGAGTCTAATCAAGGCTCTAGGCCCATAAAATAAAGGTGAAAGCCAATGCACTTTGGCTCAAAGGTGATCTGTAAACCTCCAGTTTGTTTTAAAATCTCCCACAACTGCAACTACATAAATACAGTGTGCCCTAGACATGGGATACATCCAAAATCAATGCAGGGACTTCCCTGGTGGTCCAGTGGTTAAGACTCTTCACTCTCACTGCAGGGGGCCCAAGTTCGATCCCTGGTCAGGGAACTAGATCCCGCATGCCACAACTAAAGATCTCGCATGCCGCAGCTAAAGATCCCTCACACCACAATGAAGATCCCACAGGCTGCAACTGAGACCAGTGCAGCCAGATAAATAAATAAATATTTTTTTAAAAAATCAGTGCAGATCAGAGTAACATGAGGAGTTCTATAGTGTCTAGAGGTAGAAATAAGTCTTCTGACCTGGGAGATTAGAATATGGAAATGTAGCCTTTTGGAGTTCACTTCAGGATAAATACAAGGGAAATATGAGGAGGTTTGTGAATGCAGTTCTTACACCTCTGAATTTCATCATTAAAGGGATGATTTATACAGATGAAAAATGCAGTGGAAAAGGTAGGACAGGGCTTCCCTAGGGGCGCAGTGGTTGAGAGTCCGCCTGCCAATGCAGGGGACACGGGTTCGTGCCCCGGTCCGGGAGGATCCTGCGTGCCGTGGAGCGGATGGGCCCGTGAGCCATGGCCGCTGGGCCTGTGCTCCACAGCGGGAGGGGCCACAGCAGTGAGAGGCCCGCGTACCGCAAAAAAAAAAAAAAAAAAAAAAAGGTAGGACATAGCTAAGAGGCAGGCTTTGGAAATTATTTCTATAATATGAGTGCTTTATAAGCTGTTTTCACGTCTAAAAAATTGGGATGATAATAAATAGAATATTGTCCAAAAAATGTAAAGGAATTATTGAAATATTGTTATACAGCAAAACAAGCATAACAATATAAGGAAGAAGACTTGTGTTACCTTTTAGTATATAGGAAGCCACAAGACAACGTCACTTTCACAAAATCATGCAAAACTTTTAACTGTTTTTGAGACCATCAGGGATTTGAGGTCAGTAGATAACCAGGGTTAATAAATTTCAAATACTTGCAGTTCCTCTGAGGGGAGAGAGGGCACACAAATAGTTTCGCCCTTGGTAGAACATTTGAAGAAAAGGAAGCCAACGTAAGAGTGGTGAAGAACAAAAGAACCGTTGAAATTTTAACAAATTTTTAAAGTAAATGTGTCAGTGGCATGAGAGTTTAGAGTTCCCAGAGGCCCAAGATGTAAGTGAAATCCTCATTCATTTGCTAGGCCTATAATATATTAAAATTAAACACACACACACACAAACACACAGATTAGAATAAGAATAGGAAACAGTAAATGAATTTAAAGCTAGGTCAATAGAAACTATTTCAACTGAATTATAGGGAGAAAAGATAACCTTCCAAGAGGTGTAGGACAATATCAAATGATCTAACATTACATGTAATTAGAATAACAGAAGAAAAAAGAAAGAATGAAACAAAAAATATCTGAAGAGATAATGGCCATTTTTTTCCCCAAAATTAATGAAAGAAAACAACCAGGAAACTCAGAAACCCTCAGGATAAATATAAAGAAAAATACAACTAAGCACATCATAAAGCACATCACAGGTGAAGAGGCTTCCAGTCAGACTACACAATACTAAAGAAAAGCTATCATCTCAGAATTTTACCGTGAGCTATAATAAAATTTTAAAATGAAGATAAGTTAAACACTCTCTTGGACAAAAATACAGTGAGACATGTTAAGGAAAGTTCTTCAAGCAAAAGGAAAGTAGTACTACTTGGAAATGTGAATCTAAACACACACACATACACATACACGAACACACAAAAAGCAGCATCAGCAATGGTAAATATAAGTTTAAAAATTTTTTTGAATCACTAAAAATTATTAACTGTGTAAAACAAATATAGAAAAAAGAATTGGGTTTATAAAACAGAAAATTAAAATGTGTACGATAATACCATAAAGGATGAGAGGGATAACATGGAAGTATACTATTGAAAGATTGTTATACAATATGTGAAGTGGAAAAATATGATTTGAAGGAAGGCTGTGGCAATATAATGATGCATACTATAAATCTATAGCAACAACTTAAAAATAAAACACAGGTATAAACTATAATCCAAAATAAAGTAGAATGAGAGGAAATAGATGAGACAAAAAATCCCAGTTTTTAAGACAGTAGTTTTAAAAATAAGTATATCATGTAAAAAAAATAAAGTATATCAATAATTGCAGTAAATGCAAATGATCAAAACACACCAATTGCAATTTAGAGATTGTCAGGTTGGGAAAAAATTAGCAGAAACCAATTCTATTCCGTTTATAGGAACACATTTTAAATGTAATGGTATAGATTGACTGAAAGGAATGTGATGTGGGGAAAGATATACCATGCCAAAAATAATCAAAAGAAAGCTATATGAACATATTACTATCACACAAGGTAAACTTCAAAACAAAGAATTTTATTAGGGTTAAAAAGATAAATTACATAATGATAAAGAGATATGCACCTAATAAAGAACTTAAGCATTCATAAAGCAAAAGCTGATAGAACTGAAAACAGAAATAGAGAAATTTCTCAATGTACTTGAAGACGTCAGCAAGTCTTCCTCAGTAATTGAAAGAACAAGTAGACAAAAATCATTAAAAATATAGATTTAAACATCATCAGCCAACTTAACTTAGCTGAGAATTATAGAACACGCCACTCAATAATAATAGAACGCACGTTCTTTTTAAGCCCACATGAAATGTCACCAAAGTAGACAGCTATATTGTCAGCCATAAAATAAATCTTGACAAATTTAAAAGAATTGAAATAAAACAAAGTGTGGTCCCTGAGTACAAAACAATTAAATTAGAAATCAATAACAGAAAAATATATGGAAATATCACCAAATGTTTGGAAATTAAATGACAAATATCTAAATAACCAATAGTCACAATTTTAAAGAAAATCAGAAAAAGTTCCAAATCAAATAAAACCTGAAAACAGAGCATATCAAAATGTATAAAATTTAGCTAGAGCAGTGCTTAGAGGAAAATGTATAGCACTAAATGCCTATATTAGAAGAAAAGAAATATCTATAATCAATAATCTAAGCATCCATGTTAAGAAAATTGAAAAAGATGAACAAAGTAAACCCCCATCAGAAAAAAAGGAAGGAAACAAAACATAGCCAAAATTAGTGAAATAAAAGGATGAAAATCGAGAAAATCAATGAAAACAAATGCTGATTCTTTAAAAAGACAAACAAAATTGATAAAATTCTAGAATGACTGATCAAGAAAAAAAGACTGAAGAAAAAGAATGCCAGAATTAAGAATAAAATAGAGGGTATCATCACAGATTGTACAAATAACAAAAGCAAAAACCAGAATATATAAATCATTTTAATTTAATAATTTAATGAAATGGACATATAATTTGAAAAATGCAAACTATAAGAGTACACTCAGGAGGAAAAGATAAAATGATTAGCCCTACACCTATTAAAGAATTTGAAATTTTAGTTAAAAACCTTCCCACAAAGGCAACTAATGTCACAGATGACTTCATTGGCAAATTCTACCAAACATTTCAGGAGAAAATAACAGAAATTCCATACAAACTCCTCCAGGAAATAGATGAAGGTTGTTATGGGCTGAATATTAGTTCCCCGCCCCCCACCAAATTTATATGTTGATATCCTAACCCCCAATGAGATAGTATTAGGAGGTGGGGGTATTTGAGAGGTGATTAGGTCATGATGGTGGAACCCTCATGAATGGAATTAGTGCTTTTATAAAAGACACCCCAGAGACCTCTCTCATACTTTCTGTCATGTGAGGACACATTGAGAAGTTCATCATCTATGAACCAGGAAGTAGGCCCCCAGTAGACTCCAAATGGTCAGACACCTTATTCTTGGATTTCCCAGCTTCCAGAACATGAGAAATAGATGCTTGTTTTTTAAGCCTTCCAGTCTACGGTATTTTTGTTTTAACAACCTGAAGGGACTAAGACAAGGGTATAATTCTTCCCAATCATTTTATGAGACCACCATAACTCTCATACCAACACCTAAAAATATATATTTTAAGGAAGTGAAAAGCCTATCTCCTATCTCCCTCATGAATAAACATCCTTAAAAAGTTTTAGCACTCCAAATCCAGCAATGTAGAAAAAGAATAATACGTTATGATCAAATAGAGTTTATCTCAGAAAAGCAAGGTTACAATTCACTTTCAGAAAACTAATGACAGAAGGGAACTTCTGCAGCCTGGTAAAGGGCAGCTATAAAAACCCTACATTATCATATTTAATGGTGAAAAATGAAAGCCTTCTTCACCCCAAGATCAGGAACAAGGCGTGGATGTTCACCCTCCAAGTCTATTCAGTATTGCACTGGCAGAGCTGGCTGAGGCAATAAAAAATTACATACAGGTTGAAACAGAAGATACAAAACAGGTTTTCTTCCCAAACAAGAGAATTTTATATACATAGAAAATCCTGTTTAATCTATAAAAACCTACTAGAACTGATAAATAAGTTTACCAAGATCAACATACAATAAGATCAATATACAAAAAGATCAATATACAATAATCAATTGTATTTTTGTAAACTAGGAATGTCCACTTGGAAATTGAAATTTTAGAAACTACATTTATAATAGCATCAAAAAACATCAAATAATTAGTGATACATTTAACAAAATACATACAAGATTTGTACAGTTTTGAAATTTAAAAACATTGTAAAGAGAAATCAAAGATCTAAATGAAAGAGAAACATACTATGTTCACACATCAGAATACTTTTTTTTTTTTTTTTTTGCGGTATGCGGGCCTCTCACTGCTGTGGCCTCTCCCGTTGCGGAGCACAGGCTCCGGATGCGCAGGCTCAGCGGCCATGGCTCACGGGCCTAGCCGCTCCGCGGCATGTGGGATCTTCTCGGACCGGGGCACGAACCCGTGTCCCCTGCATCGGCAGGCGGACTCTCAACCAGTGCGCCACCAGGGAAGCCCCAGAATACTTTTAAGATGTCATTTTTCCTCCAATTGATCTATAGAGTCAATAAAATCCCAGATAGTTCTTTTTTGTACATTGATAAGCTGATCTTAAAATCTATACGGAAATGTAAAGGACCTAGAATAGCCAAAAGAATTTTGAAAACTTCTCAAAGGAAACACAAGAAAAAAATCACTACAAACCTGAGTGAGGGAAAGGTTTCTTAGGGTACATAAAGCATGCTCCATTTTTAAAAGATGGCTAATTGTACTTCATCAAAATTATAAATGCCTGCTCTGTGAAACGAAACTATGAGAATGAAATGACAAGCTACAGAATGGGGGAAAAAATTGCAAAACACAAATCATAAAAATTCTTGTATCTAGAATATATAGCGAACTCTCACAACTGAATATTAAGCAAAAGTTTTAAACAGATGCTACACCAAAGAAGATATACAAAGGGGAAGTAAGTACGTGAAAAGATTCTCAACATCATTAGTTTTTATGAAAATACAAATTAAACACAATAAGATACCAGTATACATTTATTAGAATGGCTAAAGTTTTGAAAATGGCAACGACTGTCCAATGCTAGCAAGGATGCTGAGTGATTGGATCTCTCATACATTTCTGGTGGAAATGCAAAATGGTAGAGCCACTATGGAAATCAGTTTGACTATACCCTATCAAGTTAAACATACACTTGCCACGTGATCTAGGAATCCCATTTCTATGTATTTGCCCAGGTGAAATGAAAACATATATCCACTCAAAGACGGCTATATTAATGTTTATGGCAGCTTTATTCATAATCGCCAAAAGCTGGAAGCAACTCAAATTTTCACCAACTGGTAAATGAATAAGCAAATTGTGGCACATCCATCCAATCGAACACTCTCATTATTAAAAAGAAACCAAGTGCTGATACATTTAACAATATGGATAAATCTCAGTCAGAAGCATTATTCTAAGTGAAAGAAGCGAGACACCAAAGACTATATACTGTATAATTTCTCACAGCCTTCTGGAAAAGGCAAAATTATAGGGACAGAAATCAGATTGGTGGTTATCAGGACCTGGGGGTGGGGTAGAAGATTGACTGTAAAAGGCAGGAGGGAAATTTGGGAGGCGAGGTTATAGACATGGTCTTTATCTTGATTGTAGTGGAGGCTACATACTGTCTACATTTGTCAAAACTCATCAGACTGTGCACTTTAAAAGGGTGAATTTTGCGTATGTAAATTATCCCTCAATAAACCTGACTTGACAAAAAGCATTAGGAAATATGGCATAAGAGTGTGGGTAATGGTGGCATTTGCAGTCACGTTGATCTTTACAAAGGAACCCATTTGTATGTCTCTTAGCGCAATTTTGAGGTTAAACAATGTGCTGGGTCCTTTATCTCTCAGGGTTTGACCAGATGTAAACACAACAGGAGATTGTGTCCAGGAAGCAAAGTGAAACGTCAATGTTTGTCTCCTAGGTTCCCTCCCCTGTAGATCACTCTTGACTACCTGTGTCCCTTGATGAAATGTTCCACTTCTGCCAGGCAACTTTCTCCACTAAGATCCCTCTGTTCTGGGTCCCTGTAATCTCACTTTTAATCCTTCAGGTTTAGGAATACCTGGCTATTAATGGGGGTTCAGTATACTGCATGATACTTTCTGGTTCCTCCACACCTGCCCACATTAAATTATTCTCAAATTTCTCAATTTGAGTGTGCCACCTCTTTCTTGCCAGAATCCTGACTGATAAAGAAAGCAAGATTCAGCTCCTGTTCTCATCATCAATTTTAAGCTGTGAGCACTTGGGCTATCGCTTTCACATATTTGAGCTTTAGTTTTCTCATCTGTTATATATGAGTAATAATACCTCATTAGCAAGGTTATTATGAGAATTAAATAATGATATAAGTTTTCAGTATTTTTTTTCTCTTTTTCATGTTAATCTCTTCATCTATTATTGGGCGTTTATTCTCTTTCTATTTCTTCATATGCTTCTATTTTAGTCTCTCTTTTAAGTAACAGAATTTCTTTATCATGTATAAATGCATAAGTCATTTACATAGGGCTTTATAATGTGCAGAAGCCCATATGAATGGCTTAAATGTACCATGGTTTTGTTCCTGGAATAAACTGTTGCTAAAGAACAGTTAAGTCAAACTTTTGAATTAGGTCAACAAAATCCACAAATAGGGTGGAATCTTTGGACTGTCTAAGCAGGGACAGATCTGGAATAAATCAGCCACAGATATCACTTGTCAGCATGCTAAGGGAGGCGTTTCAAATAAGGGTAGAAGGTACGTCAAGAATATTGGCTTCTAGTAGCATTATGATGAATCCGTTAAATCTGTATTGAGAGTTTCCAGCATGTGGATTCAAGTTAACGTAATTGTTTTATGGCAGTAATGTCTAAACAAGGACACGATTAGGCTGTATTTTTATCTTGACTTGTGAACTATCACTGCCAACTACTCAAATTTCAAGTTTGTTGAGACATATGTTATCCCTGGAAGCCCTTCACAAAAATGAAGCATTTTACTGTCCCACCAATTCAGTGTGCTCCGGTCAGTTCTCCATCTAGATCTAAATTAACCATGTACTAGTTCCTATACAAGCGAGTAGCATTTTAAATGCCTTTTAAAGCAAAACCGAAAAGAACAAATTTATTTCTATTTGTGCAAAAACGTAATCTGATTTGGATTCTCTTTTCCAGCTTTTTAAATAGTGAGACAGAGTGAAGTCGTGGGAAGAAAACTGGGTATGGAATTACGATCCGTGTTAGAAATCTGGCTCTGCTGCTACTTCCTAGCTGTGTGATCTCATTAACTCATGAGACTCAATCTCTTTATCTGTTAAATGGGGATCTACTGGTGAATTAAATGAGCTAATAATCATCTGACAACATATTACCTTTAGGACTTAATAACGTATAATAATTTATTTTTTATAATTCGTGTATGTAAAGTTACAAATGTGATTAGTAGGAAATGGAAATGAAGGAAAATTTCAGACACAAGCAGGGATGTTTTGGTTAAAAGGAAATTAAAATACTGGAGAACAAGAGGAGGATAAAAATGATTACAACGACTGCATTTATAGCCCACATGTCCAGTTCAGTATTTATAGGTTTGTTAGTGACAGCCTTCCCAGTATAGCAATGTTAATTACAAAGTAGCTGTCAGTTTCACTGACAGGGCTGCGGCACCTGACTGAGGCTGAAACTACTCACCATTTCCATACATGATCATTTATTTAAGGGTCCAAAATATACATCAATAAATCAGTTTGCATTTCTGATTTTGTTTCCCTAAATCTTACTTTGAAATATCCTAGTGACTTTCTTTTTAATAAATCTTAGTGCATTTTATTTCCCAAATACGATTTGTAATTATCAGAGCTGGACTAAAACCTCAGGAAGAAGTGATGGGTCTAAGGCTGAACACAATACTAAATGTATACTTAAATTTTCCGGAGCCCATGCTCCTGTTGCTACTTAAATTCCATGGTCAAAGCAGTAGATAGAATAAATATGGAGAGGAAGAACAGGAGAGGGAAACAGAGAAAGAGAGATAGAGACTGGGAAAGACAGAGGGAAAAGGATGAGAGAGAGAGAGAGATTGAGGAGAAGCTTGGGAAAATGTTCAGTGGAAAATCTGTAGAAATGATGTAAGAGAAAGCAAAGGCAGGGATTGGAGTAAGGGGTGTATAACTGAGACTATAAAAACTCAGAGCAAAAACTCACCATCAGAGCTGAGTTTGGGAGAAACTGCACAGACAGGACTCTAAAGTGAGAATCTCCTGATTTTTCACAAGGTAAGTTAAATATAAAAGCTGATAAAGAGTTAGGCTTTTTCCTTTTAACTTTTTAAAAAATTTTCACATACTTTTTAAATGTTTTGATTTTATCTTGATTTAGCTAAAGTCAGAAATGTTTTTGGAAATATTTTCCTCTCTAAAAATGAGTAAAAAATCTAAGATATTTTTGTAATGCAAACTTAGGGTGGAGATAATTGTTTGCTCAGGTATTTTATATTTATTACATTACTTTTGCTTTTATATTCTATTTTAAAACAGAGAGAAAGAGAAAGTATGTTAGATGTATTAATTTTGCTTTCATCAAATATATCCAGTGTTAGGAAATTCTTAAATGTACAAAGTAGCCTAATTTTAAAAACCTAGCTAGAAAAGAAAGTTTTTCTCTTATCTGTATTTCTATTACAATTGGAACTTAGGAAACATCCCTAAACTAATAAAATTCTGTATTCTATATTCTTCAAACCCATATTATCATCTGATTTTATGCTTACAAAACTCAAATAGGCAAGTATAATATTAATAACATAGCTTAGAGTAGACTTAGATCAATGTCTATTCTTCAATATTTGAAGTGCTCTTGCTATTAAGTTATTGAATTAAGAGTTAATCTGAAACATACATTTGAGGTCTGTTTAAGAAGAAATTTAAAATTTTGTTTCAGGTTTTGACCTGTGGAAATAGTGTACACTCAATAAATTCAGCTCTAGCAAAACAAAATATAGCTCCTTTGAATTACAATTATAGATATTATAGGTTTAGGAATGAGATTATTATTTATTTATGAGTTATCTTTCTAGAAATTACATAATTTAAACAATGCTTTATGATGATTTCAGTGCTCATGTAAGCTATAGAATTGATAGCACTATATTTAATGGTCTCCCACAAGAGTCAGCACATTTTGTGTCTTCTCTTTACTTTGGTACTACTCTTCATCACTCTTAATAGAACTTTTCTAAGAAAAGCTTCCTGCAGATATGCCTTCATCTCCTCTTTATAAGTGAATTGTACTGTGGCTTCATTCAATAAGTTATTTAAGGTATTTAAGGTTATTTGCTTTCGCCCTTTATTTCTCAGGGTTTTAAACTGATTCCGATACAACGAATCATGGGCAGTAAAGAAGCAGATATGTTTAGTAGACTAGGTATGGGGACCTCAGGGCTATAATTTTAACTTCTATTCAAATACTTTCAATGATTTGAACATTAATTAGTAAAATTAGATTGGTTGAGCTTGTCTCAAATGAACAGAACTCAAAGTAAGCAGTCTCAAAATATTACCCCAACCGTGTCACTATGTAGTTGTGCAACTTCATGCAAGCTTAAGCACACAGTAGGGCTCGACAACATTTTGTTATTATTGAAAGAGATGAAAGAACTAAAAGTGCCAGTGATACTGAACGTGAGAATGACCTGGGGAAGCTCCCATATCAGTCACTTTTCCCTATATTAGAGAATGAGGACTCAGTATCACAGAATCTTGGGGCTAATCCTTAGACATCATCTAACTTAACCTCCTTGCCAATATTTCATCCACTGTGATCTCTACACATCAGACAATGTTTGCTTAGGTTCAATGGTGTTATCAGAGGAACACACGCTTTGGAGTCAGGAAACCAGCTTTGTAATCCCAGTCCTGTCTTCAACAGCTTTTACTCAGCTTCCTAGGGGCATTTTTCTCTCCTCAGTAAAACTAGAGTCCGTGTGGGTACAAATGATGAGTCACAAGTTCTCTCCTAACCCTAGGCACGTCTCTACACAGGCCAACTCCCATGTGCCTAAAGATCTCTTTGACTAGAGATATTTTTAGCTGAGTCCTCCTTCTTTCTGCAAATAATTTTCAGGGTACCTCTCTGGAGCAGTGGTTAGCATCACCAGCCAGTAATTGCTGGTGCCTTGGCTGGTTTGAACTGGCTGTTGCTCAGCCTTGCCTCTTCTCCCTTATCAATGCCTCATCTGCTCTGGTCTCAGAACAAAACACCCGTTCCCTCCAGAAACAACTCCTCTTCCATGCCTCCTCCTCTTAATCCATTTTACATCTCCCCTTCATTTTCTCTCCCTCGGACAAGTTAATTACCTCTGAGTCTGGCTCTCTCCATCTATTGAGGATGGTAAATTCCACAGTTTCTAATGAGAGCCTCCTTCCTTTCTAAAACCCTATGTTCCTATGACACATAAGACTCTAAACATGTGAAAAATGCACCTTTAAAATATCACCTGGGCCACCACTGAGAACTTGGCTGCTGACCCACCAAGTGATAGCTGTGGCTTTCCATGGACCTCTCCATGGACCTTTCCATGGACCTCTCCATGGCTTCCCTGTAGTCCCACTTTGGTGGTTGCATTTCCTTGCAAACTCTGACTTGTCCATCCATGCTGGGGCACTAAGAGGTTTAGGAAGTGACATCTCCTCCTCTACCTCCTTGGCAGTCCAGCCCTCCGTGACTGCTCCCATGCTTGTGTAAGGTCTAGTTCCTGTAACAAGCTCCTTAATTCCCATAACACTCAGGCTGGCTCTGCTTCCACGACACAGCCTGACTATGCTACACTGTCAATATTACAAAAACTATGGGAAAATCATGACTGTGACAACATAATTAGTGATTTAAAAAAAAATGTTTAATAGAGATATCTTATGAACTATAAAACAAAATATAAATGATATAAAATCATATTAAAATTCAATTAATATCTAGTTTTGTTAATATAATTAGAGTTTGAAGAATAATTATGTTTTAAGTATAACAGATTTCTTCCCTTTGTTTTCTTCTCATTATAATATTCTTTATAGTTGTATGCTAATATTTTCATAAAATATTGTGGCTGAAATTAATGATAATGCATAATATACTGTAACGTTAAATGTTAAGAGTGATTTCCATTTATAACTCTCTTTAGTAAAATTTCCTTCCCCCAATCAATATTACTTTCTTTATTATATTTTATTTTCTATCACCCTGCTATAATTCTATTTTATTAAATAGTATATATAAGTACAAAGTGGGGTAAAGGGTGAAGGAGGTGGTAGTATTCCACATTACCCTGATGCTAATATATGCCATGTTTAACTGCAGTTATCCAATTTTACCCTTTGAAAGCCTTTTTATACAACATAAAAATGACCTCCGTATCAAATGGCTAAACAGAATGTTTATGTGCAACTCTACCAGCTTTTCCCTATCTCTAGTTTTGAAGATTCTTATTTTTCCCATTATTCATTATTAGAATTAAAGAACAAATTCCCTTACCAGAATTGCACACAATCATACACCAAGTTCTCTTGTCTTTCTAGATAACATAGTTTTACATGAAGAAACTTATAATAATTCAGGGATCTGAGCACAAATTAGTGTTTGATAAGGAGATATCTGAAACTTTACTGGTATAATGATTAGGGAATAATGATGCATGTCTCTTTCATTAGAATGAGAATCTGTGATGTGAAACATTAACGGACATACCGGGATTTTGGCATGAACTTCATCATATATTACTGTAGGTGTAAAACTTGGGCAAATCTCTTCCCATCTCTAAGCCTTAGTTTCCATATCAATAAAACTGGGAAGTTAATATCTGTCCCACATTTCTGTTTACCTACTACATAGGGCTGCTTCATTCATTCATTCATTCAACACATAATGTTGACTCTCTGCCAGGCGTTATGTTGGGTGCTGAGATACAATAGTGAACATGTCATAGTTCCTACCGTCAAGGAGTTTACAGTAACATTTAAATAGTTTGTTAAACATACATACCTGGGCTTTTTAATAGTGGGATCTTACTAGTGTTATTGTAGGTTTCTGCCTTCTTAACTTTGTGCAAGAAAGATACTAGTAGTATGATTGAGAATTCCAAATAGAAAAAAAAAATTGAGATATTTAACAACAAAATTTTATGATTTTGGAAGGCAGTAGTGTCTGAAAAAGAACAAAAATGTTGCCAGACAGAATAAAATCAGTTAACACATGTATACCAGTAAATAATCATTCTTCCTGATTTTTAGCATTCAAGGAAATTCATTTCAAAGAATTTTTTTTTTTTTTTTTTTTTTTGGCTGTGTTGGGTCTTCGTTGCTGCACGCAGTCTTTCACTAGTTGCGGTGAGTGGGGGCTATTCTTTGTTGCGGTGCACGGGCTTCTCATCGTGGTGGCTTCTCTCATTTGGAGCACGGGCTCTAGCTGCACGGGCTTCAGTAGTTGTGACACTCGGGCTCAGTAGCTGTGGCTCGTGGGCTTAGTTGCTCCGCAGCACGTGGGATCTTCCCGGACTAGGGCTCGAACCCGTGTACCCTGCATTGTCAGGCGGATTCTTAACCACTGCACCACCAGGGAAGCCCCCCAGGGAAAGTCGTTTTAAAATGCAGGTGTCTGCCACATTAAGAACACCTCATCCATAAACATTTGACTTTATAAGCAATCTGTTTTGGAGATGGGAAAATGTTTATACTTCTACAAATAAGTTATACTTGAAGGAGCATGAAACTGAGAGTCTGAAAGCATTACATTGTTGTTCTGGCTCTTCTTCTAACTGGCTATGTGGCTTCGGAAAATTAACTACTGCCAACGGAAGAGCAATGAGAAATGAGAAATAATACATTCCTGACATTTTCATTTCTTAAAAGAAAAGGAAATGTTAAATTTCTCAGTCTCAATTTGCACCTTCCTTTCAAAATCACACTCAAAATATAAAGCAAATACCCATCACACAATCTACTGAAAATAGCAAATTTCATAAAGAGAATTTTAAACAAACGGCTAAACACCATGAGTATTTCTCAGATGTATTTCTGTGAGAATGATATAGATTATATGTATGCTAGTGACAAAAACTACCAGTTGTAATTCAGTTGCTCTTGGGTGAAAATCCTCAATGATTTTAAATCTAGTATTTGACTTTATGAGGATCCAAAACTAATCCGCACTTCTGAAGTTATAAGTGCCAAAGCCACACTTAGTTCGCTTGTTTGTGGAGCCGATTGCACCATAGGCAGTGGAATTGCAGCACCAATAAAGAAGAGACTCCAGCGTCCAAGTCTCTGCTTTCTAGCAGGAAAGTGTCTCAAGCATCTGGTTGCTTCTCTCATCAATGAAAACTAGACACAAACTTAACACCCTGTTCAAATGTCACTCATTGAAATATCAAGATTATCTGTATCATGTCAAACTGTTATGTATCCTCTTGATTGTTGAACATAAGCTTTGCTGATTGTCTCTATGAACGGCCCCAGATTCCCTAGGTGGTGGTTGAGTATAAGCTTTACTTTCCTTGGAAGGACTTGTCATCAAACACTTGCCTTCAGCTCAGAAATAATCATTTTTATACCATGTAGTTAATCTTTCCATATTATCTTATAGTTTTCAAAATGTTTTCATGCAAAATTTAGAGTCTCCATTGAAAAGTTCACCTATGATAAAATAAGAATAAAAATGATGCAGTGTTTTTTCACAGATAAATGTATATCTTTATATGTTTTAATAAATAATATTAAATATGAAAGTAAATGTTTTTATTGCTCTTATCTGGCAAACAAGGCAAATCCATAATGATTTGTGCTATTTGTAAATTAATTAAATAATTTTAAATTAAACAAAATTAATTAATTAAAATGTGAGTTCATAAAATGAGTTTTATTAGACAGTTTTGACAGTTTAAGCATCTTGCTCAAGGTTACCAGGCGCAGCACGGACACTTATCCCTATCCTTCAAGCCTAATTCTGAGTTTTTCCTCACCATCATAGAAATATTTTTCTGATGATGAATGCCCATTTATTGACTGAAAATTTTTATTTTTAAAATACTCATTAGTTTATCTAAAGATTTTTAGAAAAACATTGTGTGAAAAATATATGTACATATGTGAAAAAATATGTGTATATGTGAAACTGGTGGTGTTTCAGATATCTGAAAATTTCTATTTTCAAAAATTCCTATTTTATAACCAAAATAGGAGCTTTTGATAATAGTGATTTTTGTATCCACTAATACTAAGACTTGTGAGTACTCTGGAAATATACAAATGATTATTTTCCTTTGATAGACTATTAACTACAAATGCAGAGGAATAAGGAATCAATCAAATCTTTAAATTTTGTAACATTATGTGATTTTTAAAATTTATAACTGATAATGCGTTAAATATTGTACAATGCTTTCTTTCTCTGACCCCATAAGAGCAGATATAACTGCTGCATGCTAGGGAATCTGGATCCTCCCTCAGCTCTAACAATGTTTGTTTTGAAAATATGGGGGAATTGAGTATACTATCTTAAGCATGATGAAACAAAATCCAAGTAAACATTTGAAAGTAAATAGATACAGCATATTTCATCCATTCTGTGCACATTTAACATCTCTGAAGTTGGAATGTCTTACACTTGATAGCATGGCATAATTTAATCGGTAGCTTTTTTTCTTTCTTAAAATACATTTATAAAATGGGATTGCTTACCATAAATAAAACCTTAAAATCAAAGATTTGAAGGCCCTGTCTTTTCAGCTAGAAATACTTAAAATTCAAGAGGAGCATATTTATGTGAAAACCTAGATGCAAAATCTTATGTATAGACTCAGCTGATTTGAGGGACAGCAGAAAGCTTTTCCCAGCCAAACCTACACCAACTATTATCATTACCTACATACAGAGTCTGTGCTTCCACCAGAAAAGAGCCAGATACAGAAACGGACTTTACAAAAGCTAGAAGCAACTTTAGAGGTCAGGGAGGCTAACCTCAGTTTACTCAGTCTAGAGAGGAAAGGGTTTGTCCAAAATCATACAGTGAATTAGCAGCCGAGCCAAGGCAGGGCCTGAGTCTCAGAACCTCTAGATCAGGTCTCTTTCTATCACAGCGAGCCACACAGACTGTGTTAACCACTGTCCCTTTTAGGCCCGTCTTTAAAATAAAAAATGATAGTTATTCTGCTATCTACTATCCTGGAAGCTTTCGTCTATTATCAAAAAGACCTGGGTGACCACGACTTTATGGGGCAGGGTAAAGGGCACATTGAAGAAGAACTTATTCCGTTTTACAGATTTACTGCGGGACCAAGATGATCCACCACTTGCCTAGAAGACCACCATAGTTTTCAGAGAAAGAAGATTTGGGGAGTGTTGTGTGCAGGTACACACGGTCATTTCCCAATGTCAGAACTAGAGACCCTTCATAACATGTCCTGTTAAATCTCACTTAAATGTCTGCAACGCCAAAGCAGAAGAAGAGGAGTAAAAATAATAATAATTACTTTTTTAAAGTCCTTTATCTTTAATTAAGGCTTTATTTTTTAACTTCTGTTGAAAATAGGGTGGATAGAGTCTATCTGGAATAGTTCTAATCAAGAAATTATCCCAGAAGTTATCAAGAATCAACCCCCAAACTCAGTCCTTTTGTGAGTTTCTAATGGTTAGATCTACTATCCCTAAGTCAGACGTTGTTGAAGAGAAATTTCCTTCGTCACCTGAGTGATTTGTTTTTCTTCAACACCAGCCCTCAAAGGCAGAGAGTTTGGATCAGCGGCAACCAATCTTTTCTTTTTCCCACAGAGCCTACTTGAGAGATCATTTTTCACAGTAACAATGACTCATTGCAGCACTGATTCTCAATAATGCAAACATCTTTCTTCATTTTAACAGACTTCTCATTTAATCCTAGTTTAAATATAATTAAACCAGTTACTTTACTGCTGGACTTTCAGAGCTTAATCTTCTTATAAGGCAGATCCCATGCCCACTGTCTCTTTTGAGGCTCCTCACATTAGAGGAATGTTATTCAAAAATTACTCAATGAAAAGTATAGCTGTACCAAAAATAATTGCAAACACCTCCACTATCATGTATTCACACAATGAACAGCCTTTGAGTGTTCCTTCTGTGATCTGGAGTGTACATGGGGCTGGGTAGATTTTTAGTCATGGGCTATATTTATCCACTATCAACAAAATAGGAAAACGGAGCTGAACCTGGTCTTTTCCTTCCCTCCCTATAATTTCCTCTGTTTCTAATTTTGTAGCAATCAAGTTTCAACTAGTTAATCAAATGTCTTTTGTGTGGCAGGTGCCAGGGTGTTTGTTTTCATTAGTGTACCAAATGCCATATTTAGGAACTTGGCCTTTTCGTTAACTGGCTGCAAGCATGGCTTTAAACCATTAAATGGGTGTATTTAAACTCAGCATTTATTTTTATATCTCCCTATCCAAATAATCAGGATGTGGTTATCTGTAAGATGATACATTATGACTTTTTTCCTATATACACCCAAGCACAAAAATATATGCCTCAGACATAATCATCAATATTACAAACACCCATCATCCTGTACCTTTTATAAGATTGCAGAGATGAAGAGAAAACCGGTTAGTAAAATGTGCATAAAAATAGTTGAAGGCAATCCACATGGGGAAGCTCATAAAATTGAACGATTTCACACTTTGTAACCTGTTTTTAGCAGGATAAAAAAAAGTGGAAGAAAAACATCACAACGGTAGTTTATCTTTGATTGAATGAAAGAGCTATTTAAAAAAAAGATATGCCAGAAATATGAGCTCATTGTAAAAATACACTTATGTTTTTGATATGTCTTCCCTTTTGCTGAGGGAAGTCAGAGACAGCAGCAAAATCAGAAGGAAGAACGATTCAATGGCTGATTTTCTAAAGAAATAAGTAATGCAGTGTTTGGTTGGTATTTTTACCAGATAACTTTTACATTCATGCTTGTTATTTTTCTCCTGTCTCAATTTAGAGAAATAATCATGATTAGCTGTTTTTAGATACTTATCAAAAAACTCAAATATTAAATATAAGTTTGTCAGAAAGAGAACACAGAATTTACTGCTCCCTTCCAGAAATTGTGGAATACAGAGAAACAGCTAGTGAACAATATTGTATGACTAGATTGCAAAGTAGAGTAATTGATGACATAATGAAGAACTAGTTTAGGCTGCATTACATGAAAATTAAGATTATATTTGATAAATAAATGTTATAGACAATACTAAAATATTTTATCTCCATTTTAAGTATTAATACACATTTAATACAGATGTTACTCTGTCTAGGTCTTATTTGTCTGTATTCTAGCAGATACATTTATTACTAAAATCCACACTGAGGTTTCACAGTAACAACATTTTAAGGAAATGTCATAAAGAAAATCTTGGATCACACCAAAGAGAATGTAGTTATTAAAGAAATATTTAGTAATGTCTCATAAATGTTCTTTCACTTACAAATTATAAGTGCTATATGGGTTAAAGAGGTTATACATGAATTAATCCAATCCTCTCAAAAAGTTCTTCTGAGGTCAGAATTACTCCTCATTTCACAAATATGGAAAATAAAGCTCAAGTAGGTTAAATGACACACACTCAACGTCACACTATTACTAAAGTAAATACGAGTCAAATCCAGTTCTTCAGATCGATCCTAGGATCCCTTTCTTTTTGCTCCCTGTAGGTTTCCAAATGGTTTTTTTAAGGCAACAGAAGTTTACTGAAACTTCTCATTCATGAAGGATGGCCTGGGGGACTTCCCAATGTCATGTGCTAAGTGGTGAAGTCAAGCCCGTTCTGTTGGTAGCTCACAGCCTGTGAGCTTCTCCCAGCAGGGCAAGGTCTTCTGCTTTAACCAGTGGCAAGACTGGCATCCCGCAGGCCTGATCTCGGCTGTAGATAAGCTTTAATTGGATTTATAGTTTTTTTAATGTAAAAATTCATAAATGATATACCTTTGTGCTTACTACACAGAATTAACAAATGTAATCTTTTAACATGTTTGCTTTAGTATGTATATATAGAGAGATAAAAACTGAGTCCCTTATGTTTTCTCCATAATCTCATATACTCCCCACCCTCTCCAGAAGTAATCATAGTCATGAATCAAGTTCCATTGGTTTATATTTTAATTATATGTATAGATTTCAAAATATATGAAATTGCTTTACGTATTTCCAATTTAGGTAAATGGTAGCATGGCATATGTATTGTTCTAGAACTTCTAATCTCCCCTAAAATCTGTTTTTTTAAATCCTTGCATATAATTACACATAACATTCAGGTCATTTGTTTGGAACAGTAGATAACACCCATATTTAATTTATTTGCGTAAAGTCCATAGTATGAATTTACCTCATTTGATCAATCCATTTCCTCTTGAGTAGGGTACTTGAGTTGATTCGTTTTCTTACTACTATATAAAATGAAGCTATGAACTTTCAGATACATGTCTCCTTATAAACTTTGGCCCAGTTTTACTTAATTGTGAGTCTGTTTTTAAAATTTTATTTATCAGAGTTATTTAAATGTTTCAAATGCTAATCTTTCTTTTTTATATCTGTTGAAAATATATTCCATTTTTAATTTGGTTTTTATTGTAATTTGTTTATTGTATTTATCATGTAGAATTTTTCAATTTTGATATAGTGTAATTCGTTAATTTTTTCCATGAGATCTACCTTTTGAATCTTGCTCAAGAAATCCTTACATATCATGGGACATAAAGATAGTCTCCTATTGGAACTGTGGTGTTTCTGAAATTTTGAATTGAATTGCTTTTAGACTCAGCACATTCTCTCTTGCTCACCACAAATCCCACCAGGCCTTAGTCTCTCATACCTAGTCAATTTAACATATTTCCCCTTAGGTACATGAGGTTGTAGTCTGTGGATTAGAGAGTCAAAGAATAAAGTTACACAAACTAGATTTTTCAGACTTGGCTTAAAGTTAAATTATGATTATAGCTCTACAACCCCAGTCTAGGTTTCCATGGAAATGAAGTCTTGATAGAATTCATTCTGGGAGATTGACAGCTTCTATTAAGTATTATATAAGTTTTGCAGAGGTGCACTCCAACGTATAGTAGCTGAATAATTTGGTTTATTACCTGCCTGTAACAAACTTTATAGACATTTTTGTTTTCTATCTTGCCAGACTAATCAATGTTAACCCTGATGTGTATGACCCTTAGATGCTGGACTGGAGATTGGCAAGTGCACATTTTATCCTGGCTGCGACGTTGGTGGTCTGGAGCTCAGGAAAAGTGCTCTCAGTGGATGTCACAGCAGAGGTAATGGAAACTAGCTTAAGGGACCATACTTCTTTTATGAACATAAGCCATTTTTACTAATGTCAGAAGCAGGTGTTGCTGACAAGTAGGGAGAAGGTTTGATAACACAAAAATCAAGTAAATAGGCATTTCTTTCTATACCTTGTCCTCACCGTGGATTCACAGAAAACCAGGTATCTAAATGTTAAAAAAAAAAAAAAAAAAAAAAAAAGCTGTAAGTAACAGCAAAGATTTGTATTCCATAGACCAAAAACTATAGGAGAAAATTCATTATAATTTCAGCCATATTTATAATTGAATCAATAACATGAAGATAAAGTGCTTTTATGTGAAATTTGAAGTCATTTACACGTCAAGATTTGAGTAGTTGGGCCAAAATTTTATCACTCTACAGATGTTTTCTTGCTGCCAAGACTAAACTACAAAGGAAAAGAAATGTGAGGACATCGCCACACAGAGAAAAGTTAATTTGGCTCATTTGATCTTAATAGAAACATACATTCTTTGTGCTTCTTAAATAACATAAGGTGAGAATCTGAAATGTGTTTTACTGAAGGACAAGTTTTATGCAAGTTTTGTGAATTTTTCCTGATGATTAAGAATATTTTTAAAAAGAAACAAAAATCTACTTTGTATATACGTCAGTTGGAAGAATGAACACATAGTTTTTGGAAGAAGCTCTGAGAGATAATAAAAGATCTCCTAAATTTGCTCTTTGGAGGTTTGCCTCCTGATCTTAAGAGTTTCTTTCTCATGATTATAACATCCTTCCCCTCTTTAGTTTCTATGCTGCCAGGCTTATGTAGGGAAGTAACAGAAGTTGAGGTTTTCTTTAAAGTTGTGGACTTTGAACTATGAGTTACAAAGAGCTATAGAGATTTTTAATGTTTTTATATGATGAAAGTAGTGTTTGGGGATAATTAACTTCATGGCAGTATTCAGGACAGAATAGAAAAAAGAGAGAGAGGAGATAAAGAAATTATATGGTGATTGAGAGTGTGCACTAAGCAGTGAAGAGGACCTGATATAAATCTCTCCTCATGGGAATCAGAAAGCGCAGGGCAAGAGGGGTTTTCCAGAAAGAACTGGCCAGACTTAGAGCAGATTTCACTGGTTTAGGAAAGAAGGAGCTCAATGACTTTAGGTCTCAGAGCTTTGAGGTGGGCTCTAAGTACTGCAAAAGAGAATTGTGTGAGTCAATGATGAAAAGGCTTGGAAAGTACTACCGTTTCATTTTATTGAGAAAAAAATGAAGGGAATAGAAAGAGAATAAGAGAAGTAACTCAAAAATAAAGACAGGAAGTGAAGAAAAAGAGTCTTTCCCAGACCAAGAGTCTGGCAAGAATGTGACTAAAGGAGGAAAGGGAAGAGACCCCTGTAGTTATTAACCCTTCTTCCCACGGGGGAATAGCCTCAGGCTCTTGGGAAAGAAGTAGCATCCCCTGCACGACAAAATGACTCCAGATTGCTAGCAGGAGCATTTTCTGAAATGCTGTGACTGCGCCTGAGAAAGGAAGACAGACTTCACAAACTGGAAGCTTACACTTTTATGGTTTGGATGACATGCCAAGTGGCAATATGTGTAAACAAACAAACAAGAAATCTGACATGGGACAATAAAGTCCTTGGGATAGCTCTGACTCATCGTAGACACTCATTAATATTTGTTAGTAAATCACATGGGTGGAGATGGTAAGCTCCTTCAGGGCACAGACTGGATTTTACTCATTTTGGGATCTCTTGGGTCTAACGCAGGACCTGCACAGTGGATGTTTAGTGGCTTGAATCAGTAAGGAATGAATGAGTGGTGAAAAGAAAATAACATGAGGTTTAGATTTTTTTCAGAATTCATTCAATAAATATTCAGCAGAAATTTACTGAGTACTAACTATGAGCAAAATACTGGGTTAGGCATTGAATAGAGCAGATAAAAGACTAATTAGACATAGTCTTTGCCCTCAAGTTACTCACAATCTAATAGGCAATACAAATATATTGTAGCTAATCTAATACAAGGGAAAATGTAATGATGGCAGTGATGAAAGAAGTATAGATAAAGTGCTTTTGGAGTAATAAGGAAGGATGCAGTTGCTACTGGGAAAGAATCTGAAAGAATAATCCGTTATACTAAATGTTAGAGGCAGGCCTCCTTTAGAGGAGTTTACCTTTTTTTGTGTGTGTGTGTGTATGTGTATGTGTGTGTGAGTATTTAGTTTCCCTTTCATTTCTTTTGGATAAACCTCATCTCTATGTGTTTTTGTCCCCAAAAGTCTTTCTCTCTGGATCATAACTCATGAGAAATCAAGGTTCATGACAGGCATGTCAGCTAAAAATAGCAAAAGCCAAATGCAGACGATTGTATGTATTTTCTTCTCGTTAATGAATGGAATCACCTTTCCTGCCCTATAGGCCTTTGATCCTAGAGTCTTAGATGTTCAGTCACCACCCACAGTCAAGGAAGAGAAATCAGCCACTGATCTGGCAGCAAAACTCTTACTTCTTGATGAACTTGTGTCTCTGGAGAATGATGTGATTGAAACAAAGAAGAAAAGAAGCTTCTCTGGTTTTGGTTCTCCCCTGGACAGACTCTCAGCTGGCTCTGTAAATCATAAAGGTAAACAGAGGTAAGTGAACTCTTAGAGAAGGAACATTTTCATTTTCTAATTCTTCCACTCTGGGTTCAGAAACAGAGAAGTCCACATTAAAAAAAATACAATGAAAACCTTGTAGGTAAACAGATTTAAAAGTGTCTTAGCTAATTTCTGAGTTTAATGGCATCATTTTAGAAATAATGTTTAGGGAGCAAAATAACTGCTATGGTGTGCACAAATATTTTTGTCAAAATGTTTTCTGAAGAAGATTCTGTTGCATGTAAATATAAAGTAGTTCTTACAAGACATAACAGCATTTGGGAAGCAAGGGGAAAAGTGTGTCCTATGAGATAAATGTTCTGGTCAGTTGCATTTTCTAGTTAATAAAGGTAACCACAATACCATTTTATTTTTACCCTTGTTACACAGCATTCCAAATGATGTGAATAAGTCCCCTCTCCTATACCAAGAAGGCAGTGAAGAGCTCTCAGGACCTGGAGTCAGGACACATATGTTTAAGTCAAATTTCTAAGCATTTCTAGCCATGTGACTTGTATAAGAATCTTATTCTCTGTGATCCTCAGCTTATTTATCTGGAAAATGGGGATAATTACTTACCTCTATAAAAATCAAATGAGTACTTTGTAAACTGTTAACTATTATAACAGAATTAGAATAATTAAATCTCTCTTTAATCATTGAGTAAGTGTCAGTACTTTAAAGCAGTCATTCCAAACTTAATTCATTTTCTACCCCCACAGTATCTGTTCCTCATGCTGTACATTTCACAGCAGCAGTGACACAAAAGATCACCCAATTCCCCAAAATCTGGAATTTGGGGAATTTACTAGGATCCCTTTTCCTCACCAGGATTCCATTTGCTTACATTAAACGTTCCATTATTCACTAAATTCTCTAAATCCTGCTTGTTTTATATGTTTAATATCTCCAGAATATCCTTTTACATTAAGGCTTTCCTAATTCTGGCCTAAATCATCTTTTTGACATGTTTTCTTTCTCCAGTCTTTCCCCATCTCCAGTCTTTCCCCATCTCCACTTCCACCACCATCCTCACCCCTTTATTGGTGAATGCATCCTTTACTCTGCTACCAGGGGGATCATCTAACACAAAAATCTTTTCCTGAGGGCTTCCCTGGTGGCGCAGTGGTTAAGAGTCCGCCTGCTGATGCAGGGGACACGGGTTCGTGCCCCGGTCCGGGAAGAGCCCACATGCCGCGGAGCGCTGGGCCCGTGAGCCGTGGCCGCTGAGCCTGCACGTCCGGAGCCTGTGCTCCCCAATGGAAGAAGCCACAGCAGTGAGAGGCCTGCGTACCGCAAAAAAATCTTTCCATGAAAAGTTCCCATTGCTTACAAGATAAAAGCAAACTCCTTAAGGAAATTCTATGAAAATTTTCATAATCTGGCACCTCTTTTCTTCCTGCACTCATTTCCACATCCTTTAGTCCAGTTTCACTTGGTTACTTGGAGTTCTAGGACACATCACATTTGTTCCTGGTCCGTGACTTTGCTTTTGCTGCATGATTCTCATCAATACAGGATGCAATTTGCTAGGCTTCTGAAAGATTATCAGAGTTACACTAGTAAATAAAATCATCACTTTGGGACTATACTTTATCCAACATGTACTTCAAATACCACACATGTGTTTTGAAATTCAGATCTTATTCTAATTAAACAAATATAAATTAGTTCCACTTATGTTCTAGGCACTGTGTTGGGCTACGGTGGAAAAAAGAAGGAAAATACAGTCTTTGTCCCTCAAAGAGATCACATACCAGTAAGAAACATAGAAATATTTATAACAAATTATAACACAAAGCAAGAAGAGAGGCAATTTTTAAAGAAGGTTATAGAAAGCCAAAAGTTAAGTGGAGAAAATATTGTGCCTTCTAATAAATAGTATTTCTTTGATTCCTGGATCTTGCAGTACAGTCTACAAAATAATTTGAAAGTCAACATGTAAACATTTATGTAAATATTTATATATGAATTTATGATAGCATACATAGCATATACACCAAATATTTATTACATAAATCTTATATATATATATAATCTACATTGAGATTCCATCATAACAATTTCTTTAGGAAGTGTCATAAAGAGATACTATATTAGGAGATATAATCTATCTAACATAGCTTGGTTTGTAAGAAAAGGAAATTGGCAAGCACTTAGTCATTTGAACAGATTTTCACATATAAAGGCTAAAAATAAACTATTATAAGTGTGTAAAAAATTAGGGAATATTGTTCTCATGAGTACTTCTCGAGGAAGCTACTGGATGAAATTCTTCAAACAATCAAAATGACTGGAGAGGTAACATCATAAGAATTGGTGTGAACGTAACTTTAGACTTAAAGTGTGATGATGGTTACAAAAAAAAAAAGAGTGCCATGTGTTATAGTTGTGCAGTCTGACACAGCACAAGTATCAAGCAATTCAGGGACAGTAGGGGGAGCATATGAAATTTAGAATGAGTTTTTGATTGCTTCATGGCTATTAACTGAGCACAAAAAGATATTACAACGAATCGTCGCTTGCAGACATGGAGAAGAAGGAAAACGTGGAATTTTCTCTTTATAGAAATTGTACAGCTAAAGCAATGAAGAAACAATAGAATTAGTAGATGTAGAAATTCTCCTTTATAGAATTATTCCAGCTAATAAGTGAAGAAGGAGTGGTAGTATTAGAATGTCTCTATTTTGCAAACCCTAATGAAATGATGGCTCTAGACAGTGATTCAGTTTCTGCTAGCATCACAAAAGGAAAAACAGTGAGTCATTATATGCTCCCTGATGGAAGAACTCAACACTACCTATATAACAGAATTGAAAAAAAAAAAATTTTCTTGCCTCTAGTTCTACCTGCCAATTTCCAGGAAATATAGAAGACAAAGAAATGACTTCAGAAACATTATAGGGAAGCAAACAGCAATTCAGACTGTAGAAAACAGCAGAATAAATAACCTAGTTTCTTCAATAAATAATTTACAAAGATTTGAAGAAAAACAAGAGATGGAGGAGGGAAGGGATCCAAAAGATCAAAGTAGATTTAAGGGACTTATTAACTAGTCACAATTTTGGAGGGTTCTAATTCAAGCAATGGTCTGTTTAAAAATTAACATGTGTAAGAGACAATTGTGAATGTGCACTGTGGCTACTTAATGATTTTAAGTAATTATTGTCTCTTTTTTATTTTATTTTATTTTATTTGGCTGTGTAGGGTGTTTGTTGCTGCACGCAGCTGTCTCTAGTTGCTGCGAGAGGGGGCTGCTCTCGTTGCGGTGCTCGGGCTTCTCATTGCGGTGGCTTCTCTTGTTGCGGAGCTTGGGCCCTAGGCGCGTGAGCTTCAGTGGTTGCAGCACGTAGGCTCAGTAGTTGTGGCTTTCAGGCTCTAGAGCGCAGGCTCAGTAGTTGTGGCGCACGGGCTTAGTTGCTCCGCGGCATGTGGGATCTTCCCCCCACCAGGGCTCGAACCCGTGTCGCCTGCATTGGCAGGCGGATTCTTAACCACTGCGCCACCAGGGAAGCCCTACTGTCTCTTTTAAATATGAAAATGGTACTGTGGTTACATTAAAAATTAGATTTATTGTTATTTAAGTATTTAGTTGTAAGTATTTGTCTGGGATTTGCTTCAAAATAATACAGGAGTGGGAGTGGAATAAATGAAACAAGACCTACCATAATCAGTAATTGTTGACTTAAAATGATGCATACCTGGGAGTCTATTATGCTATTCTATTTTCGCCTGTGTTTGAAATGTTTCATAACAAATTAAAGAAATGAAATGAAACTATAAGATAAACAAGAGATTAGACCTGGCAGAAGAGTAAATACATTCACCAAATGATAACGCTAAGAAAATGACTCAGAATATATCACAAAGGTATGCAGAACACAATGAGAAATTGTAACATACAATTTAATCTAATTAGAGTTTAATGGTGATAAGTAGAAGAGAATCACTATTTAAAGAAATTATGGGTATTTTTTCAATAATTTTCCAAAAATGGTGAAAAAAGATGATTTGCCGAATTCCGTAATAACAGCAAATTTTGACCCAAATAACTACCACTATTTTTGAAAGGTTAATTGGATTAAGAAAATTTATTCTGTTAAAAGGAAGTCAGGTAAGAGATGGCTTAAAAGCATGAACATTCAGGGCATGTTCTTGGGATGACCAAATATCATGGTGTAGGTTCGGTATCAACCTACAACATAAGAAGCAGGGTTAAAAATAAAATTGGGAAGGAGAGTTAGGACCAAACAGGGATGCTGTATTCAGCAATCATTCATATTGTTACCCTGTGGACTGTGCAGTACAAAACCTATATAATCTTAGTCAGTGCCTCTGGAACCAGATTGTGATGGTCCCATTGAGTGTTGTATAAAGAAAAGATATTAGTAATTAATGATCTTCAGAGGTCAAAACTGGTCAATTTTCTTTTGCCTTTTTCTCTACCTTTCCCTTCACCTCCAGCTACTTCCAGAAGGTTGGAAGTGTTAAGGACAGCTAATGCATTTGCACAGAAGTTTACGCATGAGCTTGAAAAATTGAGGATTTCCCCTAATCAAGACTCTATATTTTGTTTCATGACTACAGTTAGGATACAGAGACTCTGCTCCTTTGTACTCTATGGTTTAACAACAAAGGTGACCTCCTATATCAGGATTGTTTTATTTAGCATTTATTTAGAATGACATATACAAATTAATAGTTTTCTTTTTTACATATAATTTATGTCTTTTATACTTTTATTTTTGATAGTGGATGTTTTACCCCTTCGAATTAGATTCCAAGGACACTTCTTGTGAGATTTTCCTTCAGGATTCATTTTTTATTCAGGAATTCCTGTTCTTGGTCTTAAAGCAAACATTAAATTTGTCTATTAGAGATTTGGGAAACAATGGGAGATAAGTAATAGATATTGCATAATATATTTCTATACACATTCTTGAGTTTTAATTGAAAAATAATTTTAGATTTCTTTCAAAGTATAATGCTAACTCAAAAAACATTAAATGTTAAATTTTTCTATCATCTGTTGCAAAGATATTTGAGAATCATTTAAATGTATATGATAAAGTCACAGGACTAAAATGAATGTTTTCCTACATTTAGTAGCAAGAATGTACAGTTTAGAGTTTTGCAACTATTTTATTAAAAGATTTCTAAAAATTATAGTAATTTTGCTTGGGAGAGCTGTACATAATGTTATTTGCTGTTCTTTGATTACATTATATGAGATAAGAACTTTGGTCCTTTAGTCCAGATAGCTTTACTACTTCTTTACTTGCTTTTGAATTATTCACAAGGCCAGGATTATCTTGTTACCTTACTATGCATGAACGTATACAAAACAATTTCTTTGTTGCTTACAAACACTTGTGATGTTCATGTATATGCCATCATTTTTTCTCCTTCTCAGGACATGCATTTTCTATTTTCTCATACTCACTGAGAGAAGGTTATAGGTCTGAGATCCATTTTCCATACTGTAGCCCAAAGATTTCACCCATAACTAAATCTAGGAATTCATAAGCTCTTTCTGTGTCGTGGGCCACTGTGGACCCCTTCTCAGAATATTGTTTTTTTTGTTTTCTTTTGTTTTGTTTTTGCGGTACACGGGCCTCTCACCGCCGCGGCCTCTCCCGCTGCGGAGCACAGGCTCCGGACGCGCAGGCCCAGCGGCCATGGCTCACGGGCCCAGCCGCTCCGCGGCACGTGGAATCCTCCCAGACCGGGGCACGAACCCATGTCCCCTACATCGGCAGGCGGACGCTCAACCACTGCGCCACCAGGGAAGCCAGAATATTGTTTTTAAATGGACAAATGTCATGAGTTCAAAGGTTACTAATATATAGAAACATAATTATCATAATACTTAAAATGAATTTGTAATATGACAACATATATGCTTCTTTATTAAGGCATAAAATAAGATCTAAAAGACATGTCTAAATAACAAGAAATTCAAGTAGTGCTGAACATAAAAACAATCTCAAAGTATCTGTAATGACAAAAATGTGATCCGAATGTATCTGTGATTTCTACTGTGACAAGGGTTTACTTACTACTAACACCTTTGTGATTTGTTCTCTACATTCATAAGTGAAACAAATGCTATATTTCAATTAGAGGATAATGAGACTAAAGGTGTAACATTTCCCATCCATGTTTATGGATCCTTGAATTACATGACTCCGGATTTTAAAACTCTGTCTCACGCATATGAAATGCATTATTTTATTTTCTATTACTATAAAATATTCAGAAAAGAAAAATTTTAAACTCTGCTTTTGAAAAGGTCCATAAGAGATGGAAATGTGAAGAATGAATGAACAGCTAGGGAGAAAGAAAAAAGAAAACAAACAAACATAAAAAATACCAGGGCAAAGTCCATGTCAGATCATCATAAAATGAAGCAAAGAACCATCTGTTGTTTCCTATTTTATATCATATTTAACATTTTTTTCACCTGAATATGACACTAGCTTCATTTTCAATTGGATGTGCAAGTTACTTTAATTCTCAGGGCAGGGTTATCTCAACTATGCTTTGAAGTTCAAAATATTTCTTCATTCGGTTCACTTGTTTAAAGCCTGAAGTTAATGGTCATTCAGCTTATGAAAAATAAAAGGTAGCAGCTATGACCATATCCCTAGCAAAATCGTTATCTACTATTTGAATGACACTTTAATATTAGAAGGTATTGGAATTTTTCTAAAGGGTGGTTTCTCTCACTTCTTCACACAACCCTAAAAATGCCTTGTAAAATATTAACAAAAATAATAATACTTTATATCTGAATTTAATTAGGATAATCATTTTCACAACTATTATTGTTTTAATTCTCCCATTAATATTTTGAGGTCAGCAAAGCAAGTAATATCATTTTGTCAGTCGGGGTTCCTGCAGGAAACAGGCAGGAAATGGGAAACATTTGAAATAGGAAAATTTGAGAAGGATTTAGACACAGGAAGACTATTTACAAAAGGCTGGGTAGAAGCAAATCATAATGGATGGCACAACAGCCCAGGACCCTGGTCTGAAGAGTCAGATGCCTTGGGAGAAGCCGTGACCTTCAGTTAGGAGGAAGTGATCTTGCAAGGAGACAGCGGGGGGAAAATTATCCTGACTTCACTTCCTCTCTCCTTCCACTCTCTCCTGCCAAGGCTGCCCGTTAGGCCTGTCCCAAACCAAAGCCAGGGAGCACAGGCACTTTTCCGGGATCCAGAGAGGTTAGTTTCCTGGACTGAAAGTAGGGTGAGAAAAGTCAGAGAGTGTATCTGGAGAACAGATGGAAGACACCCAGCACAGTTATATACATTCTATAGATTCAGGTCAATAAACACTTTGCTCTCTAACATTGTTATTATAACCACTGAATTGAAAGAGAAGACTCCATAGAACATAATTAGAAAAGCAACTTTATCCCTCACCCACATGCATTCAAACCCATTCAGTAGGAGTTGTTTCCTATCTCTTGCGTAAAAACACAGGCAGGTACTATGACTCTACAGGTCACACTGAAATAATAAAAATTCGTCTCATTGCTTTTATTAGAAAAACAATCATATTTCAGTAATTAAAATAATAAAAATAATATGTTTTAGCCCAAACTATGAATATTAATAATGTTTCTCCTTTTCAAGCTGGAAAGCTGCACTGGGAAGAGGTGTGTGGTCAGTTTGTCCTCATCCCTTCCTCTACCACACTGGGCTGCTTTATGTCTCCTCCAGTACTGGGGATGTGGGTGCAGAGAAGTAAAGAAAAGTCTTACTTGACTGATGCTATCATGACTTGACTTTTGTGTTCTCTGGCCTCAGTAAATGCTCAAAGATGATTCCTCACCATGGGCCGTTTTATGGGGTCACTGCATAGCCCCCGTAGGGAACATTGACATAAATACCTTGCCTCCAGCAGCGCTTCTCTTTCAGCAGGTCAGTTTTACTCCTCACCTTTATCCTACCCGCTCAGTTTCTTCATTTGTCACCACCAGCAGCATCCTGGTGCCTCACCCATAACCCCTGGCCAAAAGCCCTTCAGGGAAGTTTTCTTTTATCATTAGCCTAGGCCAACTCTACCCACATGCTCGCTCTACATCTGTTCCACAGAAAACCCACATCCTTGACTCTGGTCACTGAAAGTAAAGCTGTTGCTTATATAACCATTTCTTCACTCTGGCATCGAGCCAATTCTTACAGCATCCTGCCCTTTAGATTTCATAGTCTGTTCTGTGAGGTCTACCCTGCTTCAATGGGTATATGTCAAGATTTTCTTGAAGCCCTTTCTCTATATGAAAGAAGAGGGAAATGTTACTGTTCTCCAAAAACTTGCTCCAGAGAAATTCTCCTTCTTTACCTATTCAATATCAATGTTTTTATTGGATGAAGGTTGAGAAAATTAGTTTGTAACAACCTCCTTTACAAATAGTGCATAACTCTAGCACCTTACTTTGGAATGCAAGAGGAAATACCACTGTTATTTTTCTTTTTTCCCCTTCAACTTTTCTAGGCCACAGCCAAAACTGAGATAGAAAGAATCCCATTTTAACATTCTGATACACTGGGTCTTTTTTTATTCCTAACACCCTAAGAAGATATTAGCCCCATTTTATTAGTATATTTTCACAGATATAAAATGATTTCCTTGGCATAATGTAGCTAGAACATCAAGTTGTTGAACTCCAAGTTCAATGACTTTCTACTGAAATAAGCTGTTTATGATAAAGAAATTAAAGTTATATGTGAATAAGGCACTTGTCCAAGGCCAGGAAAAGTGAGATTCACTTAGAATGCATGCATTAAATAGATCATTTTGAAAAACTGTACCAACGGTATATGTGTTTCTGTCCAAAGCCAGACATAAGGTTCAGACTAAAGTTGAGAATAGCAATTCCAACTTCAATTTGTCAGATATGATTGCACTTCTTGATGACCATGCCAGAGATTAAAGGTGAAAATCCTAACATTTCACCTTTCTACTTCATTGTGAAGCAATGTTGCAGGCTGAGGCCAACCTAGGTATCTCATGATTTTTGCTACTTTTTTCCAGCACTTAATTGTTAATACCCAAAGGAGGTAGTTCAAAATGGGCTCCATTTCATAGTGAAGAACACAGAGAAAGGATTCAGAATGTGGTGCCCTATTTCCATGTTTCCTTCCTCATATTTAAAAGCCTGTCTGTACTATAGGAGATGCCCTTGAGCATTGATCTTGGGTCATTTTTCCCAATAATTGTTCTTTACTGCTTGCCTCTTATACCCCAGCTCAACTCCATGGTAAAGTTCCTTTACCTTTTCTCTCTACCCTAACTCATATATGAAGGTTTAAAACTTTCTCCTAAAAGGGATAATACTTGATTCCATATATGGGCTTTGAAATGTACATTACCTACTCCCCCAAAAAGAAAATTCTAGAAGACATTTTTGTGTAAATTCATTTGCTGGATAGAAGTTTTGAATGTCATCAGACCCTCAAAGAGGCTCATGAGCCAAGCAAATGAAAATCCTTTCTGCCCAATCCTACAGCTCTATAGTAGTTTCCAAATCAAGCATGCCTGGGTTACTTTACAGTGAACCCTTTAAATCTCATGTTTTGATTCCAGTGTTCCTGGTTTATTTCTGAATGCTTGTTCATATGGCCCTTTCCTTGGGATAATACTTCAGAAGCTGATATTATGCCTAGTCAGCACCATCATCGTAAGTTTAATAGAATCTATTTAACATTGAATTACCACTTTTGAGACAGAACTCCAAAAGTCATAAGTCAACTGTGTGCTAATGAAGTAGCAATTTCTTTCATCATTCTAAACATATCCCATTTACTTAGTCATATTTCTCAGCCTCGTGTTTCCACGTAGAGAAACTCCAGTTAATGAAAGACTGGCCCCAAGCCCCACCACTTTATTCACTCCTTCTCAAAGGAGAAGTAATCACGTACTTGATAGGTCAGTTTGCGAGGAGTAGTTGAGCATGTTCAGCTCATCCCTTTTCTTTCTGTTTTTGTTTGATAATTATGACTGTGTAAATCTGTCTAATCCTCAGAGGAGATGTAAGAAAGTCATTTAAATGCAAATTAAAGTCTTATTCTACATTCAGCTTGATCAAAATGACATTTTGATTTCTCTGCATTGATCATTCATATCTTATTTCTGTATTGTTCCTGAAGGTGGACTCAGGAAAAAAGGCATTATGTACTGGCCCCTAAAAACTACATCATCACTCAGACTTAATGTGGTCCTTCATCAGAACATTCTGGAATTTGAATTTGAAAGCCTAATTGTCTCTTTTAAATTTAAACATGACTGTGGACTTCAATGATTTCTCTTTTCATTATTTACAGGGCCTTGCTGAGTCTCCTTCATTTTACTCTGTCTCATACATTAGTTTTTCCAAGCTCATATGTTTATATCTAACTTCCTATAGTCATTTATTAATTCTGTAATTTTAAATTGTGGCAACCAACATTGCAGGACTCAGGGGTCACCATTTGTTTTATTGTTTTCATATGCCCCATAAGTTCTTCCTGGAACCTCCAAACTTGGCTGTGATCTCTTCTCTTGTGGAATCCCAAAACACTTTGAATCTTACCATATTAGATCTCTATTGCTATGCAAACAAGTTACCCAAAACGTAGCAGCTTAAGACAATAATAAACATTTATGTTCTCACTCAGTTTTTGTGCATCAAAAATCTAGGAAAAGTTTACCTGGGTGATTCTGGTTCAGGGTCTCTCCCAAGGTTACAGTGAAGAAGTTGGCCAGGGCTGCAGTCATCTGAAGGCTACATGGGGCCTGGGGATATCCATTTCCAAAACGGCCCATTCGTAAGGCTGATGACAGGAAGTCTCAGTCCCTCACTAGCTGTTGGCAGAAGGCCTTAGTTCATTGCCATGTAAACCTCTCTATAGGGCTGCGAGATGAACTTAGGAAATGGCAACTGACTTCCCCTAGAGGGGGTGATCCAACAAAGCAAGGCAGAAGCTGCAATATTTTTCATTACTTAGCTTTAGAAGTCATTTCCACAATATACTATTGGTTACGGAGGTCAGCCCTGTTCAATGTGGAAGCAGACTGCATTATAGTAGAATTTTGGGGGTTTATCTTGGAGCCTGGCTACTATACTCACCTAAGCTTTAAAGTATATTTATTTAATTCTGTGTTTTACTCATCTAAATTACTGAACTATTTAAATGAACATTCTCTGTTAGCCATTACTATACTTTCCCTTTTTGCTGTTACTCAATGTTGGTAGAGCTGCATGCCCTTCTTGAAAGGGGCCAAGCATTTTATTGCCCCTTTAAGATGTAACAGCAAATCAGACTATTGTTTCTAGGGAACACCCTCCACACTCTGATTCCTAAGTTTCTTTCCTTGGGACTCAAAACAGTAAGCTGGATCAATAAAAATTGTTGTGTATCCTACAATTGGGGGAAAAAATGTTTAAGTTCACATGAAACGACTATTTAAATTAACGAAGGGGCTTCCCTGGTGACATAGTGGTTGAGGGTCCGCCTGCCGATGCAGGTGACACGGGTTCGTGCCCCGGTCTGGGAAGATCCCACATGCCGCAGAGCGGCTAGGCCCGTGAGCCATGGCCGCTGAGCCTGCGGGTCCGGAGCCTGTGCTCCACAACGCGAGAGGCCGCAGCAGTGAGAGGCCCACGTACCGCAAAAAAAAAAAAAAAAATTAACAAAGTATCTGTTCACAAAATAAGCCTTAAAATTTTTAAAGGCTTGGTTATCATACAGAACATATTCTCAGACCATGACATAATTAAATAAGTAACAAAAGGGTAACTAAAAAAGAAGCTACAGTTCTAAACTCATTTCATGAGAATAGCATTATCTGGACACCAAAACCATGTGTGGAGAGAACAAGAAAAGAAAATTACAGGACAACTTCATTAGTAATTATAGATACGAATTCCTAACAAAAAAAATCAACAAAACAATTCCAAAAATATATCAAAAAGATAATACACCAATATCATGTTGGGTTCATCACAAAAATACAGTACAATGTTGATTTGCTTTAGAAAGTCAAATAATAGAACTAATAAATTGAAGAAATAAAACCATATCATCTCAAAAGATGCAGAAATAGCATTCAATAAAATTAAACATCTATTCATGATCTAAATCACCAGTGGACTAATAACAGAAGGGACCTTTTTTAACCAAATAAGGGACTCCTATTAAAAAATCCTACAACATATATTCTTAAATGATAAGCAACAACAAATCCAATAAATTATTGAAGGTCTTTATGGAGAACATTATAAAAATATATGAAAAGGCATTAAAGATAAGCTAAATAACTGATCTTGGATAGTAAGAGTTAATATTATAAAGATTTCAATTTTCTCCAACTTGATTTATACCTTAGATTCAATACAATTCCAGGTAAAACTGCAAAAGGATTTCCCATGAAACTTGACAAGGTGAATCTAAAATTTATGAATACTTAGGTGTGAATATAGAAAAAAAAGGAGAAATATGACCCCTATGTCACTCCATAAATAACAAATAATTTTAAAAGGTTTAAAAATATAAATGTGAAAGGCAAAACTGCAAGAGGTTTTAGGACAACATAGGATAATATTTTTGTAACATTAGAGGGGATTTAATGAACAAAATGTAAAACTATTGATAAATTTCAAAACAAAATTAAAGATTTTCATAAAAGACACTAAAGAAGATTAACCACAAATGGGAAAGGATATTTGTTCATAACTGACAAGGTCTAATATTCAGAGTATAAGAAATTCTCCTACAAATCAATATTGAAAAGAAAAACAAACCAATAGAAAAACAGGCAGCAGACTTAGGTACTTCCAAAAGAAGAAATCCAAGTGGCCAATAAGCAAAGGGAAAGGTGAGCAACTTCATTAGTATTCACAGAAAGCAAACTAAGAACACAATGAGATACAACAACAAATGCACTAGATTGGCAAAATTAAAAGTCCACAATGGGAGGGTTGGCATAAATTTGAAACAATAGGAACTGTCATACACTGCTCTTGGGTGTGTAAATTGGTACAACAACTTTGGAAAACAGTCTGGAACTATGTAATAAAATTAAGTATAGGCATAACTAGCAATTCTACTTCTAAAAATATGCTGTAGAGAAATCCTTAAATGTGCATTACAAACATGTGTAAGAAAATTTCTAGCTGAACACTACATAAAAATAACGAAAAAAAAAGAAATACCTCAAATTCCTATCCATGGTAAAATGTATTAATAAGCTGTTGTATATTCATTATTCATACAATGAAATACCATACCACACTGAACATAAAAGAACTACATCTACGCATGACAACATGGACAAATCTCAAAACACAATATTTGCTGAAAGAAGTCAAGAAGTATTCGCACATTTCTTTCAAATAATATTCTAGAGCCATCTAAACTAACCAAGAGACTTTTGAACAAAACATATAGATTATAAAGAAAATGAAGGGAGATGTTAGATCAAAATTCATCCTACAGATTACCTCTGGGACGAAGTCATGGGAGGGATTCAACTTGGGAGGAAGAAAACTGAGGACTTCTGAAGTACTGGTAATATTTTATTTCTTAACTTTGTGCTACCAATAGGGATGTTTATTTTATTTTTTTAAACTGAACATAGGTGAATTTATAGACTCTTTGGTATGTATGAAGTGATTCTAAATAAAAAGTTTAAATATAAGTTTTATAACAGTTGTTTTAGAATGGTGAACATCTTTAGAAATTGAATTATCAAAGAATATACTTTTATTTATTTATTTATTTATTTTTGCGGTACGCGGGCCACTCACTGTTGTGGCCTCTCCCATTGCGGAGCACAGGCTCCGGATGCGCAGGCTCAGCGGCCATGGCTCACGGGCCCAGCCGCTCCGCGGCATGTGGGATCTTCCCGGACCGGGGCACGAACCCGTGTTCCCTGCATCGGCAGGCGGACTCTCAACCACTGCGCCACCAGGGAAGCCCAAAGAATATAAATTTTAAAGAAAATCCTATTTGGCTCAGGAAGTCTGTATTTTAGTCTGAAGTTTAAAATTATATTTAAAATAATCCATCCTTCTTATATTATTTTAATAGTTATTCTGTATCCTTAAACTACTTTCAGAATATTTTAGAATGGAAAAGGTGGATTGTTTTAAATGGATATATAATATAAGCCATGTCATACTGTTATTTTGTCACAAGAGGGACTAGATAGTCAAAAAGTACGGTTTTCCCCTTTGGTCTTAAAAATATTTTTCTATGTTAACACTTATGTTTTATACACTGTGTATTACTGTCAGTGTATGTGTTGTAGATTGTAGTATGGTTATATATGTTTCATATCAGCAAAAATGTTAAGAGAAATACTAGTTTACCATTTTACTTCTGAATAGATAGAAACTGTGTAGAAATTATTTAACTTATTAAGATATTGTTGTTTTTCGGTAAGTAGAAGTAATAAATAGAATCCAAGTCAACATCCCCTGGTTGCTAATACTTTTCGGATCAAATCTGGGGGAAAGAAGGGAAGGAAAGAGTAGGGAAGAAGGAAGGAGAAAGAGAGTTTATTTTTGCTTTTACCATACCACAACTCCCTCTAGTTTACTTGAGCAGGAAAAGTAGATTAACCATAGTAAAGAAAGAAAAAAAATGTTATTTTCATTTATTTTACCTTGACTTTTGAAAATATACATTGGTAGTATGGACCAATAAATGTTCTGTTCTAATTTATAATGATGCATGAAACCATCATACTTCTCTTTAAAAAAAGTAAAAGGATTATTTTTTGTGACACTATCCATTCTGCAAAAGCTTTGGGAGGTCAGTTCACATGTGAGGCACTACTCTTTCCCCAGGTGCCATTTTCTTCCTCTTCTCATCAGTCCTTTGAACACCTGGAAGGGGCTGGTTTCTCACTTCTTCTGCTGCTTGTCTAGGACTTTCCCTGAGCATTTTCCTCCATCCCGGGATGGCTTCTACCTTACCCCTTCCCTGGAGTTATAACGGGGAGTGGTCCATGAAGGAATTTAGGGGCTCAAGGAATAAAAATCACATCAGTTTAATGTTTTTATGTATTAACCATTTATGCTCAGACATCAGCCCTAAATCATACAGACAAATGTATTCAGTTTTTTTTTATTTCTATGGTAATAAATTACCACAAACTTCTGGACTTAAACCAACACAAATTATATTATCTTACAATTGTGTAGGTCAGAAGTCCAGGATATCCTCACCAGTCACCAAATACCATTCTAGACCAGCGGTCCCCAACATTTTTGGCACCAGGGACCAGTTTCATGGAAGACAATTGTCCCACAGTGGAGATGGTTCAGGCAGTAATGCAAGCGATGGAGAGCGGCAGACGAAGCTTCGCTAGCTGGCCCTCCCCTCACCTCCTGCAGTGCGGCCCAGTTCCTAGCAGGTCCCGGATGGACGGATACCGGTCCACGGCCTGGGGGTTGGGGGCCCCTGTTCCAGACAACTTTGATATGATTGATGGCTAGCTAGTGGGTGGCCCCTAAAATTCCTTCTGTAAACTGCTATGGGATTTCCCTTTCACCTAGTCTATCAGCAGGATACAGAGGAAGTCAAGAGATTAGCAGGCTGTGCTCCTTGGAGGCTCTAGGGAAGAATTCATTTCCTGCTCATTTTAGATGTTGGCAAAATTTGGTTCCTTTTGATTGTAGGATGTAGGTCCTCGTTTTCTTTTAAGAATGTCTAGAGGCCACAGCGTTGCTTGATTTGTGACTTTCTCCTCCATCTTCCAGGCTAGCAATGGTGGGTTAGGTCCTTCTCTGATTGCAGCTCTCTGACCCACTTTTCTTCAGTCATCTTCCACTTTTAGGACTCCTCTGACTACACTGAGCCCACCCAGATAATCTAGGATAATCTCATCTCAAGGTTTTTATTAATCCCATCTGCAAAGTCCCTTTTGCTATGTAAGGTAAATGATTTACAGATTCTATAGATTATGACAAGGACATCCTTTATGGTGGCAGAGGAGGAGTGACCATTATTTTGACCACAAGGAAAATAACTGCTTAAGTGAGGAGTCTGTAAATCTACTTATGTGAATAAAAATTATTTTAAAATATCATGAAGACATTTTTCTTTTTTTCCCAACAGTCATTATTTATAATTACATCAGAAGACTTAAAGCACAACTGATATGCAAAGTTTCCTATGACTCTTGAGCATTCACTCTATGCTAATTTTATAGCCCAATATGTTTCCCAATTGAATGTCAAGTTGAAAAATATGTAGTCAGTCGATTATCATGAAATCCAGAAGTGAAAACAATAGGCACCACTTAGGAGGGTGTGATTTTCAGAAACTTGAAGAATGGAGGCAGAGGTATGGATAGGTGAAGAATAAGCACTAAGTATTTTTTTTGTTTGTTTTTGGTTTTGGTTTTTTGCGGTATGCGGACCTCTCACTGTTGTGGCCTCTCCCATTGCGGAGCACAGGCTCCGGATGCGCAGGCTCAGCAGCCATGGCTCACGGGCCCAGCCGCTCCGCGGCACGTGGGATCTTCCCGGACCGGGGCACGAACCCGTGTCCCCTGCATCGGCAGGCGGACTCCCAACCACTGTGCCACCAGGGAAGCCCACTAAGTTTTTTTTTTGTTTTTTTTTTCCAGATTTTCCCGTATTGGTCATACTGTTGTCTAAAAGTCCTGTAAGATCATACGTACAATGCTATCTACATTGACTAGCAAAACGAAGGGCCAACCCGAGAAGGAAGATAGATGTGAATCAGCAGAAAAGAAGGCTGAATTAGATTAAAAAAAAAAAAGAATAATAATAACATGTGTCTATTCCTACCAATATCATTTGAGGGTAAGCTCCCCATGAGGTTCACTTCCTATTTTTAATATCCTTGTATACACAGCACTAAGCACAGTACCTGGCATATTGAACACATTAAATAAATATTAACTATCTTCAAATTAATTGTTTTAATTAGAATTAAACAATATTTATAAATTTTTTTATGTGTAAGATACAGTAATAAAAGTCCCTCATGTTTCCATTGTTCTCTATACTTTTCAGAGCTTTTTAAATGAATTATTTACCTAATAATGACATGAGGAACATTGATAAGACCTGGTAGTTAAGGCAAAAACTTGGCATCAAGAAAACTGAGAGAACTTTGTCCTCTACTATTTGTATAATATTAAATCCTTGTCATGTAACTGGCTCGCTTGTGGGTTCGAAAAGTGGCTAGGCGTTTGCAGATGCCTGTTCCCTTGGTTTGGGTAAAAACTCAGGGCTTGTGAAGAGTAAAAATATTTTTAGAAAAAAGTTACCTAGATAAATAGGCATCACTCCCATCTGCTGTAGCCCGTGTGACACTATTTAAGCAGGCAGTGACATGCTGAAGAGCAGGAAATAGGTTTTAACCTGGAGGTCCTGGTGCTTAGCACAGCTTCTCAAATAAAATACTAAGTGAATATAGGAGAAAATGAGAAACCTGCAGCATTATGGTAGCAGAGACATTTGAGCGCCTACTGTGACCTAGGGCCTGAGCCACACTCTGCAAGGATTCATTTAATCCTCACCCAGCATAAGAGGTTGTGGGATCTTAGTTCCTGGACAAGGGATCGAACCCGGGCCCTCGGCAGTGAGAGCACAGAGTCCTAACCACGGACTGCCAGGGAATTCCTTCAAACGACAGTACAATCTTAAGCAAAGGTAATGTCGTTTCTCTAGTGCTTCAATCAGCCTGGGAAGAGTCTGCTCATCACTGATATCCAAAATTTCGCAGGATGGAAAAGGTGGAAAACTCTGCAAAACCACTTCTGAAACCAGTGGTTCTGTACTGAGTTATTAAAAATAATAAAAATTTACACAGGAGAGAGAGTTATTCAAACAAGTTTAACACTGTGATAAGAGCCCCAGTCCAGTTAACATTGTACCTTGTTGGGTTGTCATAATACTTCCTTAAAAGTGTGTTATAAAGAAGGACAAATGAAAAAAAGTTATACTATATAATAAAAGAAATGTCACTTATAAAAAAAAATCCTTGTCACTCTGACAGTACTTAATTATAGGTTTTTGAAAGCAAAGACTACTTCTGACTTATTGATCCCAAGACAGCCACAAAAGGAATCATACATAGTAGGTACATAGTAAATGATAATAGGAAAAAAAACATAGATTTTTTTTGTAGTTTTTATTTATTTTTAGTGTTTAAATTATTTAGTATAATACTGACAATGTAATGCAAGTAATTAGAAAGAACAAAAGAAGCTATTGGAAATGTTCTGAAGCAAACCTTTTTTAACTCTTTAAGCTGTTGAATACTGACAAAGTTGTCTTGTGAGGTAATTAGTTCATCACTGAGATTTTCAAGTGATGAGATTTATCATTGCCGGTCAAAAATTGAAGCAGAAATTCTTACATTTGGTGCGAGAATTAACTTTAAGACTCTTTCCTATTCCAAAACTATTTGACTACTGGTAATGTTTTATTTCTTGATCTGGGTACTTATTGTGCTTATAATCTGTATATGTCTCATATTGTTCACTTATAAAATACTTATCCTCTTTTCTCTATGTATATATGTCAATAAAAAGCCTAACAAACCTGTAAGTCAACTCCCTTCAGCTGTGAGATAAGTCACTTATTTACATAGCCTTCTTAGCTTCTCCCTATTTCTATCTTCATTAAGAAGACTGAAAACGTCTTTTAATTCCAAGGCCAGTGTATATTATGCATTCACAACTCTTGGGCCTCTTCTGTTAGGATTTTGACTTGATAGCACCAAGTGATGGCAATAACAAATCAAATTAAAATGTTTCTTTTTAAAGAGATAATTTATAAACATACAAACTGTAAGGCCTCCTGTAGGATTTTTTTTAACTTTATTTTAATAATGAAGTATTTTTTTCCCTAAGAATATTTGAGTACATATAACAAACATAGACCATCTCATACAAAGCTTCTCCAGGTAAAATCTGAGTGAAGACCTGAGAGGCACACTTACCCCACATTCAGTCTTGGCATCAGCATCCTTTCCTCTCCCTCCTTCCCCAGGAGAACCATTCTAAGGGAGAGGTTGGGGAAAACTGCTGACCTAGTGCAATCTTCCTCAATTAACAGAGGAATACACTCAAGTTTGAAGACGGGAAAGGGACTTACCCAAACTAAACACTCAGCAGATTGTTTCATCTGGGCTATTTGATTTTGGATAAGTTATTTAATTTCTCTAAGCCTAAGTATCCTCAGATGTAAAATGGAGGTAGTCAAACCTACTTCAACAGATGAATAGATAAGAGATGGTGTCTAATGCATAGTGGGTGCTGATGAATGAGAACTATCACAGTTATTCCAACTCCAGAAGAAAGCCCCCAGATTTGCATGAAATAAAAGAGCAAAACTAATGATTGATAACTTGGACTTTAGCTTAAAAATGTTCTTTTTCGCTTGTTTCAGGAAAGTAGTAGATCATCCAAAAAGGCGATTTGGTATCCCCATGGATCGGATTGGTAGAAACCGGCTTTCAAATTCCAGAGGCTAATTGATTCCAATCGTGAGTACAATTTGAAGAAATATAATACCTGCAGGCTTTGATTAACATTTCACAATGGGCTAACTGATCCATCTTGGTTTGTAAATCCCCCTTTTGATTCCTTAGCTTATAAATTTGCTTTTTCAAACATTTCTGTACTTGATTAGTATATAGATGCTAAATAATTTAAATGACATTAAAAAAAACATTCCTAGACCTACTTCACCCTAAAATAAAAGATTTAGTTATTCTCACGGACTTCTATGTAATTATTGAATATTAATATGCAAATAATAAAATTCTAATAAACAATAAATCACTTTCATAAATATAGATAAATGTGTAGCAATCCTTCTACTATGAAGAAGACACATTCTAGTGACACACAGAATTTTGTTGCTAATAACTACATTACCAGAATTATCATCATGAACACAGGAGAGAGAATGGTGTCCCAGAAAGGGTATTAGCCAAGGAATCAGGACATATAATCCAAATCCTGGTTCTGTCATTCATTATCTCATTTCTATCAAGATACCTTATTTCTCTACAGGTTGTACATTTAGATAATAACATAAGGGTATTGTAGAGATTAAATTAGATTCTTGTACTAGTCCCAGAATATATCGGACACACAATACGTGCAAGTGATAACAGCTTATGTTACAGTTCTGAAAATTAACTCTGTGTTGAGTCCTATACTAGTGCTATACATGCATTGTTTAATTTACTCATCATGTTCCATAAAGTAAGTACTGTTACTATCCCAACATCTTGAGAAGCAGTACAGTATAAGGGGTAAAAGTGCCAGGTAGAGAGGTCAGGCTTTTTGGGTCAAATCCCAGGTCATCTATCTGTTAGCTGTGGCAACTTGCTTAAAGTCTAAAAACCTCTTTCATAAAATGAGGACAAAAATAATTTCTACCACATTGCATTGTCCTGAGGATAAATGAATTGATATACATTAAGCACTTAGAATTGTGCCTGACATGTGTTAAGCACTCAATAATTATTATACAAATAAGTGGAAAGCTTAGATATATTAATTAACCCACAATGCTACATAGCTAGTAATTGATACAAGTATAATTCAATTCCAGAAAGCTTAAATTGTAAGCTTATATTTTAAACAATATATTTAATCACACATATTATATGTTTTAAACACTGAATATTTGTTGCATATAAAATCTAGGCAATGTATTTTCTCCCAATAGGGCTTACAGAGGGTGCATTCTTCCTCACAAATAGATAAGACAACCCAGAACTGCTTCGACAATTTCAGGCTACAGAGAGAGAACTCTGCTTTCTGCTTTTCTCAAGATAATCCTCAGACCAGTGATGCCCCCAAAGCATCACATTAGCCTTGATCCTCTTTTAATTTGTCATGTCATTTTTTTCTCCTCATCAAATACTCTCAACCACAATGAAAAGTCAATATTTTACCTCTACTTTCTCATTCTCAGAATGACTTAATTAAAATAAATATTTTTCTCTGTGGAGTCGTCGATCAATGCAGTTAAGAAGTTACTGAATGTCCATAAACACGGGAGGACTTACTGAATACAGCCAATATCACTGCCTTTTCAGCAGCACCATCTTCAAAACTCAGACTGAACTGTCTTTATATCTAGAGATATACCAAGTATGGTCACTCTTGGGGCTGTTAACAATCACCATATTATATTTGAGTAGGAACTAACTGCTATCAAAAATCAAGTAACTCCTTGAAATTAGGGCCACAATCCTGTAGTTTCTTGAAGTATTGAGAACGTTATGACCCTGAGGTTAAAATAATTAAGTTCAATTGGTTTCCATATGTATCCTATCACCTTTGCAACCCTTGATTATCACCCATTTTAGTATTTCTGAATTCAACCAAAACAGGTTATGATAAAAAAAATCATACAAGAAGCTCATTTTTTCTATAAATTTTTATATGAAGTTTTAGACCATGAAAACTCCAAAGAGCTACTAAACTACGAAAAGGCCATTGAATTAACATAATGTTTTCTGAATCACTGTTGAGTGAAATCCAAATTAGTATATTATGTCCTTCACTTAACAGACTTTACAGAGTATCATGACAATCACTGTCCTTATTATTATAACATCAAGAGAGTAATATCACAAAAAAATATGTTTAGCAAAGAACTTACCATCACATATTTTCTCTTCCTTTTTTCAATCATTGTGTGCTCACCTGCTCAACCATCGTTTCTATTCCTTACTTCCTGCTACTATCACCAAGATTTCTCAGACATTTTTTGACTCCCTCATGTGAAATTTCATGTTTTATATTTATGAATAATAAAGGCCATCAAAATATATTTCTGATTTCCATTCAACTTTTCAAAATTATTTTTGCTATGTTATTTCTTATTGTCACAATATTCCCTTGAATTAAACAGATGTAATATGTGAATCATTTAATAGATAACTTGAGTCATTAAATAGTGTTCACATAATCATGCAGCTAAATCTTTTGAACATATTCTGAACATTTAGGTTAAAAGAACATAAAGTCTCATTTAACCTAAATCTTTTTTTTTTTCTTTTTAATGAATGAGAACACGGACTTTGAGAGGAAATTGATTTGCCCAAAATTTTACAGACTTTTGGACAAAGAAAGATCCAGGACCCAGTCTCTGGACTTCTAAGCCAACATTCTCTTCATGACCCATAGGGCCTGTGTGCTAAATTGTTATTGCCCACTTCACTGATTAACCATTTCTTAAGGAAACAGAAACAGTATCTCAGACTTTATGAAAATCTTTGTTTCACTTCTGTGGGAGTTGACGTACACTCATTTGGAGCAATTTTATTTGTGGGTTTTCACCTTCTGGGTTTCAATATAAGTCTTCACACTAAAAATGAAACTGATAGTAATCATGGAAGTTTTTCTTGGTTTGAAATCAAGTCTAGATACAGCTGCTGTGTGTTACTTAGTTTCCAGAACAAATGCTAATCTCTTCCCTGATAGGCATTTTGGAAAGGAAGATAATCTGATTTTTACACAATGTCCTCCTCAAATCATTAATGTTTTGGACCCAAGTTTTGAGTTTTTAATAGGCTTCAGTTCTAAGCAACTTGAATTAAGAGTGGTAAAGTTTCATAAGTTCTCTAGATGCAATTAGCAAGTTCTAGGTTGCTGCCGTTGAAATCAGAGTGCCCACTTGATGAAATGTGATAGAAATATGACCATTAATTGTACTACCCCGGCTGCCACGTGCCTTAAGACTTTTAATAATGTGAGGCAAATGTTGCTGTATTATACTGACAATTTTTATTTTAGAACAATATTGACACACTATCATTCAGATAAATTAATGTAATTCGCAAATAACAGAAATATTGTGTTTAAATACCAGTATATGGTTGGACCCTTTAAAAAGAGCAAGATGTACAATAATTATCAACATGTTAATATAACAATAGAAGTAGTAATCAGATTTTCTTTATCTTTCACTTGTCATGGCAACATCCTTTGAACCAAGACTGAAAACTCAAAATAAATAGAGGTACTGGAAGAATGGAAGTGTGGTTTCAGCATAAGCGCCTAGCTGTTACATTAAAAATATCCTTTTTTAATAAATTTTGATCTGAAATTATCATTTTGCATTATTGTCTCTGCAATAAAAATATGGTGCATAAATAAAAGCTATAATGAAACCTCATGTAATTAGAGTTTTAGCTCTTCTCCACTGAAGTTGATGAGCTTCCCCTTAACTACAGAGTTCAGATTAGTTTAACATTTTCAACTTTCATTTTTGCAGACACAACTTCCTTGGGTGAAATGTCACAGAAATATGGAAGATGCTGCAGTGAAGTTCTTCACACTCCACAATGATTAAACTTCTAAGGAACCTTCTGTAATCCTTTCCAGAGCTTTAACTTCAGTTCATCACATCACAGTATTGTTGTAACTTCAATTAAATTGTGCAGATAATTTCAATGTATGGATATATTTTAAATATATATTTTAGTTATTCATGAACGGTTACTTGGCCCCAAACCTTACTTTTCTAAGAAACACAATACAGTGAAACGCTTTCTATGTGCATTTACCATTTACATATTTTACTGAAGAATAATAACTGAAGACTGATTTCTTTCAGTAAAATTTAGGTACAATCCATTTGTTCATCATTGGGGAACAAGGAAAGACAGTGCTGTATAGTTTCTCTTGAAGTTTTACTTCTCTCGTATCCTTTGTCTGTGAGGCTCTTGGGTAATGATTATGAAACTAGACTTCTCTTATATTCAAATGTCAATCCGGTTCAACCAAATAAAACACAGTCCCAGTTCCAGAAACAAGAGAAAAATGTCTCTGAGCAGAAAAAAACAGCAGTAATTAAGCCCATAAACTTTATTCTCCCAATGAACTAAGAAACACTGCGGGTTGGAGTACATTGACTTAGAACTAGGAAATGAAGGATATTACTCATTTGCCAAGTTTGGCTATCTCATGTCCCCTAACAACTTTCCATTTCTCTAAATTACAACTTATAGTTAATTAAGAGTAGCACTGGCTGATTATGAGAACAACTACACACAGAAGCAACAGATGAAAGTATGGGGAAGTCAAAGAATCACCAAGTAGGAAACCACCAAAGCACTTGGGGCCAATTAAGTTCACCTAATTGTAGCACAGTATATTTTAGCACATTACAATAAACAGTCTTTTTGTTGTTAATCACTCATCTAAGAATCCATTTAATTTGTTTCATATACTGTGTTTAATAAAGCATTGAAGAATATATGAGAATGATTTCTTTAAAAAGATTCAAATTATTTTTAATTGGCCTATGAAAGCATAAGTTTTGGTATTCTGGAAAGCTCAACTCTCAGCAAAACTGTGTTGTTCTTGTAATTTAGATGCATAAGCCCATCGTGCATTGTGCAAAACATAAAGATAACTTATTCCTTGGACCAGAGATTTAGCATAAGTCAGCAGAAATTTTAAAACCCTCTGAAAACACTTCTTTAAACCCTAGTAATCACTGTCAAACAGACCTGATATGTGGGAAGAAAAAAAGTTCAGTCAGCAGAGCAAAGGTTTATTTTAGCCTAAAAAGGAAGACTGTGATGAGAAGGTATAGTCATATCAGAAGACGGGGAGAGAAATGGGTTGTTGTTGATCTTACCTAAAAATGAATTAACGTACGATCCAAAGAACAAAATAAACTCTGACATAGAGATGAACATATGCACTTAGAATACAAAGTGGTTTTGTATATAACTTCTCCTTGAGGGGGGAAATGTTCTAACTGCTGAAAAACTTTAAGCTTAGGAAAAAACTGAAAATGAATGATTCTTTTAATTGTAATAGAGGAGCCTTAGCAAAGAGAACTGAATTTTGCGAAATTTCACTGATTCTTCAATTTCTGTTCATAAACTTACATTAGAAAGTTAGTGGTACATGGACAGATATACTGCAGGACTCATTATTTGAAAGAATTATTTAAGTTATAATTGCTCTTGCCCACCTTTCCCAACTTTCTGATGAATTATAGAAATATGTCTAATTCCTTAGAAGCTCTTTCTTTCCTTTTTCTCCCCTTTGGATATTTGTCAGCTGCTAATCCAACTGGGTACTGTTGGTTCACACTTTGACAAAAGGTATTAAAACCTACTTTAACCTAAAAATTTCTCATGATAAAGATTTAAAGTTGGATTAAACAAATTGATTTCCTATCTTCTATAATTTTTAAATTCAAAATTATGCCTATGGCCTCCATTTTAACTAAAGTAAGAAGTCACAGTGTATCGATTTATACTCTATTCTAATGTGTAATGCATTTGTCTCTAGCATATACACAAGACTTACATGAAGAAAAAAAGAATACACAAGACTTACATGAAGAAAAAAAGAAAAGTGTTTTCTCCACTTATAACTATTTTATTTCATATTTTAACTTTTACCACTACTTTATACAGAGTAGAAAATAAGTCAGCGGTATTCTAGTTTAAAATAAGGCATCCTTTTAACATAGCAGGAAATTTAAGACATAATTTCTGTTAAGAACATGACGAGTCATCTCATCTATTTGTATAACGCATTGTATATTACTAAATCCAGCTATATTTCATTGAAAGTCACCAGCTTAAAGGACTTTTCAGTTAGTTTCAAAGAAATAGATTACTTTTTATTTTTCTTTGTTCCTGTAAAAAGCTTCATACAGCAAACAGTGAATATGGATTTCTGAGTTCTGGTGTTAATTATATAACCAGTTTTTCATGGGGGATATTAATTCCTGGTTACACACACACAAAAATCTAGCAAATTCTACCTTTAATCTACAGATATCTTTAGGGAATTAAACTTCTTAAAGCAAATTATAAAAAGAAAAAAAATTATAAACAGATGACTTTCTCTAAAAGGAAGAAGTATCAAAACCTTTTTTGAATGACATTACCCCTAAAGTTTACAAATGCATAAATATTGTTCAACTGCTCCAAAGTTAATAAATGTGAGATGATGAAAACAGGAGTTTTGTTTTCTTTATGATAATATCATGTTTATGTTCACAACAGGTGTAAATACGTGGGAACATTCAGGCATTATTGAGCAACTAATATTTATGTACATTTAAGTGGCTCCTAACAAGTGTATTTAAAGCACTACAGGCATGTAACTCAACTTGGTCAGTTTCGTGTATTTTTAAATTTTTTTTTTAGCTTAAGCAATATTGTTCATTCTAGCTCATGAGATAGTCTTATCTTTAAGCACCACACAATTAACATCATGTAGATAAACTGCATTTCCCCTGTTCTGTGACGTAACGGAATGCCGGTAGGCTCATCTGGCCAGCTAGTCATTGATATTCTTCAATTATAAAGTTACTTCGACTATGCTTCTGTGCCACAACAGGTGGCAAACAAAAATGAAATTGGATTCCCAGCCTTGAATTGATTAAATAAGTTTGCTCAGACGAGATGTAAACAAGAGCAGTTTGATGTGAAAACGTGGGGGAAAAAATGAAGGAAAATCCAATGAGTTTTTGTTTTGTTTTACTTGACGTTTTTGGTACAATGAGTCTAGTCTCTCACAGACGTGCTGAGAGCCTCAAATAATTTCTGATATTGTGGAGGAGGCAGAGATGAGAATTAAAGGACCCAAAAGCAAATTTTTCTGTACAAAAATTTTCTTAATATCTATCTCTGAAACTTCTAATACATCTTTCTCCTAGAGTCCGATAAACAATAGATTTCTGCTTCTTATAATGTATTCATTTGGTTGTAGTAGTCTCAGTGACAATTGCCCAAATGAACAGAAAAGAGATAGTAGCCAGCATAATCACAAAAAATGAGAAAAGACAATGATGCACATTTTCTATAAATTGAGACAATATAATTTAATTTTCCAAGACATTTTCTAAAATATTTTAAATAAATTTAATAAAATATAATCTCTCATATAAATTGGGACAATATAATTTAATTTTCCAAGACACTGTCTAAAATATTTTAATTGATAGCTCAACAGCCTAGTCATCTCTGGACAAAACTATATGTAGACAATGAATTTATGAAAAGCATACAATAGATAACAGCACTCCCAACTTCAGGTCTACAAAGCCATTCTGATCGTCCCATGCCATTCAAAAGTGCAACTGATTTGTCACCATTATTCACAACATAAGTTTTAAGCATGTAATATGCTGGAGAAATTCTGCCACCGTTTCTTTATGCTTGAAATAGCTACAATCTTTAAGCAGTAAAGTGAGTAGATATATAATTTTGTCTAATGTTCTTATCTTTTTTGGCATCCAGAGGAAAAACTTTAGACACAGTATTTCCAAAAGCAAGCTAAAAAATAAACAAAACAAAATCTTTATTAGGAAGATTTTTGATAAAATGGTACATTTGAATAAAATAGTTTATGTACACCTGAGTATGAGAGAAAGTTTTCTAAAACGAATGTTCAAATGGTAGTTATTAGCCTCATGTGGATCTTTAAATTAATTAAAATTAAATCAAATGTGAAAATTCAGCTTCTCTATCACACTAGCCAAGTGCTCAGTAATGCCTAGTGGCCTGTAACTACCATAATGGGCAGTGCAAATTAGAGAATGGTCACATCATCAAAGAAAGTTCTATTGGACAGCACTGTTCCACATTATAATGCATATAACGCAGTTCAGAGAATACAGTAAGACACACCCTTCTATTTAAGAGTTGGGGTAAGTTAAGTCCCAAAGGGGAAGTCACATAAGTAAAATCAGTGATAAATATGCTTCTATTTACTGGAGAAAAAAGAAGGAAGAAAATTTAAAGTTTACTTTGCAGACCACCAATGATATTTAAATAATTTGATCATCACATTGAGTCTTCACATTCTGATCATAAAGGGATGTTTCAGAAAAATCAAACCAATTTGAACAGCATTTTAATCTTCAAATGAATGAATGAGTCATTTTAAATCTTCTGTGGGTTGTTCCCAATCAATTGTCCAACTTACGTTAGCTTCATCTAATTAATTACAAATTTCTCTAATTTCCTTCAATCTAAGTAGTTTATGAAATGAAGACCTTGGGGAGATGGGTCTTCAATTCACTATTGATTAATAGGATGCACAATAAAAATGAGTTGAAAAACTCAGTAAAGACACTCTTTGCCATAAATGATAAAAGTCTATCGGGCTTCCCTGGTGGCGCAGTGGTTGAGAGTCCGCCTGCCGATGCAGGGGACACGGGTTCGTGCCCCGGTCCGGAAAGATCCCACATGCCGCGGAGCGGCTGGGCCCGTGAGCCATGGCTGCTGAGCCTGCGCGTCCGGAGCCTGTGCTCCACAACGGGAGAGGCCACAACAGTGAGAGGCACGCGTATCGCAAAAAAAAAAAAAAATCTATCTTCCTGCCTAGGTTTCTCTCCCTACCTCCACTCATTCTGTAAACTGTGAACCTAGCGCTCATCAGTGCAAACACGTAGAGTGTTATGATAGCACTCAGAGTCTATTTTTCATTCCCAAAAGAGCCAGCGTTTTCTTTAAACAAAACCACATTCAAATCCTATGCAAGCAGAAGTTTATTTTCAGACAGTAAACTGAAGAACTTGGCCTGCTAATCCAATCTTCTTTTTATAGTATTTTGGAAAGTCCCTTTCTGCCCTCTGGATATTTTTGAATATCTCAGGCTGGAAGGAAAAAGAAATCTACACATCCAGATTTATACCACAAGAGCGGCTCAATTAAGTATGCACTGGAACATAGTTTGGAAATTTTCTGGACAAGTTGAAGGGAACTTTCATGAATGGTATCCCCAGTAGAGTCAGCTCCTCAATGCTTATTTATCATTTATCATTTATGTGAAGGAAAACCCTAGCCAGCATTCTGGTGTCTCTTGATGTCTATCTGGTTAACTCTTGTAATCCCCATTTTTAGCATGATGCTAGGTGTTGGACAGTTATATTTTTAATGAACGGAAGAATTTAGCAGTGGTCGGTCAACTATATATTAAATAATTAAACAAATTACAATAATTCACAGTAAGTGTAAGATACTCTTGCTTTAAGCTGAACCTCTGAGTCCATTTTACCATCATACATTGCTATTTATGGTGGACTGTTTCTAGTTATGCCAATAAACACCACACTTCAGATATGATGTGGGTTGTTTTTGTCACCTAACCTGGGCGTCTAATTCATATGTTTATCACCATAAATATTTACTTTGTTCCTACTACATACACATATGTTTTAATATCTCCTTGCTTAAAAACAAACAAACATAAAGCTTCCTTGACCCCCTCAAGCTACTCTAATATCCCAATTTTTACTACCCTTTAGAAAAAATTTCTCAAAAATGTTGTCTGTTGTTAGTCATTCCTGTTGTTTGGTCATATTCTCTTTAACCATAAGTCCACCAGATAATTCTTGTCAAAACCATTAAAACCCTTCCCATTGCTATTCAGATGGAAAATCTCAGTTCTCATTTTACTGGACCTATTATGGCATTAGAACAGCTGAACTATGTCTTCCTGGAAACAGTTTTTTATCTGACTTCCGAGGCATCTTTTTCTTTGTCGCCTTTTTCCTCGGTAGCTGCTCCTTCTCAGCCTCCTTTGCTAATTCTCTCTCATCTGCCCAGTCTCTAACCTTGGTGTGGCCTGGGACTTGGCCTTGGATGTCTTCTGTTTTATATCTGTCTAGAGTGATTCCCTAGACAGTCTCATCACAATACCACGCAATATTGATATGCAGATAGCTGTCAAGTTTAGATCTCCAATCTGAGTTACTTCCCTAAACTCAAATTTATATACTTAAATCATTACTGGGAAGATTTTGTTATACATGTCATAACAAGCTCAAAATATCTATGGTAGAGGTAAGATTCTCCAACTGTTCCTTGCATTTCTCCACACTCTCCAGGGGCTTCCCCAACCCTGCTAAGTTAGCTTGAGATCATGTGCCTAATTTTGGCAGGTAAGGGTGCATTTACCTCCATGTTTTTCCTATCCTGCTACAATGACACACGGTGCAGGGACAAAGTGAAGGAAAATAACCAAGGTACCTAAGGCTTCATGTAAATACAAAATAAATCTTAAACCAAGTTACACCACTGAGATTGTAAGGTTATTTTCTTGATGTGCTTTGCCTAATTTGTCCCAAAATACACTTTGAAAACTTGAAGGAGGGTGGTACTCTAAGAAGAACCTAAGTTATGGCACAGTCTCAGCAGTTGATTAATGGCAGACAAGGAAATTGATATCATAGGCTAGAAACACGAAGAACCATTTTACAAAGTAGCACAGTATGTGGTAAAACTGACGTCTACAACAGTTCAGGTTCAGACTGTGTTCCTCTTGAATTTCTAGAAGAAAAACTAGGAAAACAGAATATTGGCAGTATTTTTAGATTGCTGTTGGATACACTTAGACAGGTATTGCAAGAAATAGTGAGCTTAAGAAGAAAATGGTGTCTTTGCAAATAAATAAAAAGAGATAGTTCAGAAATACAAGATCTTGAAATATTGCAAGAGCTGTTTCTGGATCCCAAAACTATAAAATGGGATTTAAAATGACTCTAAGTGAGTGACGCCAGGTAAATATCAATTGGAATAAGGGGCTCAGGGCACAAATCAGATTATATGTATAGCCTTCCAAGTATGTTCCAGATGTCTTCAAGGCAACTCAGTTGGGGATGAGAATGCAAAAGAGTTAAAATTGTTTAAAAAAGATTGTGTGCAGGAAATAGCTGAGAAGCTTTCTAGATTGTTACAAGAACACCATTGGCAAAGAAACCATAAACCCTAGCATAAAAAATGTCTTTGACACTTTAAGACCAAATAAACCTTGGGCCTCCAACTTTGTGAGAGTAGGAGGAGACCTGAGAAAACTGTACAATCCTCAAGAAGGGAATATTCCCCAAGGAGCCCATATGATGTGTCCAGGGATGAAAATGAAAAAGCCAAAAAAGCAAAAACCTCAGAAAGGGTGAAGCCAGGGGAAATAACACAGTGGAAAAAGCACTCCACCTACACACTAGCAGGTCCTAATCAAGAAACCATTCTCCATCTCCAGGGTAAGAAACTTTTATAATATTTGCCCAGTGAGATTTCAGAGTTGCTGGAGGCCAGCATTCTTGATGTTGTGTGCCTCTTGTTCTTTTCCTTTGTGAATAAGATTATTGATTGTGATAATCCAGTCCCTGTTCCTCTGCCAATTATTGAATTTTGTCCTTTTAGCTGATAGGTCTGTGAATGAAGAGGAGCCACATTGTATTTGACAAAGATTAGTATCTCCTGGAGGGCTTATTCTTTGTTCTGGGTGCAGCAGTGAAAGGAGTTTGGAGTTGTCTCTAATGGGAGACGGTTGAATATAGCCTATGTGGTTAAGAAAAGATCAAAGGATTGACTGTGGTTGAGGCAGTACTCTCCAAGTACTGTACGTGCTTTCTAACATTTATTAGTCTGTCTTGCCAATATTTTGGTGGCAGCCCAAGTGATTAATTCTAGGCAATGGACTTCAGTAGAAGTGATGCATGTCACAAAACTGAGCTCTGAACTGAGGCAGTTGAGAGCTGGGATGCATCCTCTATCCTTTCCTGTGTCTTGGTAATCTTGGAGGTCGTCAAGCTACAGCAATAATCTAGATGATATAGCCACAAAGTAGAAGAAGGTTGTACTATGTACATTGAACTTTATGATTGGATTTTATTATATTAGGTCTCTGAGATTTAGATTATAATTGGTAACACATCACAGCCTAAGCTATACTAACTATGGAAAGGTCCAGCAAATCTCTATTTCAACTCTTTTCTACCACCAAACTTACCTCGCTTATTAGGATGGGAAGAAGATAGACCACCTATAGCATAAGACATCTCAGCATCCTTTGCCTCCATGAGCTGCTCTTTCAGTTTTTCCAGCTGTTAAAAATCAAATATGAAAAGTATTAATCTTTAATAACAGCAATGTTTTTTTTTCTATTGAAGAAGAAGAAAGATAGACAAAGAAAGGGAGAAGGAAAGATGGAAGAAAGGAAGGAGGACAAAGGAACATAAAAGGAAATAAAAGTAACAAATGAAAATAAACAAAAAGAATTAAATAGAAAAATAAAACGAAACTTGCATTTAGAAACTGGCTGGGAAAGGTCCATGACTTAACAGGTGATCAGGAACAAACAGGCTTATGGTGAAGGAAGTCAAATCTGAGTGTTCATTAATGGGGAGCCTGTAAACACAACCTGTGTAGCTGGTCTTGATATTAAGTCACCTATAATAACCAGTCCTTTTCAAGGAGTTCCGAAGAGTTATGTGAATGTTTGGATTTCCTGAAATATTTGTCCCTTCTAGCAGTAAGTGAGAAGTATTTTGATGCCCTAGGGTTCCCACCCAGAGTGTAAGCCATGTTAATTTTTTGCAAGCTCGCTGATTGCCTAAACCCTAAAGACCTAACTCTATCAAAATAGAACTCAGCCTGAGCTACTGCATGCGTCTGTGTCCTAGATACTAAGAATTGATGGGGCATAATTCTCTCTCACAAACAGCCATACAGTTTGTATAATAGTGGATTTGCATGCAGTTGTGTTTGAGAGAGTTAAGAAATCATCTAATCCAATGATTTTCCAATTTTCTTCATAGCAAGAAGTCAGGAGATAAGGTTGCTAAGGGGCTTTCTGTACCGAAGCCAAATGCAGGTCAAGAAAGCAGCACTTCGGGCCCCTCCCTCACCCAACTAGCTGTTTCAAACAGAGCAGCTCCAGTTTTTTTTGTTTTTTTTTTTTTTGCGGTACGCGGGCCTCTCACTGTTGTGGCCTCTCCCGTTGCGGAGCAGAGGCTCCGGACGCGCAGACTCAGCAGCCCTGGCTCACGGGCCCAGCCGCTCCGCGGCATGTGGGATCTTCCCGGACCAGGGCACGCACCCGTGTCCCCTGCATCGGCAGGCGGACTCTCAACCACTGCGCCACCAGGGAAGCCCTCCACTTTTGTATATTTCATTTACTGAGACCACATACAATTTTGTTTGGAAAAAAAAATTTCCACTTTAAAAAATAATAATAACTTTTGAAAACCACCAATCTAGTTATAGCCTCCTATTTTACAGATGAGATTTAGGTCCAGAGAATTTTAATTCTTCCATGGTCTCATATGTAATTGGATAGCTAGGTCTAGAATCCAGATTTCTAGACATTTTATCCCATGATCACTTCAGTTATGGCTCTGTTCTGTTCTCTTTATTTTTTAGTAGAATTTGATTACTTTTTCCCTAGCGAATTACTTCACTCTTCCTCTAGCAGGAATAAAGGTTTTATAATAGAGTATTAATAATTGTAACAACTATTATGTCAAAAGCAAGTGTCTTTTGGTTATTATTAAAATTGAAATTTTAAGTATTTCACATTCTCACCTGGTTAAGTTCTTCCAATTTGTTAGCCAGCTCTATATCTGCAAGACACATTTATCATATGAAAAATGTACATTGCAAGTAATATTTAATTCATTTCAGGTCATACATTCAAGGAAGACAAAGGTCTTTTTTGTATGATTTGAGATCACCTACCTGTCCCTAATATAAAGGTCCAAGCATTTTTTCAATGCCTGTAATATTGAAATATAATCAGTAATGTAATGAGCAAATACCTAATTTCTATCAAGCACAAAGTTTTTTTAAATAAACCATAGTTCTAACAAGGACTAGTATTTAGAAATAAGCTAGTTTACTGACATGGGGAAACTCTCATGAAATGATATTAAGTAAAAAAAGCAGGACACAAATCTTATCTATATAATTCAATCAAGAAGGAAATTTCCAGAAATGTTAATATCAGCTCCCTCTGGGTTTTACACTTTGAGTATAGCTTTTTTTTTTATAATTGTGTTCATTTTCTTCAATGAAAATATCTTATTAATTTTAAAATCCTGTATTTTTAAAGTATTTATTAAGGTATTGTTTTAACTGGTACACTGTCCCATGAATAGACAATTTTTTTATAAGAACAGATGTTTTCTGAGAGGGTACCACATTATCATATTGTCACACTGTCTCTCAGGTTAGACTTGCTAAGTTTCTGACAATATTTGTCATTTCTTGGAGACCAGTCTGATGCATAATTGTAAATCATATTCTCCTGTTCAAAGAAAAAATAATCTCAGTTGGTGTAGCCTAAATTGCCCAATGGTTTCTACTCCAACCATTTCCCAAATTGAAAGAATTTGATTGCAAAAAAAGTGCTAACTTAACTGCCACAAAACCACAGTTAACTTGTGAAATTTCTAGTGGAAACCTGTTTTGAAACATTTAGTGATACTCTTGAAGCATTTAGTAAAAATAATATTAACTGTACCAGTGAGAATTGCTTAGGTGAGAGGAAAATACGACTAAAGATAACTATTGAGTAACTAGATAGTTACTGATCTCATTAGGACTCTCAAACTGAACAAAATACGATTTTAATATTTTTTAATAACGCCATTGCTTTTAGCGTGAATACGAGATAAGAAAGACATTTAAGCCTTCAATGCAGCATTAAAATTAGTAATTATTATTTTATTTAATATAAATTAACATGTAGAAAGAACAGGTCAGAAGATGGAATAAATAAAGTTTGACTTTATTCTTAACTCACCAATGTTGGAAGGTCTTTGGAGATCAAAATTTTTATTCAGTAGAGCCAGCAATAGTTCTTCGCGATCTGTATCTCCTTTATCTAGAAACAATTCATTTCCTGTAATAATTACCTCAATGTAGTGAAACCTCCATTTTCAGTCTGTGTCACTGAACATGTTTCTGATTAAATACGTTTTACAGGTAACTATAATCACTATCAATCACTATCAATGTGTATACTCACCAATAAAATGTGTATAGAGAGAGGTGTGTAATCCAAAAAGATGGGCTGTTTTAACGATCGTTGAATGTATGTGAACACTCAAAGAGAGATTGTGAGAGAGAGAGGGAGGCAGAGATAGAGAATATACCTGGAAGGTTACAGACTAAATTTTACCTGTAATTATTTCTGGGTTAGTAGAATTGCAGGTAAATTTTGCTTTCTGTTTTTTCATCTGCGTTTTTTTAAAATTTTCTACTATTGTGTTTAACATAAGAAATACGAATTAAAAGTTGTTTTTAAAAGAAAAAATAACATTTGATTTTGAGATTTTATTTGATACACATTAAAATATGAGCCTTTTTGTGTTCTGGGAATTGCCTTTGAATCATCCAAGGCAACCCTGTGGAAGAGGTAAGACAGTGCCTACTTTTTCCATATTGATATCTTTCCATCTTTGCCCATTTACCTCCCAGCCTACTCATTGGTCAGATGCCCAGCTATCTCAGCACTCTAAAAACAGAAAAATCACCCAAATTTTCATAAATACTTTAATTCTGGAGTAGAAGTCAGGACAATAGACTTTATTCAAGCTATAAAAAATGAAGAGTCAACAAGATTTTAATGCAAACAAAATAATAATTAGTATGTTATAAACAAAATGAACTTTGTGAGGTGGCCTAAAAAATCAAACCTTTATGGTACAATTTCTATAGGATCGTTCTTCCTCTATCTCCTCATAATAATTGATATTGTGTGGACAAAAGGTAGATTAGTGAGTTTAAAATTTAGGAGTGGGAATATTGTGGTTTCAGTTAGAGAAATGGCTCATAATTTAGCTAAATTCTTCCTTTAAATTTTTTCTCTTTCCCTGTGTCTACAAAATGTCAACTAATGAACTCAAGAAACTAAGTGGCTAATTAAAGGAATGAAAGCTTTGCTGAGAAAGAAAATAAATGACTTGGGGTAGGTGGCAGCGTCAAAATTTTCTGCATTGACCAAAAACACTTATTGTTGCTCAATTTCCTCAATTTCAAAGTTCCTCAATTTCCATTACTTCACAGACATAGAAAGTATTTGTGAAATTCTAGGTTTTTTTTTTCTTTGAGTAGTTAAAATAATAGACTAGCAATGGAATTTTTGCTTAACATCAATTAAACAAGGACCCTTGGAGATAATTTAGTTTAAGAGAAAGACATGACCATGCAATAGTGTAGTAATTTTTTATTATAGCTGTTCACTAAAATGTTAAATTACAATCTTTAAAATGCTTTAATTGAAAAAAATAAGGAACATTGTGTAGCCAGGTGATAATGATTATTTGTTTCAGAAGGAGAACTGTGATAAAAGAAACAGATTCATTGCCTTCAGTTTAGGGAATTTATGACTAGGAGGAAGGTAACTAGAAAAATGATGATCTGAAGCTTTTGTTTGCTTAATTTACAGCCCACTTCTCTGCATATTTAAGTGGAACATTTTTTAAAAAGACAATTAATGTATTTACCATTCTTTACCAGTTTGGTTTCTAGTAATTACACCTGAATGACTGTCCTCAAAAATTCTTGTCACTAACTTTTAAGAAAACCACCTTTTGTAGGAATCTCTGAGGAAAAAGTTTTTTCAAGAAATTAAAATTTTTTTATTTCTAAAGTTAAGTAAGATACTGCCTAAGAAAAATAGCAAATAAGTCTTATTTCTTGTTTTTATTTTTAGTATTAAAACACATACAGCTTTAAAAGAAAAAAAATGAATGTACTTTTCATCTTTCTTTGAACTAAAAGTTAGTGTTGATAAAGGAGATGTTTGAATAAAAAAATACCCAAGTGCAGATACCCCTTTAGCACAAATGATGGCAAAGTTGCTCAGACATGAGAGAGTGATTACTTTTGCAAATACACAGGAAAAAACTGATTGATTACTACTTGAGATACTGAAGCTTAAAAGACAGTTGTCTCCTGCTTGTCATTTGAATGTGAAGATTTTTAAGGGATATAGACAAGAAACTTTACCAGAAAGAAACCTGGAAACCCCTCAAATGATAATATACCAAAAAAATTAAATTGCCGTAGCCTTTCTGGTCACAATATTCACTCCTCCACCTTTTGTGGTAGGCAGTTTGTCCAGTTTCAAGCTTATCCACTGAGGCAGGCTTTCATACGGCGCCAAGCAAATGAAAGCTGACAGATTGTGCCATTGGTCTTGCATGACGTCTAACACAGAGGATGGCGACCCCTTGGTGTTCTGTCAGCAGACAAATGCTTATTTGAAAACAATGTGTTAAAAGACTAAAGTAAGTCAAACACTTAGTTGCTTTGAAAAATGTGTACATGGAGAGAAGCTCACTCTAATCATTGACAATTTAGATTAGAAAATAATCTTCCCAATAACTAATCTTCTCCATTTATATATAATGAAACTGAGGTCAAAGGGGGTCCCAGAAAGAAACCTTTCCTGTATGTTGCCAATGAAATACACATATCAATATGTGCTATTCTGGGATCAGAGTTGTTATCTAATTATAAGCTAGCAAAATGTTTGAGTTGGATTTTACTGTATTTCATATACACATGATATCAGAAGTTACAGTTAACACTAACTAACATCCTAATTTTGCAAAGTCCTTTATGAATGGCCAGATATTTCCCTCCTCACACATATACACTGTGTTAAGAACACTGAAAATCCTATTATTTCACAGGAAAAACAATGAAGTCCTACCAAGTACAATGATTTTGACTGGCCAAAGACAAAATGTGAGTGCCATGGATAAAATCCAGAATCTTTCATTCCCAGGCTTGTATTTAGGTCTCAGGCTTGTATTTGTTTTTCAAAGGGAAAATCCCTATAAATAAATAATAAGAGTTTCTGCAATTTTATTTCCACTGTCAAAAGAACTGCTCTAATTTTCATTGACTTTTAAAACACATTTGAAGCAAAATGGTCTAGTAAAGTTGAATTAGATCTGAAAGGGGAAACTTAATCCCTTTTCTCAACCCAGTGTCATGTAAAGAAAATTTATTACATTCTGTCTTGGTTCCCCCAAGTAAGACAAAAGTAAAAGGCTATCTCCCTCTTCCTGACAAGGAGATCAGTTAGATGATAGATCACCTCAGAGTTTCAAACTGGAAGATATTAAAGAGCAATATTTTTAAGTTACTATCTTTAAAATGTAAAGAAATGTATAAAAGTTTCAATGAGGTTAAGTTGCTTGCCTAATAAATCAGCATTTAATCTAGCTCCACTGATTCCCAGATTAAAAGCTATTTCCACTACAGAATGCACTGAAAATTTTAAAGAAAGATCAAGTTACCATATTACAAGAGCAGAAAATTATTTTCTCTAACTTTATCGTGGCATATGTTTGTAGACGTCATAAATTAAACTATTTCATTTAATATAAGTACCCTAAGTATGTTAGAAATCTGATACAGTCCATGCGTAATGTGGCTGTTAGCATCGTCCTCCTGAAAGTACTATGTAAATTTCCCCATGCATTACTCTCCCCAAATCTCTTCACACACAGGTTTCTTTCTTGATGTGTTCTACTAGGGACCACTCTCCTTTCAAAAGTAACTTATTAATAATCTCATTGGATGAAAATCTCATTTTTCTTTCCTCAAGATGTATTTTTGAAATATGCATAGCACTATCACTATTTACACATTCCCATCTTTGGTCATGGAATAGAAATAAGAAACAGATGCCCCTGGATTAGAAAAAAAGAATGTAGTTGAAATTAATTTAGTACAGTGTCAGTTGAAATTAATTTACTTGAGAACAGCATCACAGATTACATGTAATTTAAAACAGCAACTACTGAAGGGCTGTTTGATTAAATCATATTGATATTTAAAACATTATTGCTATAGTGGTAGAAAAATCAAAGCAATGCAAACAGGAAGATAAGGATTATTTACCCACCTGTAGGATTTTAGATTCGTACGTACATACCTTGGATAAAATATGGCAGCCCATGCACCGATTCTAAAAAGAACATTACAGATAAAGTTAAGAGTCCGAAACAAAGAGTGGTTGAGAGGATCTTCTTCATGTTAAAAATCTTCTGCGCTAGCAGAAAAACTGACTATCCAGGTCAAGACGAATATTTCAATGGCTCTGGAATGCTTCAGAGACCACGTTTAAAAGGTGGCAAATGTGCTTCTACTACAAATGATCTGGACAAAGAGAAAAAAACTTATAAAATGTAGTGCACCCTGTCAACATGATTCACTTACTTGGAGAAGTGACAGGTTTGCTACTCAGTCAATGACAAGAAGAACCCAATCAATATATCTCATACTTGCCCATTTCACTAAAAGCATGCATTCCTATGCATGCACGCGCACTCAAACACATGCATAGCATAAAGCAAAGACTGGGACTAGAGACCTGTGGGTTAGCTTTTCATAAAAATGAAATGGGAACAATGCCCTTCATTTGGCTGATTTAGAGCCAAACATGGTCTTCCGGATAGTAATGTTATTTGCAAGCACCACTTCATTTTTAACCAACCAAACAGATTTGAGCTGGGAAGAGCTCAAATTTGAAATGAATCATAATGGGTACATTAACATCTCACTCTGTTGGAGAGGGATGGTTTCATTTTGCTGCAAGCAGCACTTTTAAAAATTAAGGCTGAATCTAATTAATTCAAAGTTGGCAAGTGTCCCATCAATTACTCTCTCTAATACTTGCTTTAATTGTGTTAGTTTTCTTTTTAAGTCAAAGTCTTTCAGTATATCTGTAGTTCCAATTTTATGGCTTTGAAGACGCAACAATGACCAATGGCCTTGGCATTTACTCCTTCTCCCAAGAGACTTAAGGGGTATTTGCTCTAAAACTGACTTGGTTCCACGTGTGTGAACTGCAGCACATGATGCTGTTAAGCAGATGCAGGAACCAAACTTTTCACCCACTGTTTTAATAAATTTTCTGAATAAAGTCTAAACTACTTAGTTTGATAGGCAGGACTGTTTTTTCTTCACAGACTCATTTTCCACTACATGTCTTTGTGCACAGCTATATTAGACTTCTAATTCCTGAACATATCCTGCACTTTCTACACTCCAGAGCTTTGCTGATATATTTCTGTATGCATGGACTCTTCATCCCACCACCATTTTACCTTCTCAGTCCTCAAGCCTCTGATCAAATGTCACCAGCTCTGTTTAGTCTTCTGGATCTCTCTCTCTTTTTTTCCCTTATGGCCATAACATTTAAAAAAATTTTTATTGAAATATAGTTGATTTACAACGTTGTGTTAGTTTCAGGTGTACAGCAAAGTGATTCAGTTATACATATATATTATTTTTTAGATTCTTTTCCATTATAGGTTATTACCAGAGTATAGCTCCCCCTGCTACATATTTTTTTTTAACCTCCTTTGGACTGCTGCAACACTTGGTTGATAAATCTATCACAACTCAAAAATCCATTCTTTTTATTACAGTTATGCATTTGTGTGTCTGCCTCCACTATTAAATTGTCAATACTTTGAGAGCAGTTACTGTTATAGTCATTTCTATTCCTATTTGCAAGTATCAGAGTGATTTAAAGGAAAAATCAGTGAAAACATAGTTGCTGTGTGAATAAATAATAACTGAAATGTGTGGTAATTTAAAGGCAAAATGGGATAATGCTCTTCAACGTTATAGCTAGTTACTAAGCTAAATAAGTGAAAAAAATAGTTGCGACCCTTTAAATGTCTGTTTTTTCTTGAGCTTAAAAAGTTAAGAATAAACATTGTCTTTGAAACCTGATTTTAAAAGTTTATCATGTTTCTGTCATTCAAATATACCTTGATGTTATCTATCATAGTTTATTCAGTAAATTATTTAGATTAGCTTTTTGAACTATTTTCTAAAGATTATATCAATATGGAAAATGGTATATCAGTATCACTTGATGAACAAAGAATATACAAATGTGATGAAAAATAGTTACAAGTTAAATAGTAAAGAAAAATCACATATTAAATATATAGATAATAAATCTGATAAATCTTATATAAAATATATTGATAAATTTAATAATCCAAAATGAAGAAAGACCTGAGAATAAATTATTCAATGAAATGAGAAAGTTAAATATGAGCGAGCCAATATTAAAGACATGTTTAGCTCATGGTTCCTTAATTTAAAAACATATATATTTTCAAATGTAAATAAGATTGTTCTGATTTTTTAAAATTTTGTTATATAGAACAAGGAATCCCATTTCTTATGGGGTTTGCCTTCTTAAAAGAGGCAAAATAATTGGCTTGCCTTCTCTGATAGGGTTGGGTACTGATGACTTGTTTCTAAACAAACTTATATGTATGACTTTTGTTCCACAACGTTTGTTTCAGGAAATCTGATACAATCGTCTGAATCTTTTCTTCTGTTATATCTTAGTTGATGTTGTCAAGGTGATGAAAAATAAGTTCCTTTTTCATGATCATCCATTCACTGTGGGAAAAAGCTTACAAAGCCCTTTCATTAAATCGTTCATCCCTCTCTCCCTAATAATTAAATTATTCTACTAAATCCTTCTCATGAGTGTAGAGCCAAATTAATTGTTCAAAGAAAAAACAAATTTTCGCTATTGATTGTATTGAACAGGTAAATGACGTCAGCATATTTGTTCCTGGAGCTACTAGTATGCACAGTAACACAGCAAGGTTATTGCTGCCATTCACTGAGCAATCATCCCATGTCAGGCCCTGTCCTAAGCACTTCACATACAGTTATCTTATTTAATTCCCACCACAGTCCTTCAATAATTATGTAATTGTCATATTTCACTTTTTCCAGCAAAGGGAGAAAGTTGTGGACCAAAAGTGGAACCTAGACCTACCCACTGCAAAGCCACACTCTTAACCCAAGTTGTCTCTTGCCCACAAGTGGGGAGAGACAGAGATGAAAAGTCATTGATTGTGCCAATAATAGAGACCCCAATTTTAAGAAACTTATGACACTTTCACTTTGCATTTTCAAGAGCAATTTTTCATCACTTAAACTGTATTTCAATTATAGTGTATACACAACATTTCTATTTTGTCAGCAAAGACATTGTCAAGTTATAATTTACAGAAAGCTTTAAGATTTACATACACTTTATTTCACATAATGAGTGACGGGAAGAGTCAGGGTCCATATGGTGACTCAAACACATTTGAATTATTACTTTATGACTCTATTAAAGTCTTGGACTCTCTTTCCAGTAAGTAGAAAAATTGAATAATTTCATTTTGACCTCTCTGACCCTGTTAGTTCTTGGTAAAATTCCTGACATATAGTTAAATGAGTGAATGAAAAACAGCAGGCAGAAGGAAGAAGGCAAAAACAGAGACTCTGACATTCTGACAAGTGAGTACATGGATTTTTTTTAAGAGTTCAGAATGGGCTTTATTTGTCAAAATTAAATAGAAATGTCTATTCAAATACCTTGACAGTATTTTAAATTGAGTTGTTTGTCTTTTTATTCTTAAATTGTAAGACTTATTTATATTTTGGATACTAGTTCCTTATCAGATATATGCTTTGTAAACATATTTTGTATTCTGTCCATTGGCTTTTCACTTTGTTGATAGTGTCCTTTGAAGCACAAAAGTTTTTATTTGGATAAAGTCCAGCTTATCTATATTTTCTTTTATCGTTTTGTGTTTTGAATATGGCATCTAAGAAACCATTGCATGATCAAAAGTCATGGAGACTTATGACTATGGGTTCTTTTAGAGTTTTATAGTTCTAGCTCTAAAATGTAGACATTTGATCCATTTTGCATTAAGTTTTGCATATGATGTGAGGAAAATGTCGAGATTTATTCTTTTGCATGTGGGTATCTAGTTATCCCAGCACCGTTTGTTGACATTTCCCCATTGAATGGTGTCATCATTTTGTCTAAACCAATTGACAATAAATATGTGGTTTTATTTCTAAATTCTTAATCCTATTTCATTATTCAATTTGTCTATCCTTATATTTATACTACATTGTCTTGACTAATGTAGCTTTGTAGTAAGATTTGAAGTCAGAACGTGTGAGCCTTCCAACTTTTTTTTTTTCTGGATCACTTGTATTTCTATATAAATTTTTGGATTAACTTGCCTATTTCTGTGAAAAAAGGCAACTGGGATTCTGATAGGAATTGCCTCGAATTTGCAGATCAGTTTAGGAAATATTGCTGTCAAGTCTTTCAATCCATAAACAAAGGATATCCTTCGAACTACTTAGGTCTTTAATTACTTTCAAAGTTGTTTTGTAGTTTTCAGTGAACAAGTCTTACACTAATTTTATTCAATTTATTTCTACGTAGTTTATCTTTTTGTTGTTATAGTAAATGGAATTATTTTCTTAACTTAATATTTGCATTGTTCATTGCCAGAGTATAAAATACAATTGAGTTTGTATAATGATCTTGTTTCTTGCAAACTTGCTGACCTCATTTATTAGCTCTAACATTTTTGTTTGTTTGTCTGCTTTGCAGATTCCTGCAGATTTTCTATTTAGAAGACTGTGTCACCCACAAATACAATTTTACTCTTTCCTTCCTAATCTAGGTGCCTTTATTCATTTCTCCTAACAATTGTTTTGGCTATAAACTTCAGTACAGTGTTGAATAGAAATGGTGAGAGTAGATATATTTATCTTGCTCCTGATCTTAGGTGGAAAAGTTTTCAATCTTTCACCTTTAAGTATGATCTTAGCTCTGGACTTTTTGTAGATGCCCTTTACCAGGTTGAAGAAAGTCCCTCAACTTTTAGTTTGTTGAGTGTTTTTATTGTAACAGTGTTGGATTTTGTCAAATGTTTTTTCTCATCTATTGAGATGATCATGTGGTTTTATTCTTTTTTTTTTTTTTTTTTTTGCGGTACGCAGGCCGCTCACTGTTGTGGCCTCTCCCATTGTGGAGCACAAGCTCCAGACGCGCAGGCTCAGCGGCCATGGCTCACGGGCCTAGCCACTCTGCGGCATGTGGGATCTTCCCGGACCGGGGCACGAACCCGTGTCCCCTGCATCGGCAGGCGGACTCTCAACCACTGCACCACCAGGGAAGCCCTGGTTTTATTCTATTACTGTGGTGTATTACATTGATTGATTTTTGTGTGTCAAATGAAACTTGTATTCCTGGGGTAAATTCCATTTGTTCATAGTGTTTGATTCCTTTGAATAAGTTATTAGATTCAGTTTGCTAGTATTTTATTGAGGTTTTTTACATCTATATTTATAAGGCATATTGTTCTGTAATTTTCTTGCTGTGTCATTGTCCACCTTTAGTATCAAGATAACACTGGCATCATAGACCTAATTGGGAAGTGCTCTTTTATCTTTTAATTTTTTAAGACTTTCTGGATGGAGGAGTCAAGATGGCAGAATAGGAGGAGGCAAATTTGCCTCTCCTCACAAGTACATCGAGAATACCTCTACAGATGGAACAGTTCTCACAGAGGACCTGCTGAACACTAGTGGAAGATCTCAGACACCTAAAAGTACAAGAAAAATTCCCACACAACTGGGTGGGATGAAAGAAAGAAAAAAAAAAGAAAAGAGGAAATGGGAAGGGACCAGCACCCCTGGTGGGGAAGTGAAGGTGAGGAGAGGTCCCCACACTCAGAAAAGCCCATTCACAGCTGGGAATTCAGCTGAGACAGCAAAGGACCTTCAGGGAATCAGAGAGGAATGCAGCAATCGGTCTGTGGAAGGCAGGACAAAGTAGGAACCGCACATATGGTCCATGCCACAGCCCTGCACACCTCCCAGACTGAGTCATGTGTCTCCTGGTGTGGAGGGGTACTGGGTGCTGGAAAGTCGTACTTGGAGAGTGGACCCAGGGAGGGGACAGCTGTTGGCTGTGAAGAGACGGTCTGAAGGGACAGGAGTAAGGAGTTCTACAGCCAGGAAAGTTTTTGGAAGAAGCCCGGGCCACTATCGAAGCAAGGTGCCGTTGTTGAGTGGCGCATAAGGGGTGGGGCTGCTATTGCAACCCCCTCCTCCACCCACTAGCTCCATGGGCATGGGGAGGGGCACCCCTCAAGCCAAGGCCTCCTCTGACTGCACAGGCTCCGGCAGGCTTGCACATGCTGCCCATGCCAAGGCCTCCTCCAGAATCAGACCTGGGCACCCCAGTCTGAGACGGGAAGCCGCCAGTGCTGGCAGGGGCTGAGTGCTAAAGTGTGGGGTTATGAGAGCAGATCCAAGTAGAGGACCACTGTTGGCTGTGCAGAGACAACCTGAGGGGATGGGAGTGAGGGGATCTGCAGCTGGGAATGTTCCTAGAGGAAGCGTGGTCTGCCTTGGAAATGAGGTGCCATTGTTGAGTGGTGTTCAAGGGGTGGCACCACCACTGCGACCCCCTTCCTGACCTACCAGCCCCTGCCTTCACGGGCACTGAGAGGCACTCCCAACAGAGCGAGTGCTCCCCAGTATGTTGCAACTTCCTGCCAGTCTCTGTCACCGACATTTCACGCACACCCCAATTGTGCCCACCTTATCCCTACCCAGCCTGAATGAGTACGTGCCCCAATGAGCTGCTGCTTTTGACACCTCTTGCCTGGGTGGGGAACAGAGGCCTGAGGGTGATGCACATGCAGAGGTGGGGCCAAAGCCAAAGCTGCGCCCCAGGGGTTGTGAAACTAAGGAAGAGGAACCGAAATCTCTCTGTGCAGCTGTATAAGCCATGGATTAAATCCCCGTGATCTGCTTGGTAAACTCTGTGTCTGTGGAATACTTGAATAGATAACAAGTGCTCCCACAACTGACACTGGACTAGCTTTAGCAGCTGACTTTGGGGACAAGTACACATGGGAGTTGGGCGAGGTTAGAGTCTGTGCTGCGCCCACAGTGCTCATAACAGTTCCAGAGACCTAGAGGTATTTAAGACCCAAGAGTGGATGTGAGGGTTGGCTGTGGCTCATTGTGAGTGCAAGGATATTGACAGCAGAGGCCTCAGGAAAATATTATTATTACTATCATTATTTTGTTTTGTTTCATTTTGTTCTGTTGTTGGTTTGGGGATTTTTAATTTATTTTTCTTTTCTTTATTAAAATTTTTATTAGATTTTTATTTTTCTATTTTTATTTTATTTTTTTGTTGCTTTGTGTTTTATTTTTGCTTTTGGTCTTTGTTTTGTTTTTTGCTCTTTTTGTTCATTTTTGTGTGTTTGTTTTATGTTTTCTTTATTTTAGTTTGCTTCCTGTTTTTGTTTTGTTTTTGTTAATTTTGTTTTTATTGCTTGTTTTGGTTATGGGGCTCCTCTGTTTGTTTGGCTGTTCTCTTGTTTTTTGTTTTCTTTGGGTTTTTTGTTGTTTTTGTTGTTGTTTGATTTTGCTGTTACCATAGGTCTTGGGTTTTGTTTACCTGTTTGTTTTCTTTCTTTTTTTTTTTTCTTTTCTTTTTGGCCAAACCATGCAGCTTTCCAGGTCTTGGTTCCCTAGCCAGAGGTTGGGCCTGAGCCTCCAGGGTAAGAGCACCAAGTCCAAGACGCTGGACCTCCAGAGAATTCTCAACCCCAGGGAATATTAATTGGTGTGAGCTCTACCAGAAGTCTCCATCTCAACACCAAGACCCAGCTCCACCCAACTGCCTACAGGCTCCAGTGCTGGACGCCTCATGCCAAACAACCAGCAAGACAGGAACACAGCCCCACCCATCAGCAGACAGGCTGCCTAAAGTTGTACTAAGCTCACAGACACTGCAAAACACACCACCTGATGCGACCCTGCCCTTCAGAGGGACAAGACTCAGCTCCACATGCCAGAGCTCAGGCACCAGTCCCTCCCACCAACAAGCCTACGCCAGCCGCTGGACCACCCCACCCACAAGGGGGCAGACACCAGAAGCAAGAGGAACTGCAACCCTGCAGCCTGCAGAAAGGAGACCACAAAAACAGTAAATTAGGCAAAATAAGATGACAGAGAAATATGTTGCAGACAAAGGAGCAAGGTAAAAATCCACAAGACCAAATAAATGAAGAGGAAATAAGCCATCTACCTGATAAAGAATTCAGAGTAATGATAGTAAAGATGATCCAAGATCTCTGAAAGAGAAAGGAGGCATGGATTGAGAAGACACAAGAAACGTTTAACAAGGACCTAGAAGAACTAAAGAAAAACAGTGATGAACAACACAATAACTGAAATGAAAAATACACTAGAAGGAATCAATAGCAGAATAATTGAGGCAGAAGAATGGATTAGTGACCTGAAAGGTAGAATGGTGGAAATAACTGCCATGGAGCAGAATAAAGAAAAAAGAATGAAAAGAAATGAGAACAGTCTCAGAGACCTCTGGGACAACTAAACACACCAACATTCGAATTATAGGGGTCCCAGAAGAAGAATAAGAGAAAGAGAAGGTGTCTGAGAAATTTTTGAAGAGATTATACTTGAATACTTCCCTAACATGAGAAAGGAGATAATCACCCACGTCCAGGAAGCACAGAGAGTCCCATACAGGATAAACCAAGGAGAAACACACCAAGACACATATTAATCAAACTAACAAAAATTAAATACAAAGGGAAAATATTAAGAGCAGCAAGGGAAAAGCAACAAAGGAATCCCTATAAGGTTATCAGCTAATTTTTCAGAAGAAACTCTGCAGGTCAGAAGGGAGTCGCAAGATATATTTAAGTGATAAGAGGGAAAAAACATACGACCAAGATGACTACCCGGCAAGGATCTCATTCAGATTGGACAGAGATATCAAAAGCTTTACAGACAAGGAAAAGCTAAAAGAATTCAGCACCAACAAACCAGCTTTACAGCAAATGCTAAAGGAACTTCTCTAAGCGGGAAACACAAGAGAAGAAAAAGATCTACAAAAACAAACCCAAAACAATTAAGAAAATGGTAATAGGAACATACATATTGATAATTACCTTAAACATAAATGTATTAAATGCTCCAACCAAAACAGACTGGCTGAATGGATACAAAAACAAGACCTGTATATATGCTGTCTACAAGAGACCGACTTCAGACCTAAGGCCACATACAGACTGAAAGTGAGGGGGTGGAAAAAGCTATTGCATGCAAATGGAAATCAAAAGAAAGCTGGGGTAGCAATACTCATATCGGACAAAATAGACTTTAAAATAAAGACCATTACAAGAGACAAGAAAGGACATGACATAATGATCAAGGGATCAATCCAAGAAGAAGATATAACAATAGTAAATATTTATGCACCCAACATAGGAGCACCTAAATACATAAGGGAAATGCTAGCAGCCATAAGGGAGAAATCGACAGTAACACAATAATAGCGGGGGACATTAACACCCCACTTACACTAAAGGACAGGTCATCCATACAGAAAATTAATAAGGAAACATAAGCCTTAAATGACACATTAGACCAGATAGGCTTAACTGATATTTATAGGACATACCATCCAAAAGAAGCAGAATACACTTTCTTCTCAAGTGCACACAGAACATTCTCCAGGATAGATCACATCTTGCGCCACAAATCAAGCCTTGGTAAATTTAAGAAAATTGAAATTGCATCAAGGAAAAATTGATAATCAATTACAGGAAAATTGAAATCAATTACAGGAAAAATACCCTGCAAAACATACAAACACAGTGGGGCTAAATAATATGCTACCAAATAACCAATGGATCACTGAAGAAATCAAAGAGGAAGTCAAAAAATACCTAGAAACAAATGACAAAGAAAACATGACAACCCAAAACCTAAGGGATGCAGCAAAAACAGTTCTAAGGGGAAAGTTTATAGCAATACAATCCCACCTGAAGAAACAAACAAACAAAAAAATCACAAAAAAAACCCTAACCTTACACCTAAAGCAAGTAGAGAAAGAAGAGCAACCAAAACCCAACGTTAGTAGAAGGAAAGAAATCATAAAGATCAGAGCAGAAATGAATTAAATAGAATTGAAGAAAACAATAGCAAAGATCAATGAAACTAAAAGCTGGTTCTTTGAGAAGATAAACAAAATTGATAAACTTTTAGCCAGACTCATCAAGAAAAAAAGGGAGAGGACTCAAATCAATAAAATTAGAAATGAAAAAGGAGAAGTTACAACTGACACCACAGAAATACAAGGCATCCTAAGAGACTACTACAAGAAACTCTATGTCAATAAAATGGACAACCTGGAAGAAATGGACAAATTCTTAGAAAGGCACAACTTTCCAAGACTGAACCAGGAAGAAATAGAAAATATGAACAAACCAATCACAAGTAATGAAATTGAACCTGTGATTAAAAATCTTCCAGCAAACAAAGTCCAGGACCAGATGGCTTCACAGGGGAATTCTGTCAAAAATTTAGAGAAGAGCTAGCACCTATCCTTCTCAAACTCTTCCAAAAAATTGCAGAGGGAGGAACACTCCCAAGCTCATTCTACAAGGCCACCATCACCCTGATACCAAAGCTAGACAAAGATATCACACACAAAAAAGAAAATTACAGGCCGATATCACTGGTGAACATAGATGCAAAAATCCTCAACAAAATGTTAGCAAACAGAATCCAACAACACATTAAAAGGATCATACACTATGATCAAGTGGGATTTATCCCATGGATGCAAGGATTCTTCAATATATGCAAATCAATCAATGTGATACACCATATTAACAAACTGAAGAATAAAAACAATATGATCATCTCAACAGATGCAGAAAAAACTTTCAACAAAATTCAACACCCATTTATGATAAAAACTCTCCAGAAAGTGGGAATAGAGTCAACCTACTTCAACATAATAAAGGCCATATACGACAAACACACAGCAAACATTATTCTCAATGGTGAAAACCTGAAACGTTTCCTCTAAGATCAGGAACAAGACAAGGATGTCCACTGTCACCACTTTTATTCAACATAATTTTGGAAGTCCTAGCCATGGCAATCAGAAAAGAAAAAAAAAATAAAAGGGATCCAAATTGGAAAAGAAGTAAAACTGTCACCGTTTGCAAATGACATGATACTATACATAGAAAACCCTAAAGATGCCACCAGAAAACTACTAGAGCTAACTGAATTTGGTAAAGTTGCAGGGTACAAAATTAATTCACAGAAATTGCTTGCATTCTTATACACTAATAATGAAAGATCAAAAAGAGAAATTAAGGAAATTATCCCATTTGCCATTGCAACAAATAGAATAAATTACCTTGGGATAAACCTACCTAAGTAGGCAAAAGACCTGTACTCAGAAATCTATAAGATACTGATGAAGGAAATGAAAGATGACACAAACAGATGGAGAGCTCTACCATGTTCTTGGATTGGAAGAATCAATATTGTGAAAATGACTATACTACCCAAAGCAAATTCAATGCAATCCCTGTCAAATTACCAACAGCAGATTCAATGCAATCCCTATCAAATTACCAACAGCATTCTTCACAGAACTAGAACAAAAAAATTTCACAATATGTATGGAAACACAAGAGACCCCAAATAGCCAAATCAATCTTGAGAAAGAAAAACGGAGATGGAGGATTCAGGCTCCCTGACCTCAGACTATACTATAAAGCTACAGTAATCAAGACAGTATGGCACTGACACAAAAACAGAAATATAGATCAATGGAACAGGTTAGAAAGCTCAGAGATAAACACATGCACCTATGGTCACCTAATCTAAGACAAATGAGGCAAGAATATAAAATGGAGAAAATACAGTCTCTTTAATAAGTGATGCTTGGAAAACTAGACAGCAACATGTAAAGGAATGAAATTAGAACTTTCCCTAACACCATATACAAAAATAAGCTCAAAATGGATTAAAGACCTAAATGTAAGGCCAGATACTATAAAACTCTTAGAGAAAAACATAGGCAGAACACTCTTTGACATAAATTGCAGCAAAATCTTTTTTGAGCCACCTCCTAGAGTAATGAAAATAAAAACAAAAATAAACAAATGGGACCTAATGAAACTTAAAAGCTTTTGCACAGTAAAGGAAACTATAAACAAGACAAAAAGACAGTCCTCAGAATGAGAGAAAATATTTGCAAACAAAGCAACTGAGAAAGGATTAATCTCCAAAATATACAAACAGCCCATGCAGCTCAATATCAAAAAAACCAACAACCTAACCAAAAAATGGGCAGAAGACCTAAATAGACATTTCTCCAAAGAAGACATACAGATGGCCAACAAACACATGAAAAGATGCTCAACATCACTAATCATTAGAGAATTGCAAATCAAAACTACAATGAGGTATCACCTCACACCAGTCAGAATGGCCATCATCAAAAGATCTACAAACAATAAATGCTGGAGAGGGTGTGGAGAAAAGGGAACCCTCATACACAGTTGGTGGGAATATAAATTGATACAGCCACTATGGAGAACAGTATGGATGTTCCTTAAAAAACTAAAAATAGAGCTACCATATGACCCAGCCATCCCACTCTTGGACATATACCCTGAGAAAACCATAATTCAAAAATATACATGCACCCCAATGTTCATAGCAGTACTATTTACAATAGCCAGGACATGGAAGCAACCTAAATGTCCATCAACAGGGGAATGGATAAAGAAGATGTGGTACATGTATACAGTGGAATATTACTCGGCCATAAAAGGAATGAAATTGTGCAATTTGCAGAGGCATGAATGGACGTAGAGACTGTCATACAGAGAGAAGTAAGTCAGAAAGAGAAAAACAAATATCATATAATATTGCTTATATGTGAACTCTAGAAAAATGATACAGATGAACTTATTTGCAAAGCAGAAGTAGAGACACAGATGTAGAGAATGGACTATGGATACCAGTGGGGGAAGGGGGTGGAATGAATTAGGAGATTGGGATTGACATATCTACACTATTATATATAAAATAGATAACAAATGAGAACCTACTATACAGCACAGGCAACTCTGCTCAATGCTCTGTGGTGACCTAAATGGGAGGGAAATCCAAAATAGAGGGGATATATGTATATGTATAGCTGATTCACTTTGCTGTACAGCAGAATCTAACACAACATTGTAAAGCAACTGTACTCCAATAAAAATTAATTAAAAAAATAGTTTCTGAAGGAATGGTGTTTATTCTTCCTTAAATATTTGGTAGAATTTGACAGTGAAGTCATCTGGTCCTGGACATTTTTGTGTGGGGATTTTTTCTGAAATACTAGTTCCATCTTCTTATTTCTTATAGGTCTATTCTACTTCTTGATTTGGTTTTGGCAGTCTGTGTTTTTCAAGGAATTTGTCCGTTTCATCTAGGTTATCTAAATGTTGGCATAAAAGTCTTCATAGTACTCCTTTATATGCCTTTTTTATTTCTGTAAGATTAGCAGTAGTTTGGAATTTGATTATATAAGTTTTAAATCTAGAAACAAAACACTGAGATATTTGTCACTTATTTATCAAGAAGAGCCATGAGATACAAAGACCTCTCTGGCAGAGTCCAGGGGAGAGTAATAGTAATAATAACATATACAACTAATACTGAACACCAACAAGAATTGACATCCAGAAGAGACTTTACTCCAGTGGATGAGCATGGCATCAGGAACTTCTAGGCACCAACACAATATAATGTGGGAGTTTAGTCTGTTTTCAAGTAGCATTTCTGATAATGATTGAGAGCATTGTAAGTGTCTGAGTACAAGTTACGTAGGGGCTTAGATTCTGGTCCAGACTGGGAACTTAGAATATATGCTTCTTCACTTGTAGCACTTAATGCAAGACAGAACAGCATTCAGAACTGTAACTGAGGTGAAATCACTGAGCAAAAAATCATATGAAATATAGCCTATGGGAACAGAAAGAGATGAGAAACTGGGTTCAAAATCCAGGCTCTACTAGAGGATGAAAAATTAAATTAGCAGTGTCTCTGTAACAAAAAGGATTCTCTAAGCTTATAAGCAGCAGGAAGCCAGACTCTTAGAATTGAGATCAGAGGAAGAAACTGTTAAAAAATAAAATAAAAGGTTTGGGCCTCAGTTTAAAGAGTAGACTCCTTGGCCAACAGGGGCCCTTTGTTCTAACAAATGTCTCTAAATTCACCTCCTTTTTTCAGTTACCATGGAGATGGTAGTTGTAAAGACAGTCTATCCTTCTATCACAGATCAGGATCTCCATGTGCCACTAACATTTAATCAAACCTTTTTTCTCTCCCATCTTAAAACAAACAGCAAATAAACTTTATTAGACTACTCACATAATCTTCCACTTACTGTTCCTAGCTTCTCCACCCCACCATGGCCAAACTTCCTGAAGTAATTTCCTGCCTCCACTTCTTTCTCATATATTTACTTTAGCCTATTTCAATCTTGCCTTCACCTTCCTCTTCCCAACTCCACTGAAATAGTCCTTCCCAATAATCTTATTGCTGCTAAATGCAGTGAACACTTTAGCTTTTCCTTTTTCTGGATATCTTTTCAGAATCTCCTTTGTTGACCACACCCTTCTTACTGAAAAACTCCCTTGTGTTCTCCTACTTTTCTTGTCATTCTTCTTCAGTTTCTTTTACCATTTCCTCCTCCTCTGACCTTTAAAGATGAACTTTCTCAGGGTTTGATTCTAGAATCTCTTTTCTTATCATGCTTCAAACTCTTCTAGGAAATGTATGACTTTAATTCTCATCCACATACCAGTGACTCAAAATTGTATACCTCTCACCTCACCTTTCTTTTGACTACCATACCTGGACTTCTTACAATTTTCTCAACCACATCTAGAAGTGAATCATTCATTTTTCACTCTAATGTTTCACTTCTCTTCCAATGTTTACTACCTGAGTAAGTAGCAGGGCCATTTACCAAGTTATTCATTCAAGAAACCCCTTCCTCTCTCTTCCTTTCCATCTTTTCCAACCAACTGCAAAGTTCTGTCTCAATATCATAGGTATTTTTTCAAATCTTTCCATTTCTATCTTTCATACCACCTCCCTAGACTGAGAAGCTATTATCTCACACCTACGTTACTGAAGTACCCTTATTACCAAGTCTCCTCACATCCACTTTTGTCCCCTTCAATCCATTTTCCAGGAAGCTTTTAGAGTAATCTTTTGGAACTGCAAATGCCTGTCTGTAATACTCCTACTTAAAACCCTTCAGTCTTATGTTCATTACACTTAGGATAAAGATCAAATGTCATAATACAGTCTATGAGGTCCTGCACTGTCTGCCTCTACCTACATCTTCCATCTTGTCCAGACCCATCTTTCTCTTACCACAGTTCAGCCACAATGACCTTCTTTCAGTTCTTCAAAAATGTCACTACTTTCTGCCACAAGGACTTTGTACCTGCAGGGAGGCGCACTCTCTTCTCTCCCCTTACACACACACACACACACACACACACACACATTCCCTTTTAAGCTTCAGTTAAAATTGTCACTTCCTCAGCAAAATCTCCGATTTTCCAGAGTAGGTGCGCCCTCCCATCACAGTCTCTCACTGTGCCGTACTTTTCTGAATAGTGCATATCTTAACTGTAAATCAATTACTCATGTATGTTTTTGTGCATTGTCAGTCTCCATTGCACTATAAGATTCAATATGCTTGTAAGATTTATGTTTGCCTTGTTCATAACTATATCCCCAGCAACCAGAAGAAATCCTGGCCCACAATTGTCTCCCAAAAAGTATCTAATGATTAAACAAATTAATAGATAAGAAGAATGAGTCCATTTGTAGTCCTATTTGTGCTTGGGTACTTTCCATTAGTTTGACTAATTCAAACTCCACCTGCTAGAGGGAAGAAGACATAGAATAGGGCTATCTCAAGAAAGGTGGAAGGATGGGTATCTCTAAATCTAGTCAGGGCTGAGACTTCCAAATTGAGAATTTCCATGCCCAGAGGAAAAGAGGACAAGAGAAGACAAAGGCTGGCATATAGTATTCTTTGTTTTTCTCCTAAATGAGGAAATAGCTGGCACTGAGCATGTGAGGTGAAGGGAAACCGAACATGACTTTGAACTAATAGGCAAACTAACTAATAATATATGAACACCTTAATGTGTATATAGACCAGGCAATAAACTATAATGGTGTTTCCTATGCTTGAGAAAGAATGTCATTATCTGTGAGGAAGAACAGTGTTGGAAACCAAGTGATGTCAGAAAAGGAAACTGGCAGGCATGCTGCAGTTCACTTAGAATCTGAATCAAGCCTTCATCCAGCGGAGCTCAGGAACAAAAAGCATTTTTCTATGAGAATCTCTTCAAATGAAGAGCTTCCCTATAAGTTCTTTGCCTTTTCTCCTTGTGTGTGACCTTGGGATTTGGACTGCAGATTAACCTAAAGGTTTTGTCTGTTATGAGTGTCTGACTCATAGAGTAATTCATCTATGTGTGGCCATTTTCCTGACTTTACACTTATTAGGAACTAATCTCAGGAGTCCTATTTGCTGTTCTCTGAACCTGATTTCAGCTTTTTCCTTTCTCTTACTCTGAGAGCTGGTTTAGAACTTGCCTTACTATGCAATGGAGATAAAATACTTTTAAGAGATCACTCTTTTGTTCACACAGTTCCCATTGTCTAGCAGATCCTTATCCTTCATTTAAGCTACCTGAAAAACTTATTTTTAAAAAATCAGAAGTCCAGGATTGTATTTTCCAATTAAGAATTCCAAGAACTCCTTAAGGCAGAATAAATTGCTTCTTCTTCCATATACTTAGAGTATAATATAATTCTATGTGTTACTGTACTTGTGGCATCATACTGCTTACTCCTTAAGTCAGTGTCTGGATTGCCTTCTAAATCTGAGTTGCTTAAGGACAAGGATAGTAATTCCTTATTTTTCATTGTAATATATATCTTCCAGCCTGTGGTAAGAATTAAGAGAGAAAATATGAGAGGTAAAAAATTTAGCATGATGCATTCCACATATTTTCCCTGGGAAGGAAGAATTTAAGACAAGAATCTGGACAGAAGTATCTAGGAACATATTCTCTTTTTTAAAAAAATCTCACAGTTAATTCACAAGTACCTATTTATCCCCAACCAGGTAACCATCAGTGAGCCAAGAGATATGAGGGATGAAAGAATTAAGAAGCTGTGCTCCATAATGGTTATAAATGGTGGTTACAATGAATAATTATACCACCATTCATTATCTTTATTTAAACCATCTCTATTTACTAAGAAATTAATTTTAAGAAAACATTATTCATCATAAAATGTACTTAAAGAAATATTTGCATTGTTATCCAGCCAGATTAAATGTGCTTTTGTCACCTACCTTAGAAAAAACAAAGTAATACATTTTGCTCTACCATATAATATTGGGACTTCCAAGCTCTGAGCTCCAGTCTCCCCAATGTAAGATGCTGAGATTAGTTATGTCTGAGATCCTTTCCGCTTAAACATTCTGTTGCAATATTCTGCTGAACACTCTCTTTTTTTTCTTTAACATCCTTATTGGAGTATAATTGCTTTACAATGGTTTGTTAGTTTCTGCTTTATAACAAATTGAATCAGCTATACATATACATATATCCCCATATCTCCTCCCTCTTGTGTCTCCCTCCCACCCTCAATATCCCACCTCTCTAAGTGGTCATAAGGCACCGATCTGATCTCCCTGTGCTATGCGGCTGCTTCCTACTAGCTATCATTTTACATTTGGTAGTGTATATATGTCCATGCCACTCTCTCACTTCGTCCCAGCTTACTCTTCCCCCTCCCCGTGTCCTCAAGTCCATTCTCAACAACTGCATCTTTATTCCTGTCCTGTCCCTAAGTTCTTCAGAACCAATTTTTTTTTTTTTTAGATTCTATATATGTGTTAGCATACGATATTTGTTTTTCTCTTTCTGACTTACTTCACTCTGTATGACAGACTCTAGGCCCATCCACCTCACTACAAATAACTCAATTTCGTTTCTCATTATGGCTGAGTAATATTCCATTGTATACATGTGCCACACCTTCTTTATCCATTCATCTGTCGATGGACACTTAGGTTGCTTCCATGTCCTGGCTATTGTAAATAGTACTGCTATGAACATTGTGGTACATGACTCCTTTTGAATTATGGTTGTCTCAGGGTATATGCCCAGTAGTGGGATTGCTGGGTCGTATGGTAGTTCTATTTTTAGTTTTTTAAGGAGCCTCCATACTGTTCTCCATAGTGGATGTATCAATTTACATTCTCACCAACAGTGCAAGAGGGTTCCCTTTTCTCCACATCCTCTCCAGCATTTATTGTTTGCAGATTTTTGGATGGTGGCCATTCTGATTGGTGTGAGGTGATTCCTCATTGTAGTTGTTTTGTTGTTTTTTGTTTTTTGTTCTTTTGGTATGTGGGCCTCTCACTGTTGTGGCCTCTCCCGTTGCAGAGCACAGGCTCCGGACGCACAGGCTCAGTGGTCATGGCTCACAGACCCAGCCGCTCCACAGCATGTGGGATTTTCCCGGACCGGGGCACGAACCCATGTCCCCTGCATCGGCAGGTGGACTCTCAACCACTGCACCACCAGGGAAGCCCCCTTATTGTAGTTTTGCTTTGCATTTCTCTAATGATTAGCGATGTTGAGCATTCTTTCATGTGTTTGTTGGCAATCTGTATATCTTCTTTGGAGAAATGTCTATTTAGGTCTTCTGCCCATTTTTTGGATTGGGTTATTTGTTTTTTTGATATTGAGCTGAATGTGCTGCTTGTAAATTTTGGAGATTAATCCTTTGTCAGTTGTTTCATTTGCAAATATTTTCTCCCATTCTGAGGGTTGTCTTTTCATCTTGTTTATGGTTTCCTTTGCTGTGCAAAAGCTTTTATGTTTCATTAGGTCCCATTTGTTTATTTTTGTTTTTATTTCCATTTCTGTAGGAGGTGGGTCAAAAAGGATCTTGCTGTGATTTATGTCATAGAGTGTTCTGCCTAGGTTTTCCTCTAAGAGTTTGATAGTGTCTGGCCTTACATTTAGGTCTTTAATCCATTTTGAGTTTACTTTTGTGTATGGTGTTAGGGAGTGTTCTAATTTGATTCTTTTACATGTAGCTGTCCAGTTTTCCCAGTGGCTGTCTTTTCTCCATTGTATATTCTTGCCTTCTTTATCAAAGATGAGGTGACCATATGTGCGTGGGTTTAGCTCTGGGCTTTCTATCCTGTTCCATTGATCTATATTTCTGTTTTTCTGCCAGTACCATACTGTCTTGATTATTGTAGCTTTGTAGTATAGTCTGAAATCAGAGAGACTCATTCCTCCAGCTCCGTTTTTCTTTCTCAAGGTTGCTTTGGCTATTCAGGTCTTTTGTTATTCCATACAAATTGTGAAATTTTTTGTTCTAGTTCTGTGAAAAATGCCAGTGGTAGTTTGATAGGGATTACATTGAACCTGTAGATTGCTTTGGGTAGTATAGCTATTTTCACAATGTTGATTCTTCCAATACAAGAACATAGTATATCTCTCCATCTGTTTGTATCCTCTTTAATTTCTTTCATCAGTGTCTTATAGTTTTCTGCATACAGGTCTTTTTTCTCCTTAGGTAGGTTTATTCCTATTATTTTATTCTTTTTGTTGCAATGGTAAATGGGAGTGTTTCCTTAATTTCTCTTTCAGATTTTTCATCATTAGTGTATAGGAATGCAAGTGATTTCTGTGCATTAATTTTGTATCCTGCTACTTTACCAAAATCATTGATTAGCTCTAGTAATTTTCTGGTAGCATCTTTAGGATTCTCCATGTATAGTATCATGTCATCTGAAAACAGTGACAGCTTTACTTCTTCTTTTCTGATTTGTATTTCTTTTTCTTCTCTGATTGCTGTGGCTAAAACTTCCAAAACTATGTTGAATAACAGTGGTGGGAGTGGGCAACCTTGTCTTGTTCCTGATGTTAGTAGAAATGGTTTCAGTTTTTCACCATTGAGAATGATGTTGGCTGTGGGTTTGTCATATATGGCCTTTATTATGTTGAGGTAAGTTCCCTCTATGCCTACTTTCTGCAGGGTTTGTAACATAAATGGGTGTTGAATATTGTTGAAAGCTTTTTCTGCATCTGTTGAGATGATCATATTGTTTTCATTCTTCAGTTTGTTAATATGGTGCATCACATTGATTGATTTGTGTATACTGAAGAATCCTTGCATTCCTGGGATAAATCTCAGTTGATCATGGTGTATAATCCTTTTAATGTGCTGTTGGATTCTGTTTGCTAGTAGTTTGTTGAGGATTTTTGCCTCTATATTCATCGGTGATATTGGCCTGTTGTTTTCTTTCTTTGTAACATCTTTGTCTGGTTTTGGCATCAGAGTGATGGTGGCCTTGTATAATGAGTTTGGGAGTGTTCCTCCCTCTGCTATATTTTGGAAGTATCTGAGAAGGATACGTATTAGCTCTTCTCTAAATGTTTGATAGAATTCACCTGTGAAGCCATCTGGTCCTGGGCTTTTGTTTGTTGGAAGATTTTTAATCATAGTCTCAATTTCAGTGCTTGTGATTGGTTTGTTTATATTTTCTATTTCTTCCTGGCTCAGTCTCGGAAGGTTTTGCTTTTCTCAGAATTTGTTCATCTCTTCCAGGCTGTCCGTTTTATTGGCATATAGTTGCTTGTAGTAATCTCTCATAATCCTTTGTATTTCTGCGTGTCAGTTGTTACTTCTCCTTTTTCATTTCTAATATTATTGATTTGAGTCTTCCCCCTTCTTTTCTTGATAAGTCTGGCTAGTGGTTTATCAATTTTGTTTATCTTCTCAAAGAACCAGCTTTTAGTTTTATTGATCTTTGCTATTGTTTCCTTCATCTCTTTTTCATTTATTTCTGAACTGATCTTTATGATTTCATTGCTTCTGCTAACTTTGGGAGTTTTTTTGTTCTTTTTCTAATGAACACTTTCTTATAAGCTATTTGTAGCATGCAAAAATCATCTTAAAACAAAAGATAATTCAAGGTTCTTGTTATACATTTTCACACCTAATATAATACTGAACACAATAATAGATCCACAGTAGCCTCACAAAAAAATCATTGATTTAAATTATGAAATCATCACTGCTTTGTTTAGCTTAGAATGGTTACTCTTTTTTCTCAGTAAATCTATTTACTGTATGTGTGTTCTAGTTTATTTTTCCTTTTCTTCCATTTGTAGTGGTGGCTTTCTGCTTACCCACAATATGTCACTTTCCTCTCCTTGACTAAGCCATCTCCTCTCCTTTTGGTGGATTCCAGGAAGTCTTTTCGGGTGGCTAAACAAATTTAAGAATTTATATAAGCCTTCATCAAACCAGCAAAAGAATTTGTCTCATTCTAACGGGTGGCCTGAAGAGTTTAATGGAAAACAAAATCATTTAAATATGCTTGGCTTGGACAACCCATTTTGCTCAGTCTTGGTTGATTCACAATGCTACCTTGCCAACCACAAATTTCCTTTCATTTTGCACCACGATATTTTTCAAGATTTCACTGTGAGAAATCTTCTATGTTGTCATTACATTAAGTAATGGATGAAATTAGATATTGAACAATTCAGTTTTATTAATTAATTTCTTGATGAATTTAATACTCCTAGAGAAACTCAGTGCAAAGAGCAGTGTTTTAGGGAGAAAATGCCATTATCATAATGAGATTTCTTCCTTTGACACAAACCATTAGGTGGAATCAATATTTATGAAGCTTTTATCCTGACGTATAATTTGTAACTCCTGCCAGGGTATGACTTTTTAGCTCAGCTGTTCTTAAGTCCACTAAGTACTGTAACAGGATGAACTCAGAATTATTGCCACTATTGGAAGCTTTGCTAGGAAATGTGAGTTGAGAGGAAAATAGTCCCTGGAAAGTGAGTTATGTAGAAGCAATCAGTTTTGTTGACTTCTGAGAGTCAACTCCATACTTACCTTTGTTATGAGACATCTTCATCAAGCATCCCTTACAACCCATGAACAGATTAATGTCTCTGGGGAGGGAAAATTTGAGACAAGAACTAGGACAGTAGTGTCTAGCAATATATTCTCTTTTTAAAAAAAATCTCACAGTTATTTCACAAGTACCTATTTATCCCCAACCATGTAACAACCAGTGAGTCAAGAGACATGTGGGATAAAATCATTCAAGAAGCTGTGTTCCATAATGGTAAGAACCTATTACTAAGATTCAGAATGCCTAAGTTCAATCTGTGATGCACCACTTGTGAATGTCATGATAATTGGTGAGTCCTGATTTCTTTATCTTCTTCCTCATCTGCTGTTCTTCCCAGTATTTCAAGCTGATGGTACAATCAACAACTGTTCATTGTCTGTGGAGTATTATATACATGTTATTGACCCACACCAAAGCCCTCTGGAGTTGTAGTTTTCTGTGTAGCCAGACATAGAATAGGATGGGACATATTCATTTAGGTCCAGCTTGGTGAAGAATATATTTCAGAAGAGAGACTTAGCTGATGACTTTAGAATGAAATCTAGTAGAGTTCCTGAAACAGCATTCATCCAGTGAAAGGGATTTGAAAAATAGTTATGTTGGTTTTCTTGACCTTGATTGGGAAAACTCTGAAGAATGTACTTCACTGTCATCCCAAATTCCCTAGTGGATTTTACTCCAGTTGTCCACGATCGTATCTTGCTTGATAACATACTCTATCAGCTTTCTTCCCTTCCTAAGCTCACTTCTCCTCTCCCCATCAGTCTCTTCTGGTATTTCCTCCCCAATAAACTACCTATACTTGAATCCTTGTCTCAAGGTATGCTTCTGAAGAAAGCAAATTAAGACACCTCTAATAAAATATAATATTCACATATTGTTTTTAACCTCAAAACTCCATTGTACAGAAACTCAACAAACACAAGATATGTGTGTACTGCTTACCTTTTCCCTCACTTACCATATAAGACAAAGAAAAACTACATTGCTGTAAAAACATAAAGAGCACCAATTAACTTCAGAGACATATTCAACCTGCTCACTGATTTCATCATCTATAGATTAGGTATAAAGACGATTTAACTCTAGCACATTTACAATTTGCAAATAATCTATTTGGGCTAGTAGACATTTGGTGCTATCTAAAATATCCATCAGCATATTTGGTCCATGCCAAATGGCTTTGGACAGGATCAAATAGTTCTAAAAATATAAGGACATTTTGGCATAGACCAAATATCTAATGGACCAAATGTCTTACGGACATTTTGGACAGGACCAAATGTCCTGCAAGGATCTACTTGTCATGTATTTTGTTAGTTTATGTCTATTCTTGTTTTATCTTGTATGCAAGTCAGAAACATAAAATAGCCACTAGACTCCATTGCAGTTTCAGAAATTGCCTAAAGCACTGTGGAGATATTTATAATAGTTCAAAAGACCTGCTTTGGGGTTCTTTAGCTGCTTGAGCACTAAATAGTCCCCTCCGGTAAGCATGGGGAAATTTCATGCTTATAGTTGCTGCAGATTTCTCATTAACTAATTCCCTAAAGAAGCTTTGCTTCACCTCTGGCAGACCTTTCCTCTCCAGCACATGAGAGACGGGCTACTGACAGGAACGAGAGTGCAACCCATGAAATTAAATGAACGAGAGACTCATTGGAATTATGTGAAGAGAAAGAATCAGCAATCTTCACTTCCCATTTTAATTAGCTAATGAACGCCTGGACAGGCACTGAGTCATTTATTGAGGCAGAATTCTGTTCCAACCACTCTGTGTGAATACAGAATCATAGATTCTTGGAAACTGAGCTTGCTTTGAATACTAAGCTTGACTTTGAAGGCTCTCCATATCTAGCCTCAACCTATCCCTATAGTCTAGCCTCAACCTTTCCCTATAGTCTCCTTGCTGACCACATTTCCTCCATATTCTAGTATACTGTGTTTTAGCCTGGGCACTTCAGAAAAGAAAACCTGAGGCAAAATTACATGCTTATGTTTTTTTGGAGGGTACTGAAGGGTGACAGAATATGCCACCTTAAAATATGCCATTTTGACATAAGGATTATTTTGAGCTAAAGACATCTGAAAAATAATCAGGTGAAAGAAGGGCACTGTGACCTCCTCTTTTTCTTCCTGAAAGCAGGAGATAAACCCACTTATGGAATACGCGCTCCTAATACCAAGAGGAAAGTAGCATTCTTAGCACTGAGAGAAGCCTATAAAAATAAACCTTGTTAAACTACACTTATCTTTCTGGTCACTTTTCTACCCAATGAACTATCCTAGTTCTAGCCCCACTACCTTGCCACATTTTCACCATTTACTACTCTTTGCCCAATACAGTATATAGATGTGTTCAAATCTAGCTGCTTCATTGGGTCTTCAGTTACTTATGAGGGCTCTCTGTCATGTAAAACTCATATTAAATTCACTTTTATGCTTTTCTCCTGTTAATCTGTTTATGTCAATTTAATTCTGAGTCCCAGCCAAAAACCCTAAGAGGTTTAGAGGTACCATTTGCCTCCTGAATGGTACAAAGGAGCATGAGACAAAAAGGGAAAGTAAGGCATGGAAAGAGGGGAACCAAATACAGAGTAATGTGTTGCTGTGCTGGCCACAGTCTCCCATTACTTACCTGAGTCTTGCAGGATATATCTGGACTCTCTGCAAGGAATCACTGCACCTCAAAAGAGTCCTTGGTGGATTGGTAGGGCAAGGGATTCTCTGTTACCTCCATCTCATCTCTTGGTCTTATTGGTCTCTTGGTCTTACTATCTTATTGGTCTACTCCATGGAGTGTTCCCTCTCCTGAACATTCAGGCTGTGTTATTTCCTGAGGCTTCCGGTAGGGAAGCTAGAACCTCCTCAACTTCAATTCACCAGTAAGCCATGGCAGTTGTTTCTCCTTGTTAATCAGTATGAAACCGAGCAGGGCCTTGTGAGGCTCTTGGGCATGGAGGCCCTTTTGTCCCCCATTTCTTGTAGGCAAGACTTCAGCCTCCATAACCTTCCCTGAGTTCCAAAGGGCAGATTCAAACAGTTTCTTTCAAGGTAGGGACAACCAAGAAACCACCTGAACCAAGATTAAAGGGACCGGAGAAGCTCATCAAGGTTAGGAGACTGCCCACCTATGATGATATTTAGGGAGTACAGGTCCTGCTCACACCTTAATCTTGTCAGCAACCCCACTCTCAAACTATTACTATAAAACCCTTCACCAAATCCACCCAGGTGGGGACACGTAGTTTTTGAGGGCAGGGACCCGCTGTGTCCCCCTTTGCCTGGCAAAGAAATAAGGCTATTCTCTTCTGCTTCACCCAAACCTCTGTCTCCCAGATTAGATTCTGCAATGGTGTAGAGAGGCTGAGATTTCGGCCTCAAGTACCTTATGCAGGGGGTCATTCATTTGTGTTTGTGGGAGAAGTAGAAATAGTTGTACCTTTATCATCATGGGAATGGCAAGAGCTATTGCTAAAATCTCTGTGGCTTGGAAGCAAGTGCTAGGGCCAGGGATAAAGGTAAAGAGGAGCCACATAAAGATGTGACAGGGCAGCTTGAATTGCAACATGGACCCACTACAGAACACTCTCTTGTACAGGACCACAAGCAAAATGTGCAGCCTCTAAGTCACAGTTAAAGGTCACAGTAGTATTGCCATTTGCTATAAATGTTACTGCCAAAATTTAAAGGGGCTCACACGTGCTATATCTCTTTTGTCATGTAGGAGTTGCAAGAGGCAAAATCATATTTATTACTTTCATTTAAAGCAATCTCAATCTTGCCATTACTGAGAATTAGGGTTGAATACTTCTTTGTTGGAGGAGGCTTTCTTGTGCATTGCAGCATGTTTAGTTGCTTCCATGGCTTCTATCCACTTTAGCTATTTCCCCGACTTCTACCCCTGATGCCCACTAGATGCTACCCACTCACCTTGATTTTTGAAAAACAAAAATGTCTCCAGACACTGCCAAACGTCTCTCGAGGGCAAAAATTTTCCCCGGTTGATAACCATTGCTTTAGAGGGAAGGACTCAGTGTGCCCCAGATCACCAGACCCAAAACACATGACTCCTGAATCTTTGTAGGGTCTCTTTCCACTTTCTGGTATATATGTGTCTTACTAAAGTATTGAGAATACTTGTTCACTCTTGCTTACCAGGCCAATCAGAATGATTAGAGTGATGTCATCTATAGATAGACCATTGGGATATTCTGTAGAATGTGAGAACGATCATCATGGTCAAGACACTTGAGGACTAGATCCCGAAAGAGTATTACAGTTAACATAACCATGTAAAGGCAAACTGTGCTTGATCTTCTATGCTAAATGGATCGTTAATTTGATAAGAGCACACCAAATGTCAGAGACTGGGTTAATAAAGATAATAATTAGCTATTGGGAGTCAATTCTCAATGGGTATCTCACATATCTGCATAACTTGTAAGCAGAGACACTGACTGTTTTTTTTAACATCTTTATTGAGTATAATTGCTTCACAATGGTGTACTAGCTTCTGCCCCACAATAAAGTGAATCAGCCATACATATACATATATCCCCATATCTCCTCCCTCCCTCGTCCCCCTCCCACCCTCCCTATCCCACCCCTCCAGGTGGTCACAAAGCACGACTTTCTTTATTCTAAACTATCTTTCAAAGGATGATTGTATAGTAGACAGCTTTGGAAGACAGAGAAAGCATCCCCTTTCAGAGCCAACAGTAGGTTTATTTACAGTCCAGTCTAAGAAAGACAGTATCTCCCATCAAGGCAAAGGGCAACCAGGCTTACTTCCCATTATAAAAGATTCAGGATCCTTAAGCTTGAGGTTCCTTTCCTATAATACACCCCATTGAGTGTGAAGGAATCACCTGGTTGTCTTTGTATCATCCTGTGTGAACTGGGGTTTGGGGAACTGGCGCAAATGTTGATACACTGTCTACTGCTATTTCTGTAAGTAATACACTATTTTTGTCTCTAACCCAGGAATCTCCTATTTTCTGCCAGTGTCCAAGAAACTGTGACAGTCTAACTTATTAGCTTGCAAGTGGAGTAAAATCTCACACTTCCCAGTTCTTGATGTCTTGTAGGATAGCAATAATTGGAGTTATAATCTGGTTAAGGTTACAGCAGTCTCCCATCATCCACCATGACCCATGGTTTTTACAGAGGTCAGACAAATGAATGGATCAGAAAAATGCTCATGGCTAATTTTGCTACCTCTTTTATATATTTGATGGTGGCTCAAATCTCTTCAATTCCTTTGGAATGTGATACTGTTTCTTACTTATTGTTTTTGGGGTGTTGCTATAGGAAACTGATTTAAATTTTTTTATTCTTTAATTGGTGCTAGTATATAAAAATACAATTGATTTTTGTATATTGACCTTGTACTCTATGCCCTTGTTAAATGTATTACTTCCAATAGTTGCTTTGCTTCTAAATAGTTTCTATGTAAATAATCATATCAACTATAAATAAAGTTGACTTTTTTTCCAATCTGAGTGAACTTTATTTTCTATCCTTCTTATTTCACTGTGGAGTGTTGCACAGTAAAATGTTGAATAAAAATAGGGAGAATTGATATCCTTTCACTGTTCCCAACTTAGGAGGAAACAGTGCAATATTTCACCAAGCTCTTTATTTTTCATAGATACCTTTTACAACATTGAGGAAGCTTCCTTCTATTGCTGGTCTATTCCTGGTCTGGTAAGAGTTGATTTTCTTAAAATTATGAATTGCTGTTCCATTTTGTCAAAATTGTTTTTGATAATCTCTATTGAGATGACCAAGATGTTGAATTACAGTGACTGATTTTTAAATATAAAATTAATTTTACATTCCTGGGAGTAGCCTCAATTGTTGTTTATGTGTTTTTCCTTTTGTATATTTCTATTGATTTACTAATATTTTGTTGAGAAATTTTGCATCTATCTTCACCAGGGATGTTGGTCTATATTGCTCTTTTCATATAATATCTCTATCAGGTTTTGTACTCAGTGCTATGCTAGACACATAAAATAAATTGGGTCATGTTTTCTCCTCTTGGCTTATTCAAGTCTTTCCACACCTAACATCATAGCACTTTAATTTCATTTTTGCATCCATTACTTTGTGCTTCTGTTGTCATGAATCTTACTTTTACACACTTTATAAACACTACCTTATAATGATTTTTTTTTTGCTTTAAACAATAAGTTGTCTTTTAGAGAAACAAAGAAAAAAAAGAAAAGAAGTTAGTCTTCTGAAAACCTATCCTCACATTTAGATCTTCTTTCTTTCCTTTAAATCTGAAATTCCATTTGTTATCCTTTCCTTCAGCCTCTTGAACTTCTTTTAGTATTTCTTGTAGTGTAGACATGGTGGTTACAAATTTTCTGAGCTTTCATTTTTCAGAAAATATCTTTATTTTATTTTTATTTTTGAAGGACAATTTTGTCAGGTATTGAATACTCATTTGACAGGTATTTATTATCACTTTACAGTTGTAATTTTATTATTTTCTGGCCTGTATTGTTTCTGGTTAGAAAGGCAACATTTATATAACTTTTCCCATGTATAAAATATGCTATGTTTTTTTTGGGGGCTTCCCTGGTGGCGCAGTGGTTGAGAGTCCACTTGCTGATGAAGGGGACATGGGTTCGTGCCCCGGTTCGGGAAGATCCCCCATGCCACGGAGCGGCTGGGCCCGTTAGCCATGGCCGCTGAGCCTGCGCGTCCAGAGCCTATGCTCCGCAGCGGGAGAGGCCACAACAGTGAGACACCCGCGTACCGCAAAAACAAAACAAACAACAAAAAAATGCCATGTTTCTTTAGATGCTTTGAAGATTTTCTGTTCCTCTGTGGTTGCTGTCCATTTTGACTAGAGTGGTCTAAGTGCTTTTTCTTTGTATTTCTCCTTCTTGGGGTTTCCTGAGCTTCTTGGACCTGTAGACTGAGGTTTTGAAATAAAATCTGGGAAACTTTCAACCATTATTTTCTCAAGGTTGTTTTTTTTCCTGCCTCATTGTCTTCCTCTCCTCTCCTGGGTCCTTATGTACCTGTGTTATAAACAGTATGGTATTATTCCACTAGTACCTGAGGCTCTTGTTTTTTTAATCTGTTTTCTGTTTTTTCATATGAAATAATTTCTATTCATCTGCTCTCAAGTTCACTGAGTCTGTATGTGCCATCTCCAAAATATTATTAAGTCCATCAGTGATTTTTTTTTCGCTTCAGATATTGTACTTTTTGTTTCAAGGGTTTCCATTTATGTTTTTGGTTTTAATCTGCTAAAATTCTATATCTGTTCACTGTTTTTTGTGTAAGTTCTATTTCGCTGAGAGTTTCTAGTCGTTTATTCATTATGACCACATATCTTGCTTTAAGTCCCTAAAAATATTTCTAATAACAGCTAAAAATAGCCTCTTTACGTCCTTGCCTGCTAAATTTAACATCTGGGTCACCTTGGTGTTTGTCCCCTCTGATTGCTTTTTTCTTGATTATTCATCACATTTTCCTACTGCTTTACATGTCCAGTAATTTTTGGTGGGAAAACTTTTTTTCCTGAATATTTTGAATGCTACTTTGTAAGGAGTCTGATTAAATTGACTTTTTTTTTTTTTTTTTAATGATTGTTGAGTTTTGTCTCGGCAGGTGGTTATTTGCTAGAAGCTCTTCTTCTGTCAAAGCTTGGTTTTAGGCTGTGTTAGGTTAGCTACAGAATATCCTTTGCAGGTAGGCTATCCACAAAACTTATGGCCTCTTTGGTAGCTTACCTGAATACCAGACGTGTTAATGAGGTCTCTCCACTCTGAGTGGGTCTTTAACATTTCCCAGCATCTAGTGCCCTCTAGAGTGCCCATTCCATCCTCTATTCTGTGGAAACTGCTTTCCGTTAGGCCTCATAGGGTTTCATCTGGCAGATATGCAGTGCAGGCTTTGACCAAGGACTTGAGAACTCCTGTGTGCAGCTCCTGCTTCTTCAGTCCCCTACCCCACAAGTTCTAATTGTATCAGCAGCCCTGTACTCTATTTTATGCCTCCCCAGAGAGACTCTGCTTGGACTCCACTCCCTTTATAAAAGTTGGAAAATTGTACAAAGCTACAAAGTTAATATGAGCATAGGAGCCCACTTCATGTATTTCTCTTGTCTCAGGGATCATACTCCCTAAAGCCTAGGACTTGTCAACATTGCCGCATACATTTTCTCCAGCTTTATACTTGTTTATGGATGGAGGACATGTTTGGAACGATTTACTCTATGCTAGCAAGAAGTGCAAGTATAAATATGCTTTTAAATTTGAAATTATGAAATATGTAATATTTTGTATGTAAAGAAAAAAATGGAAAATTTTCCATATTTGTCTCAAATATGTGGCTTTTCAAAGAACTGAAACTTTACAGATATAATTGAAACATACTTTTTTGATTATTTATTGCTATATAATATACCACTCTACAGCTTCTTAGCTTTAAATAGTAACATTCATTTCTTTGTTCAATATTCAACAAATTGGCTCAGGTCAGTGAGGACAGCTTACCTCTGTCCCACCTGGCTTCATTTGGAATGTCTCAGCTGGGTTTTGAAGATCCATATCCAAAATGCTTGGCAATCCTCTTGGTGTTGGCTGTCATTTGGGAGCTCCACTGGGGTTCAGGCTGGGGATCTTTATTCCCTTACAGATAGCCTCTCCACATGGCTAGTTGAGCTTCTCACAGCAAGGAGATATTAGGATAGTCAGATTTCTTACAAGGCACCTTACTTCTTTCAGAGCATCAAAACAGAAATTGCCTAGTCTTCTTAATGCCAGAGCTTTCAAGTTTCAGAATATTACTTCTGCCATGTTTTACTGGTCAATGTAGTAACAGATCCAGCACAGATTCAATGCGAGGAGAACTGGACTCTATGTTTTGATGGAGCTCTACAACATCATAGTGCAAGAGGGCATGTGATAGGAATCAATATTGTGGTCATTTTTGCAAATGTAATCTACTACTCACAGTTTCCTGCATCCATTATTCTTTCCCCTTCTCCCACCACTCAGAGGTAGCCACTGTAATCAATGTGTAAACTTCTTATGCATATTTTTATATCTTTAGTACAGCTCTCTCTAGCACTGAACAGCTTTCATACTTCAAGCATTCTCCACATAGAGCCAAGCAAAATAATGAAAAATCTCATAAATGTGTTATAGGACAGGAATTCCCTAGATGTGTTTACCCAAGAATCTACTAAGACCATTACACTGCTGACAGCTTGAGTTACACAGGTTCATCCTGTTTCCTTCTCTCAATTTGAATTTATAGTCCTGCCCTTTTAGTTATAGGTATCATGGGGAAAATAACATGTGGAAAGAAGATTCCTAAATTATGGGTCTCCTGGAGAAAAACTGACTATGTGGTTCATCTTTAAGAGTGGATTCCAATCTTTTCTAGGTTGAAGATCTCCTTTTAATTAAGACCTTCCTCCATACATAATATTTTTTAGTCACCTTTGGTTGAAAAAAGTACATAATCACAGAAAGCTATGCTGATCTTAGTAACATTTGTAAATAAATTTTTGTATATGAATCACAAATGCACTTGAGTTCATTTAAAAACTAGAAATATGCTTTATGAGAGATTTATAATTTATGCAATTTGCAGATAATTCCTTATATATACATACACACACATATATATATGTATATATATATATATATATATATATATATATATAAATTAGTGGAACTTATGAAAGTAACTCCAGCATACAGGTATTTGTCCCCCAGAGGTTAGAAACCTTTTAACATAGCTCACACTGTTGAATCTTGCTTTAGCTCTGTATTAGATCATGATCCTCCTTGCACAAGTCAGAACCTATGCCAGTGTGCTTAATATCCCTGGATATGAAGACTGTTGACATCCTACCTTAGTCCCTGCCAAGTCTCTTGGATAAGAATCCCTTGCTCTGGCTCCATATAGATTCACTTTCTTCATTACTGTCTCTTGCCTGCACTCTCGTGGTAGTCATGAAAAATCTCCCAAATGACAGTGGTATCCATACTTATTTTTTATTTTCCTTATTTTTTCACACTGGAAATGTATTTATATGTAACAAATAAATACCCTGTAAACAAAAGTTAGACCTCAGGACATGGAGGTATATAAGCTAACGTTTCCTCTTGGCAAAACGAGATTTCTGTCTTTATGCACAGCCTCAGCGGCCATGGCTCACGGGCCCAGCCGCTCCGCGGCATGTGGGATCTTCCCCGACCGGGGCATGAACCCGTGTCCCGTCTCATCGGCAAGCGGACGCTCAACCAATGTGCCACCAGGGAAGCCCAAGATTTCTGTCTTTTTAACCCAGTTGTTTCTCCAACTTTTTTTTAATGATGTCTACTATCTAGTAAGGTCTAGATTTTTTTCTTAAAACTCAGTTTTTAAAAACATTAAAAAATTTACTTTCAAAAATATTGTTTGATCAGCACGGTCATGATCTGCTTTAATACTTCTTTACCAAATGCTTTATTCAACAATGTATTCAATACATATTTTGTGAACAGCTATTATGTGCCAACACTATTCTATGTACTTAGGACACAGTAAAAATTCACATAGGCAAAGTTCCAATCCTCTTACTAGACTGGACAGACATAATAAATAAACAAATAATATCTGCAGGAATAACTAACTGACTTGGAGAGAAAAAAGAGACAAGATATGGAATGACAGGGATTGGATTACTATTTTAGATAAGGTCAGGAAATGTCTCTCTGAGAAGGTGGCATTTGAATAGATCCTTGAGTGAAATTGGGGAAGCACATCATGAGGTTGTTTGGCAAGGGGTGGGGTAGGGTGAAGGCTTTCCAGGAAGAGGGACCAGTTAAGTGAAAGGTCCTGTCGCAAGAATATGCACGGCCTAGGAGGAAAATCAAGGAGGAAGGGCAAGATGCCAGGGTGAGAGAAGGCCAGTGAGTTAGGGTACAAGAGGAAGGAAATGAAATCAGAGTGCTAGGGGTGATTCTAGCAGATTATGGTAAGCACTTTGGATTGTATTCTAAAGATGAGATACCACTAGAGATTTAAGTACAAAGGAGTGACATTCTCTGACTTGTATTATAAAATGTAGGTGATTCAGCAGATATAGAGAACAATCTAGTGGTAACCAGTGGAGGGGGGGAGGGGCAACATAGGGGTGGGGAATTAAGAGCTACAAACTATTAGGTATACAATAAGCTACAGGGATATATTGTACAACAGGGGGAATATAGCCAATATTTATAATAACTATAAATGGAGTATAACCTTTAAAAATTGTGCATTACTACATTGTACACCTGTAACATATAATATTGTAGATAAACTATAACTCAATAAAAAATTTAAAAATTGATTGATATTTCAATGGGAGTGTGGCTTTAGTGGGTTTTCAGGAGAGAATGAATTAGATACATAGGTTCAATCCACCATCTTTACTGAAACACCCTCATTCATTTTTTAAACTTTGTAATCTGGTTACCGGCTCTCAACTCTACAATTGCTCTTTCCTTGTGAATAACCTAGATGTCAAATCAAAAGTCCTCTTTCCCAGTCCTTGTTGCCCTTATTTTTTCAACAGTATTTGACACCACAGCCAATTAAACCTCTGAATGAATATGAAACATATGCAGTAGGATACATGAATATGGAACTCACGGGAGAGTTTGGGTTGAAAATATAAATTTTGGAGTTGTCAGAATATTAGGTTGAACCATATTAATTGTCAGTCAAAATGGTTCCATACTGGCAATTTCATTTACCCAAGAGTTAATAATTAAAGCAAAGAGACTGAATGAATTACCCAAAGTAGTAAGAATAGTTAGGAAGGAATAGTTTGAGAACTGAAGTGCTGTCTGAAACACTCCAGCATTTAAAGGTCTAGGAAGGGACTTCCCTGGCGGTCCAGTGGTTAGGACACCATGCTTCCACTGCAGGGAGCTCGGGTTTGATCCCTGGTCCAGGAACTAAGATCCTGCATGCCTTATGGTGTGGCCACCAAAAAAATAAATAAATAAAGGTCTAGGAAATTGGGAGGAACCCCCAAAAAATGTGATATAGGAGTGTGTGTGTGTGTGTGTGTGTGTGTGTGTGCTTAGTTTTGGTGTACATTCTAGGGGTGGTCAGTTGCCTAACTAGGAATACAAACTGCAGGTGTTGTAACCTAGGATTTTACCAGAAGGCTACACTCTAAAGAAAATTATGAGAACTTAAGCTATTTTTTAAAATCTTAGATTAATAACAGAACTTTTATAGCATAATTTAATGAATATTAGAAATGCATTTAAAATCGGGGGCACTTGAAATACGTAGATATGTGGATTGACTGAAATATTTTAAAGAAATTCCCCACTCTTGTTTGAAGAGTGTATAAGAACCAAGAGAGCCTTTCAGCCTTTAATCTGTGCAACGATACCCAATGCATGATTCCAAAATTATGGCTGTGTTTGCACAAATCTTTTATGGACTGTGTAGTTAGAGCCTATAAAAGGATAAAGAATTGGGACTGTATTAAGTTTGCAGAGCAGGTTTTATGACTTTGTACCTATGTGCTAATAAATGTGTATATATATGAATTTGGACATACTTTTTTTGTAACCTAGTAGAAACAATTTGGGTGGAGCTGCTAGTCTATAACTATCTCCAATAACTGGCAGATACCACTATCCAGAAGAACCCTCAAAATGAGCTTTCATTGGTTTGGATAATTTTTGAACAAAGCGGCTAGTGGTGTAGAACTGTCTTGGGAGCTAAATGAGATAAGCAAAAATACAAAAACCAAAACAAAAAAAATGTTTCAAGAAGATGAATAGAATCATATCTATTACATGGTAATAGTCAGCCAATAGGAGGAGGGCTGAGAATTGACCACTCGATTTGGCAATATGGAGGTCATCATTAATTCTAATAAAAACAGCTGTTTTTGGAGCGGTGAGGCTAAAAAGTATGATTGGAATAAGTTCAAGAAAGAATGAGAGAATAGGAAGTGGAGATCATATGAATAGATCAATATGGCTTATGATCTTATGAAGATCATAAGAAATGTAGATATTTTTAAGGAAAACAAAGCAATGACCCTTTGGCATATCTTAACCATATTAGTCAGAGCCTAGGCAAGAAACAGAAGTCACACTCAAAACGGTTTAACTGGAAAGAATAAAATGCAGGGACTACTTACCAAGGCGTGGGTATGGTTAAGGGAACAGCAGTGAAGCCATTACTATCCTAGGCCTGAAGGGGCACTGGAAAGAAATGGTATTATTAGAGACCCATGAGAGCTGGAACAATGGGAAGGAGGGCTCTAGACAGGCATTGTAGTCAGAGGGACACAGTATGACCAAACTTTTGGCCTAGCATAAAGGAAAGGGGTGTAATACACACCCTGATATTTCTCTCCTCCCTTTTTTGATCTTCTGCCAGTGCTGTGCGTTCGTCTAACTCAAAAGGAAGAAGCCACAGGGCAAGGAGGCCCTGGTGACATATTCATAAATGTCAGCCTCCGAGGGCAGAGCATGACAGAGCAGTGAAGACAATGGGTTTTGGGGAGGGAAACAGACAATACTGCTATTATAAATATTCTCTATGACCACAGGAAGTTAAAAAAAAAAAGTCACAGGAGGCAGGCAAGTTAAAAATCCTCACAAAACTACCTTTCTAATAGTACTTCCTTTCTATTTACACATTTAATTTACTGGGTGTTCTTTCTGCCTAGTAATAGGGTTGTCTAACCTTTTCTGAAAATGGTCCAAGAGTAAATATTTTATAATTTGAGTCCTAAGAGGCAAAATTGAAAATATTATGTTATTTCTATAACCACTTAAATGTAATCATTTAAACACATAAAAAGCAGTCATTCAAATCCAGTGGGCTGGATTTGGCCTATGGGCCACGGTTTGCCACCCTCTGGCCTAGAAAATCTTTCTTAATTTTTCTCTGGCCTTAGTCAATGTCAAGTCCAAATAAAACCTCCTACATATGGCCTCTCATACTGTGACTCTGAGCTGTGAGTGACAGAAAATCAACTTTTACTAGTTTAAGATAGTAAAATTACTAGCTTAAATTGAGAGGATGCTGGGGGTAAATCCCAGAATGCAGAGCAGCAGGAACCCCAGCTGCTCCAGGGACCAGCTGGTTTGCTATTGTGGTTTGTGTCTTCAGTTTGGCTTCATTGTCTACTAGGAAGAGCAAACCCTCCCCACAAGAAACAGAATGCTTATCTGTCCTTCTTTATATAATAACCCCAGAGAAGTATTCTGCTTGACCTGTCTCGGTCACACACCCATCCTTAGATGAATGTATGTGGATGAGGGAGGAAGCTTGCTGATGGTGGAGAGGTTCTCCGGTTGTACAAGCTTGTGAGAGGAGGCCCTCCTGAGGAGGGCTTCCCATAGGGAGGGAGAATTCTGTTGCCAGGAGATGCAGACAGGAGATGCTGTCTATTTCGAGGAGATAAAAATGTCACAATTATAGACCAATGTGTGACATGCCAGAAGAGAGAGATGTCTGACACACGTTGTTACCACCCTCAGAACCTAAAAATCACACTTGGTAGACATTCATGCATTTCTGATGAATGAATGACTCAGCTCCCCCGGCTGATTGTGAACACTCTCTTCTCCTAACTGGTCCAGGTTTTGATCAGCTGCTCTTTAGTTCTGTAAGTTGTAGTAGAGGTTTTCAACGCCCATGTATTACCTTTCCTCTAATCCCAGGAGGCAAAGAGTGCCCGAGAGCGCCAGTCTCACAGAAAAGCATCCTGTGGAAACAGCTCACAGAATGGGGACTACACCGGAGACAGTAACGACTGTGTTCTGGGGGGCCCGTGCGGCCTTTTTGAGGAAGCCCTCAGCCCCACACCGACAGACACGACCCTTCGTCGAGAGGGAGGCAGGGCGCGGGGGCGGGGGCACCGCCGGGCCCCAGCCTCGGGCGCGCGTCACTCGGCACAAAGGAGACAGCAGGGAGGCGGCCGCGGGAGCCGATCTGCACTCGCCAGCCACTCGCAATTGCGGTTACAGACCTGCAGTTCCCCTCCCCCTCCCCACCCAGGCCCGCCTGCCCGCCCGCCGGCCTTTCTGTCTCCTCTCTCCCTCCGTACTGGCCGGCCCGGGTCCATTTCCGGGCTTGGGGTATTTGGTATCGATCTGGGCCGGGGGCGCGGGAGCAGGTGGCTGCGGCGGGGCAGCTGGGCCGCCAGCCTGCTGCGCCGGGGCCCGTCTCCCGCCGCCTTTGTCGCCAGTCTTTGCCCGGCGGCCCGCTCTGTCCTCCGGACTCGCGCGCGCTGCCGGCCTGACTTTGCGCCGGGTCGGGCGCTGCTGCTGCTCCAGCTGCGCTTCGGGCCGCGCTCGGTGCCGACGGCCGCCGGGCAGCGGGAGGCGAAGGGCAGCCCGGAGCCCGAGCCAACATGGCTGAAGTCACCATCGACCAATCCAAGCTGCCGGGAGTCAAGGAAGGTAGGGGCCGGGCCGTGGAGCGCGCGCCGGGGCCCCTCCGGCTCCCAGCCCGGCGTCCCTCCCGGCGGGGGCGTCGTCTCAGCGTCCCCAGCGGCGCTCGCTTGGCGCCCACCTGGTGCCGGCCCGCCCTGGCCGGGAGGGAATTGAATTCAGGCTCTGCTGTGGGACCTTGGGCAAGTCACTTTCGTTCTGAGCCTCAGTTTTCTCCTACGTAAGGAAATTGTGCGAGAGAGGTCAGCACCACCCTCATCAAGTGGTTGTGCAAAGGTTCTCGGGAAGAGAAATGCCCTTAGTGAATGCTCCAGAGCTGGGAGCTGTGTCCTAAAAATTCAGGCCCAGTCTAGCTAACTTGAAGGCTAGGAAGTGGGGAAGGGTTGACGTTCAGTTCCTTGTGGAGCCTTTGTTTTGAAACTTGACTCTTTCCCTTCTTCTGTCTACTTTTCCTAGCCCTGCGTCTCGCTGGCTGACTTTCCCACCTTCCTCCAGGTTTAAAAGTTTAGTCTGGGCACTGCCCAGCGCGGGCAGCGGATGGGAAGCTGCTATAAATGAGCATTTTCTCACAAAAAGCACTAAGCAAAGGGGAGCAGGGGACTCACTGTGACCTTGATTTTTACTGGCTCCGTATATTGAGGTCCAGAAAAATCAAGATTGATTAGTATTGGTCTGGCTTGGGTTCTAGCAAGTAGCCCACTGACTTCTTGTTCCTCGTCTTCATCCAGACCTAGTATTTTTTTTTTTTTTTCAACTGAGATCTTGGGTGCTGGATCGCCTTAACCCTTAGTGATTTTTGGCTGTTATTTTGACCTTGGGAAGCATGGAAGTCCCAGAGTGCTATCCGGGCTTGCAGAGATTGTCTTTGTAGTGGATGTTATTTGTTTCAGCTGACTCTTGTGGTCTTAGTTGTCTTGGGAATATGGAATTGAAAATAAGAATCTTTGCTTTCTTGGAACTGCGTGTTTCATTGCCAACCTGATTTGATTCAAAGGGGCTTGTGGGTGCTCAGGCTGACCCCAGAATCCGAAGAAAGCTTGCCTACTTTATGTCCCAGAGTTCCAAACACTAGGCGATTTTATGTAGAATTTTTAATTGGGCTGGGCCTGTCCTGTTGTTCCTGAAGGATGTTAAGAGTTTAGGCCTGAGATTTTTATCAAATAGTGTTTTTCAACCTTTCAGTTCCTAACCTGGCTTTGGTGAAGATTCTGGCATTCATATGTAAATGAACTTTTCTTAACACTGTCAAGTCTGGAGCCTGAGTGATAGGAAAGGCAAATTTACACTTTGGAAGTCCAGGTCTTTGAGATTGTCCTTAACCTTTCCGGTATGAGAGAGAGAGAGAGAGAGAGAGAGAGAGAAAACAACCTTAATATGTAAAGTATTAGTCAGGTAGTGCTGAGATTTTACCCAGCTCCCTGTATGTCAGTGACCTGAAACAAACTTGAAACTCACTTTCTGTGTATGCATTTATATTACTCTTAGGTCTTCTGGTTTCTAACCGAGACATGAATGGTTTATTCTAGTATATTCTTTCTTAAGGGTTTCAACAACACTTTCCATCTGTAAATGCAAAATTTTTCCATTGCTAAACTCCGGAGTTTAACACATTTGGATTGCTTTTATTTTGCACAACATGGTGTTTGGCAGTCGGGTTTACATGATATGGTAAAGTGGTAAGGACATTTCTGTGGCTGTTTCATTAAGTTAGAATTAAGTATTGATTTACTTTGAAGGTGGTCCGAAATTGTTGAGAAGATTATTGTCTCTGTAAGCATCTGATTTTTCTAGTTCAAAGATCATCAAAGGAAGTGATACACTATACTAGGAATGTGCTAATGGTGGTGTGGTTTTTGATCTGGGAAGTATTCACATCGAATAAAGTGTATCTTTCCCTAATGTAACTCTTATTTATGGCCAGTTGCTCCCTAACGATGTTTCTGGACCCTAATTAAAGAAAATAAAGTTGGTGTCCATGATTGGGTAAAACATACACAAACATTGAGACTTTTTAATACTGAAACTCCAACTCAGTTTGAAAAGGAAGTTTAGCAATAATTCACTTAATATTCTGGCACAGATTTTTAAACTCCAGTTTTAAAAATCTGTCTCCTCTACTTCTCCTATCAATCTAAACCTTTATATACAATTACAATTTGGGATCATGGGGTAGATTCCAATAGAGATTGAGAAGAATAATGCAGTGGATGTCTGTGCTTTCCCACTGCCCTTTTCTTTAGGAGAGGATGGGGAGCCCTGGGACTTTTGTTGTGAACTTCTCAACAGAGGTCATGGGTAGCAGCTGACATCAGGGAAAGAGACTATTTGAAAACTTCTTTTTCTAGGTTAAAATCGAATGCTTGCTTATTTAGTTTTAAGATGGCCAAAGATATTCAACATTTGGACAGACCTTTGAAAAAAATAACTACAGCAGTATTTTTACTTTGGGAAATCTCTTTTAAAATAGGAGACAAAGGGACATGTGTGAGTTCTTATGCAGTGAAAAGAATTAAGTCTAACTAAATGTCAACACACATCATTATTTCTGGTTTAAAACCATATTTGGAACATCTAAATACTTTTTGTAATGGAAATACTGTTGCCATTGTTTGGTAGTAATGCTTTATTTCTTCTGAAACATTTGAGGTTCTTTGCCACAAGATTGGAAATAATTATCAGCCACTTTTTATCAGTAGATGTGTAACTCAAATGCATCATGCAATTTGTGAATGCTAGACAAAGGTATTCTCAAATAGACAAAGGTTCCAACAATATTCCGAAAGTTTTTTAGTTTAGATCAGAGCTCCCCCCCCCCCAAAAAAAGAGCACTTTTCATTAATTAACAAGCTTAGAGTTTTGGTAAATTTTAGCTTCTTCGCTGAATCTTCTTTCTGAAACCACAATCCAGACTCCCCACTTTTTTTTGCTCTCTCCAGTCTGATTCCCATCTTTCTACTTAGTTTTAATTGCTCACCAATCACTAATCTTGCCCTTTCCCCCACCTAACAGAGGTTCCACGTTATCTTCAAGTTTTGGTCTGAGTGCTGTAGCCTGTCCATCAAAGCCATTTCTAGACCCTTTAAAGTTTATTAACTCCTTTGCAGTTTTTTAGTCATTAGCGTTTTCCCACTTTTAGCCATTGAGCACTTATGTATCAACCCTCCCATCTTCTACCAGGGCTAACCTTCTTCTTTCTTTCCTTTCAGCAGTAAGAAATTTTATTATGTGTTATATATCCTTACTGTCCTTCAACTGGAAGTTTCCACCGTCTCCAAAGTTAGTTAACTCTGTGTGTGTGTGCAGGCACGTGTGCACCTGAATGCAGTCACGATTAGCGTCTGAAATTGGTGCACTTAGTAGGACGTTTCTTGAAATAAAGGTAGCTAGGTATTATGAGAGCAAATCCTTTTTCTTTCGTGAAAGACAAAAGTTAATACATTTTCAGAAGTATGCCTAGAAAGCACTGATTCATTTTAGGTCCAGGACACCCCAGTGGCATAATGGGGTAAATTAAGTTAATGGCATAAATCCAGAACTTTAAGGGGAAGAATACAAAATTATGTCTGGTGCAGTGAGTAAACCAAGTAGTCCCAGAGATCTAAAGCATATCACACGCACACTAGGTACCTAATGCGATGGTGATCTCTGAGAGGTGCATTATCTGGCTCCAGGGCAAACTCACTTTCTGTTTTCTGCAAAATTCCACAGCAGTTTTTTTTTGTTGTTGTTATTGTCTTTTAATGAGACCACGGCTACATCTTGAGTTAGGAGGTTTGTGTCTTGCTTTTCCTTACCCTCACCTGGCTTCAGGTCTTTCACATAGCCAGCAAAGATTCAGCAAATATTTGAATGTGTGAATGAATGAATGAGTAAATCATGAATACTAGATGCTCCCTTTTAGTTTAGGAATCCTATCTCTGGCATAATTTCATATTCCTTCTCAGAGCATAAGCTCTTTTTTTTGTATTTTATTTATTTATTTTATAAATTTATTTTTATTTATTTTTGGCTGTGTTGGGTCTTTGTTGCTGCGAGCAGGCTCTCTGTGGTTGCAGCGAGCGGGGGCTACTCTTTGTTGCTGTGCACGGGCTTCTCATTGCAGCGGCTTCTCTTGTTGTGGAGCACGGGCTCTACGCGCACGGGCTTCAGTAGTTGTGGCAGGTGGGCTTAGTTGCTCTGCGGCATGTGGGATCTTCCCGGACCAGGATTCGAACCTTTGTCCCCTGCATTAGCAGGCGGATTCCTTTTTTTTTTTTTGGCCGTGTGCGGGCCGCTCACTGTTGTGGCCTCTCCCATTGCGCAGTCTCTGGACGCGCAGGCTCAGCGGCCATGGCCCACGGGCCCAGCCCCTCGGGCCCAGCCCCTCCGTGGACCGGGGCACGAACCCATGTCCCCTGCATCGGCAGGCGGACTCCCAACCACTGCGCCACCAGGGAAGCCCTAGCAGGCGGATTCTTAACCACTGTGCCACCAGGAAAGTCCTCAGAGCATAAGCTCTTAAAGGGCAGAGATAATGCCTTTTAACCATGGGCATCATGTATCTTAGTGCCGCTATTAACTTTATAAAAACTTTTAATCTGTTTTTCTAATGTTTTTTTCTTCTCTGATCTTCGCTGTGGTGGAGAGGCAGTCCTGTAGAATTCAAGGAGTTGTTGTAAAGAACCCTTGAAATTCCGTACGTGCATCCAGAATGCCTCTCACATAAGGGAAAAAAACATCTTTCAGTTTATTGCTATATGCAGGTATGCAGTACCTTCTTAAATGAATCAGTGATTTTTAAAAAATGAAATGAAATAGCTGTTAATTGTAAAATAAAGATTATCTTAATGATTTGAGAAAAGCTTTTTTTTTTTTTTTTAAACTAACAAGTACATAAAGGACGACTTCTCCCTTGTGGGAAACTGTAAAGTTAATTGCTATTTTTAAAAAAGGATCTCAGAGTAGAAAGCATTAAAAACCACTGATCTAGGCCAGCCAGATTTTCCAGATGAAAATCTGAGAGCCAGGATGGGAGAGTGAGTTGTATCAAACCGCTGAGGCTAAGTGTCTAAAAATTGTCACATGGGGCCTAGACTTAGAAAAGTTCAAAACTGAGTATTCACACAGCTCAGTCTTCCCTGCTCTCTCCTTTCCCACCTTCCCCTTCCTTTCCTGTCTCCTCCCTTCCTCTCTCTTCCTTTGTTCCCTCTCACTCTTCTTCTCTTTCTTTTAAATTTTTCTGTAGATGCATAAGAATCATTCCTCATGTATTCCGTTAATACTGTCATTTAAAACAGTGGAACAAAAATAATGAATGACAAAACAATTCCAGAGATTTTTCTCAACTTATTTTAGGGATAATGTTTGATATGAATGTTAATGAGTTAACATAGGTTTCATTTTATTTTTTAATTAAAAGCTTTTTTTTTTTAGGTTTTTATTTCGATTCAGCAAATGAATTACTGGGTGAACTACAGGAGGTCACACTCCTACCTCAGTGTTTTTTTTTTTCTACCTAGAAAATGCATTTCTTCTCTGGTACACTCAGCTGAAGGGGCTAATGTTTAGAGGCTTGGACATTTTAAGAAGTTTAAACATATTAGGGAAATAAAGAAAGCCATAGGCTATGTTTTTTTCTCTAATTCTTTTCAGGAACATAGGAGTTTTGATTGAGATAAATGAATTTTTGCCTCAGTAACAAAAAGCAGTGTGATACCATAAAACTTAAGTAAACTCTGCTTGAAATCCCAGTTTTCTAAGTACAGGAGTGTATTTTAAAATTAACTACCCTGACCTATAAGGGGAAAAAAATAAACCTTATCACAGCTACATTTGCAGTTTCAGATGTAGCCACTGGAAGGGCTGTTGGATTAATGTTTTTAACTGATGACCTATTTAAAAGTGTCCTGTGCTTCAAACCTGTAAAATTAGGATACCCTAGATCCTAAATAAGACCTACAAAGGATCATTGGTCTTATATACCTTGCGGATTATTTAGACTATTTATTCCCAGATGTTTGAATTTAGAAACCAGTACAAAAGAGTTCCTAGATACTACATTTAAAAGGACACAACAAACATGCATACTCAAAAGAACTATCTTTTTGGTCATTATTATCATTAAAACACATAAACACACACACATTAAGATATGTAGGTCTTCATATAATAGTTGGTAACCATACACTGACATAAAAGCATTGAAAACTTTCTGATAAACCAGAACCAATCTAAAACCAGTCTTGCTTGTTGTATATCAGTGTTTTTTTCTTTTTAGTCAAATTCATTGATGTATAATTCACGTACAGTAAAAACGCATCCTTCTTAGTATGCAGTTCTGAGTTTTGACAAATGTATAGTCTTGTACCCACCACAGCAATCAAGATACAGAACAGTTACATAACCCCCAGACTGCTCCACCCTTTTCCCCGCCTCCACCAACTGCTGATGTGTTTGCTTTCCCTATAGTTTTGCCTTTACAAAAATGTCATATACATGGGATCATCCAATAAGTTGCTTTTTGAGTTTGGCTTCTTTCGCTTACCATAATACATCTGATATCATGTGTGCATCAGTAATTTTGTTCTTTTTTATTGCTGAGTTCCAGTGTACGGCTGTACCACCATTTGCTTATCCATTCACTGGTTGACGAACATTGGGGTGTTTTCACTTTTGGTGGTTATAAATAGTCTCTGTAAACATTTGTATACAGGTTTTTTTTGGGGTGAACATGTTTTCATTTCCCTTGGGTAAGCACCTAGGGTAGTATTACTGGGTCATATGGTGAATGTATGTTTAGCTTTATAAGGAACTGCCAAACTTTTTCAAAGTGGCCTGTACCGTTTTGCATTCCCACAAGCAACGTATGTGAGCTCCAATTGCTCTGCATCCTTGTCTGCACTTTACATTGTCAAGATATATTTTTTTAAATTTTTAACTATTTTTTTAAGGGTTTAAATTCTGGTGTTGTTTCGTAGCTGTGTGATCTAAATTTTAACAGTGTAATATCATCTTATGTGGCTTTAATTTGCATTTCTCTAATGACTAATGATTGGAGCCTCTTTTCTTGTGCTTATTTCCTATTCTCATATCGTTTGTTGAAGGAGTGTGTGTTCTAAGCTTTGCCTTTAAAAAAAAATCAGACTGTTTTCTTTTTATTGAGTTTTGAGGGTTCTTTACATATTCTGAATTCAAGCCTTTTATCAGATAGATATTTTGAAAATGTTGGTGGTCTTTAAACCTTGGTGCAACATTAGGATGATGTGGGGAGCTTTGCTATAAACATATTCCTGCCCAACTTGATATCAGCTGAATCTCTTGGAGATGGTCCCAGGAATCTGTAGTTTTTTATATCTAGATTATATTCTTGGACTTAGAATAGACATTTGGAACATATGACTAAGAATACTGTGGCCACCCTAATGCAGGGATTGATCCTACCCTACTCTGATTTTTTTAAGCTTTTGCATTGGCAACTCATTTCTTTATCAGGGTTAAAGAATGGGCAGCATTTTTTTTTTTTCCTTTTAGTAATTGAAATTAGTTCCTCTAAGATAGGGGTTTGCAAACTATGGCCTATGGGCCACTGCTTGTTTTTATACAAGTGAGCTGAAGACAGTCTTTACATTTTTTAATGATTAAAAAAAAGAGGAAGAAGAATGTTTTGTGACAGGTAAAAATTATATGGAATTCAAATTTCAATGCCTAAAGTTTTATTGGAACATAACTTTGCTCATTTGTTTACATATTGTCTGTGGCTGCCTTCACGCTGCAAATGATGAGATGAGTGTCATTATAACAGAGACTATGATCAGCAAAGCTTAAATTCTTTACTATCTGGTACTTTGTAGAAAACAATAATTTCTTTGGGACCATTTCAGTGAAACCGTTTAAAAAACTTCCCTATTTAATCTTTTTTGCTATTTCAGTTATCACTATGAACATTTATCAAAACTTTTCTTTAATTATAGTGGTGCCCTGTTGGGGACTATTATTGGCTGAACTCGTGTAGCATGTTTTATTTTTGTAGTGACTTTTAAAAATACAGGCTTACATCCTGATTTTTATTTTACTTTTTTTTAAGAAGAAAATGTGCTCTCCATATAAATTTCTAGGGACTTCACAATTGATTATCAAGGTAGAAATCTTATGTAAAGTGAGAATAATCCATATGCCAACTCTGAGTAAGGATCTGTGGGGCTTTCATGAGTGAAGTGAATGAGTAAACAAGTTCAACTTCTAAAAAGTTTGCTTATGATTCTTAGCTTGTTACTTGTTACTGGCTGTCTTCAAAACATGTTACGAACACTTGCATGAATGAAGTGCCACTTTGTCTTCTTGGAAACTTGTATCAGAAGTACCTAGGTTGATTTACCACTAAACTTTGAAGGCCTAGTGTGTGATGGGCATTTCTAGTCCTGATACAGCTTCTCAATGACCAAACACCAGGGGAGTCCCCACTGGACTTTTTTGGCTTTTATTTTTCTAATGAGTCATAAAGACTGAGTCACTTTCCGTTAGCATTACTCCAGGACTTTTAACTGCATATAGTAAAAGCAGGAATGACTTACAAGGATATCTTTCCCTCTTCATTGCCTCCCCATCCACAAATTTTTTTGCCTATTGACTATATAGAGGAGTCCATGATTCACTTTAGGTATTAAATTCACTAACTTTTGAGTAGCACTTCCCACCAAATACTTTAAAATATTAGCTTTGTCTTTCATATTATGAAATTCAGCAAAATACAGAATGTCAGGGTTGGCAAATACTTTCAAAACGTTTTTAATGTCTAGATGGGAAACCAGAAGTAGAGGAAGAGAAACAAGGGACTTGATTAAGATTCATATCCTCTCATCTGCACGTTGAGATTGGCCTGACATCTGCCAGCAGCTATTTTGGAAAGGACTATGCACTCTCGGTGTCTGCATTTACAGATCACTTTCTGGCTTTGCTTACAAACGGTTCCTTATCCTGTCAGTGATTGCTGGACTCTGACTTGCCATGTCTGCTTCTGTTGTTTTCCCAGTTTTCCATGGTCAGACCTCATTATTTTAAATTGGGCTTTAGTGTACCCATGAAGCATTTCTTCTTTTCTTTTCCCCTTGTAAGTTACCCCATTAAAACTCCACAGAGCTAATGTTTGAAAGATCATTTCGGCTATGTGTGTATATTGGAAGGGACAAGCTGAAGGTTTAGAAAATGGCTGGGGAGCTATTATTGATAGACTCCAGTTTACTGTGCTTTTAACATCCCTGAATTCCAGGAACGTGGTTGCAGTGGCACTCAGGCTCCCCCAAAATAGGATAATTACTGAGGCTTAAAGGCAGTGCTGCCAAATAATTTATAGGCCAAACCCAGACATTTTGTGAGTAAAAAAGGTGATTCTAATAATTTTACCAGAATAGGTGTATGCTGGTGACCACACAACTGCAAGACACATTGCTGAAATACCACAGGCAGCTGGATATGATGAGTAAGCAAGGTCCTTGTTAAAAAACCCTTTCTAGATATGAAATGTAAAGTTTTTGTTGACACTTAAAACCTGAAGGGTACCTGTTTCCCATATACTATCTTGAGGTTCTTAATGTGTTTTCTATTTCATAATTGATTACTAAGTGAAATCTGCTCAATTGGAGGTAGTAGGAATAATTAAGTTTTCATTTAGCTCTTCATATGTGGGTTTCCGAAAATTCTACTTTTTTTTTACGCGGGCCTCTCACTGTTGTGGCCTCTCCCGTTGTGGAGCACAGGCTCCGGATGCGCAGGCTCAGCGGCCATGGCCCACAGGCCCAGCCGCTCCGCGGCATGTGGGATCTTCCCGGACCAGGGCACGAACCTGCGTCCCCTGCATCGGCAGGCAGACTCTGAACCACTGCGCCACCAGGGAAGCCCCTAAAATTCTACTGTTAATTAGTTTTCTTTTTGTTTCCTGTTTATTGGTTCTCCCCATTTATTCCCTCTGAATGTGGAGAATGGATGTTGAAAAGATTTGTGTAATTGAAGGGAGGTAAGAAATGCACACACTTCTGATTCCTACTTACTTGGCAGTATGTAATATAAGTATCATTTTCTTCATCTTAAATAGAGTAGGAGGCTACCATTTTACTCTGTGCATTTCTGCTGTGTATCTTTTAAGTAATTGAGCTCCTCCTAGAATTATTTTGCAGTATTTGCTCTTGTTTACTGATACATTAAATAATTTGTCCAGATTGAAAGGAAGCTTGTATAAAATTTAACTTAAGCAGACTGACTTCTTTGGAAAGGGGAAGTACTTTGAACCTAGACTTGTTAAGCCTTGGTTTCACATCTCATCTTTCCTACTTATTTGATGTAAGGACTCAGAGAAAACACTCAGTATCTCTAAGCTTCACTTTCCTTATCTGTTTATTGGAGATAATATTTACTGTGTCTAATATATGGACTTTCCATGAGAGTTAATTGAAGAAATGGATATGAAAGTATTTTGCAAAATGCAGTGTTATACATTCAGTCTCAGTGATATTACTGTTCAAGTTACCCTAAAATACTCCAACTTTTCCTTTTTCCAGACCATTGTTATTTGAGCCCTAATCCTCTGCATGGTATTTCCTTCTATACTATCTAAATATAGCATATTTCTATCCTCTCACTACCTCCCCAGGCCCAGCTCAAATGCTGATTCTCAGTTAAGTCTACCCTGTTTCTTTCCTGTGTATCTTTTTAACTTACTTCCTTAAGCAACATGTCTCATCCTCTGTATTTGTCTGAAAGCTCTCCATCAAGACAAGACTGGTAGCTGACTCATCTCAGTACTACTTGGGGATCCTTACCCATAGGAGATACTCCAGAAAACTTGTCAGAGTATCTGACAGCTTATGTTCAGTGGGCAGACTGACCTGAGCTAACTGAACTAACGACACTAGAATAAGGGCTATGATCATTTGCATGAATTCACTGGGATAGGAATAGAGGATTAGAAGCAATCACTTTTACTTTTTGTTGCATGAAATTTCCCCATCTCTCACATGTCTGTAGGGGACTGACTGGTGTTAAGGTTAACTCAAGGCCAAAACACATAGTAGGCTCCTTTGGAAGCAATGATCTTACCTGTTTATGGATTGATTTTAGTTAAGTAAGACCCTGTTCAAGTGTGTACATTTTCCAGGATTGTGATATGGTATCATTTTGTTGCTGTCACTAAAGGATCCAGTTAGTTTCTTAGATGGTATTGGATTCTATTCAGACTTTTTATGTTTACTGTTTTCTCCTTTAGATTTATTTTTAGGTAAAGGGGTCAAAGTTCTTATAAAGTTTTAACTAAACAGGTCACATGTAACATGTATTTTTTAAGTTCTTAGTTATAGAGTTCCTGATTGTGAAGAATCTGAATATTTTGAGTTGGAAACTAAAAAGATGAATGTACAGATTATAAACCTGGTATGGTTTATGATCAAGAGAGGGTGGGAAAGCGTGAGCAAAAGAGCTCAAGAATTTTTGTTTTGGGGGTGGATACGTTTAATTCATACTTATTTTAGGATGGTTTTCTAATTTAGGGCATACTGCGTAGTCTCTTTCAGCTTCATGTGGTGTATTAGAAGTTAACACTGTTTTAAAAACATGCAGTGCTACAAAAACCAATTTATACTTCTAAGTAGATATTATAGCAGTTTTTAAAAATCATCAAAATGACTTTGAATTCTTAAAAAACAAGTGAGACAAGTGAATCAATCCTCTAGAGCAGAAAGGTGTTTGGACAGCTTGTCTTCCTGTTCACAGATGCAGGCTGCCCCTGATTTTCTTTCACTTCCTCTTCAGGGGAATTACGTGACAACCAAATATACTATAGGATAACCAAATATACTATACTGAAGCCAGTTTCAGTAACAATACATAGAGAAATCCAAGGCATTTAGAACACATTCTAGTTGAACTTAAATTTGGTGATCTTCAAGAAGACTTCTGAATATTGAGGGTGTTCGCTTTCCCAGGCTGTACTCTGTTCATCGGGCCCCAGGTTAACCTTTTAGTAAATAGTACAGTCCACAATTGCGTTCATTGGACAGTGAATGAATGATAACATGGTCTCATTTTACCATGATACTGAAGGCTCTGTGAGAACTGCTAGTTGAGACAGGATAAATCTACCTTTTTATAAGTCACTAGATTGAACAAAATGGTTATTTTAAGACTTATTGGTGGTTAAGGCTACTATACGTAAAATATGATGGATAAAAGCGGATGTTTGCCATTTTGTATGGTAGAAATGGTAAAACCAACAACAGCAATGAAGAAAGCAATATTTGGTACAGGAGAAAGTTAGCATAACAGTCATCCTGTATGGATAGTCTTTTATATAGGCTGTGGTTATGACATTTTAGATGATGTGCTTGTATCCAAGAGACAAATATATATTACTTATACTGAATCAACTAAATTTCATACTACCCTATATCTGAGTGGGAGGAGTTCTTAAAAATAATTTGGACTGTTTCCTTATAGGTCAGGACACTGAAGTTCTGATTTGGAAAGTGACTTGTCAAAGGTCACTTGGTGAGCTGCTCACAGAGGCAGAACTAAAATTCTGACCGGTATCTGGAATGAAGAACTGGGCTGTTTTTACTCAACCTGTTTGTTCATTATATGCTACAATAAGGCCATTATATTTCTATAAATTGGGAAAGAGATATCTATATTTCTTATAGTAAGATACCAAAATGCCATGTGGATTTGGCAGAAAGCTTTTACTAGCGTATTCAAGGAACAGAAATTAGGAAAATTCATCTGGTTTTAGGCATGCTGTATTTTAAATTTACATGTTAATATTTTGTTTAGATTTTGATGGCTGCACTTCTTCTCAACAGTCTACTCTCCTACCATTCTTAATGGTGATACTTTGATGATTCTTCTATTTTAGTAAACTATAATTACATGACTTTCACATAGAATTCTACTTTGCTTTCTAATCCTGGACATTCAACTGAAAAAAGTTTGGAGTGGTGGAGCTTATTAAACATTCTAGACACATTGATTTCCTTTTAACCCAGGCCCACAATGCATACATATAGGAAACATGTTCTCCCTCATGGGAAAACATATGAAGTTAGAAAGAGCTATTGAAATGTAGTCAACTGTTGATTATATTGTAATTCCTTGCCAGGAAACATTTCCATACATTCATAAGAGGAAGTAGTGATTGCTTATTCCATTATAGATTCTATACTACAGAAGTGATATATCTGTGTTAATCAGGGACTTAGTGGGACCTGACTAAAAGAAGTACTTAATAGAAAATAATTATAAGAATTCATTAACTCTGATGATGCCAGTAATAATTGGAAGTTCCGTTTATTGAACTTCCTTTTACTGAGTGACAGATGTTTTCTTAGGCCCTTCACTTACCTAATTTAGTCCTCACAACATTTATCCTCATTTTGCAGCTGAGGAACTTGAAGCTCAAAGAGATCAAATAACTTGCCTAAGATCTTTTAGCCAATAAGAAAGCAATTTTGAATCCTGATCTGTGTAGCTCCAAAGTTGTTTTTTCTTCTCTGAAATACTCTTTAAACATTAGGCAAAATCCAAATCAGAACCATCATGCCATTTTATGTACTCTGTTCACTTTTGTATTGTTGAAGAAATCTCAGCTTCTTTCTTATTGGAGTTTATTACTAAACTTCAGTTTTTGCTTCTCTCTTCCCATAGCACTGAGTGTCCAACCTTCTTTGGTAATAGAGAACCATCAAAAGTTCACATCTAACTTAAATACCACTAAGGTGAATACAGGTTTCCTTCTCAAAAAGAAAAGAAATAAAGTAAAATATCCCCTCTGATGAACTACATGGAGAACCAAAGTGGTTGACAGAATCCCTTCTTAAAATCTATGCACAACTCCCTGTTACCTGCTTAGGAAGTTTCTGGGTGTACTTTGGAACACAGGCTTGTTTTTTCCAGTTTGCTGTTGGGTCATTACCTTCTTCTGTATAGAGTATTTCTAGGAGACAAAATCTGCATTTAATGTAAGCCTGCTTGTAAGAGAAATCTCCTGGTCTTCTGGGGAGGCATTCCCCTAGTAAGTGTAAAAACTGAGTTGATCTTAGGAATGTACCCATGGTCTCAAGATACCTTTTAGAAAAACACAATCTAGTCAGTAAACATGACCAATTATTGAGCATACGGCAGCATATCAGAGTAGAATTCCAGAAATCTCAAGACTTGCCCATTTATTTTATGTGCATACTTTCAGATTTACATTATCCAAGATTACTGGTAAATGAGTGTAGAGTTCTGACAAATGGTTACCACAGTGGAACTGTGAGTGTTGCAATTTGCTTTATGGGAACAAGATTGTAAGAGAATATTTTTCCCATACCTGCTTATCCCATGAGCAATATTTTAAGTTTGTTTTTTTTTAAATTTTGAGTATTACTGTACTCTCAATCTTTTGAAATCGAAATGAGTTTACTAATCCTAATAAGAAAGAAAGTGCTAGCTAAAGTATCTACTTGCAGAAGAGAAGTTGAAAGTTCAAAGATAAATAGAACTTGCAGTAGCTAGTACTTAAGGAAACTTGTCATATGAAGCCAATAAACCAAAATGGTTTTTCTTCCCTTGGTGTAAACTTGTACTTAAGTTGGCTTGATGTGATCTTTTGGGTTTTAATGGGCATGACTGGGTTTATCCTACCGAGGTTTAAGGAGATGGGTGGCTTTTCTTTCTAGGCTAAGGCAAACAGAGAAACCAAACCATTTGAGGGCTGCCAAACCATTTGTGGGCTTAAGTGCCAGGAAAAGTGCCATTCAAATAGAGGGACAGAAGGTCGGAGTTTCTCTAGGGATACATGGGGTGAAAATAAAAGAAAGAAATTTTTACTACCAGGATATTCATAGTGGAAAATTGCTTTGAAAAAAATTGTCTGCTACTGCTTGTCTAAGGGTTTTTACCCTTTTGAGGACCCCTGTGGTTATCAGTGGTCTGTTGTTTTCTACATAGAAGGTTTATCTCCATCAGAATAATTTGTGAGTACTTTTTTTAAAGAAGAAAATTTCCTGCAGTGCTTAAGTACTTACAGTTGTTATTATTACTCTCATATTACAGGGGAGCAAATGTAAGTGATATTAATTTGTTCAAGATTTTTCATCTAGTGAGTGTTAGAGCCAGGATTAGAATCTAGGTAAGCGTACCCTTGGTTATACCGTAGTACCTCTGTATGCAGTAAGTATTCACTGAGTATCTCATTACCAATGCTCTGTGCAGTGTACTACAGAATTCTAACACTGTTTAAGAGTTTCATTTTTTCCTAAGTGTAATTTTGATAGTCATCTTTCTATGTTTAATTATGAAATTTTATAAATCTATTTAGAAATCAGCTGAATCACTTTAAAGCAGGAGTGCTTCCTTTTTAATCATTTTTATGATAGTAAGAGTAATTACGTATTTGGCTGCTGTGTAAATTCATATATTCCTGAATTGTTCTGAAGTGGAACACCCATGTAAAATGTAATTGTTCTTTAAGGAAGGCCCCAAAGACAGTACTTTTAGGAGAAGGCTCCTCTGATTATGATCAGTTTAATTTTACATGCCAATTGAAATTCACAAATGCATAATTTGCTAATGAGAATCCACAGTTCTTTGGTAAATGATCTGTAAAGTATTAGAGATCTGGTAGGTTATTCAGTAGTAGTTGTACTTCACAGAATCGAATTCCCTTAACTATATTGAATTAACAGCTCACTTTCCTTTCCAAGAGGATGCTTGTTCACTTTGTTTCTGTGACTGTATCTGCACAGTGGTTACTTGATAGATGTACAACAACTCTTATTCTTTTCAACCGGCTGAGGTTAGCAAAACTACCATCACCTTAAGGCTGAGAAAAAAGAAGCATAGGAGAAAAAATGTACTCTGAAGTTAAATCAGTAGCTACTACAAGGCTAAAAATATATTGGTTGTCCATACTGGCAAAGCGAGTTATATCTGTTGGTTAAAATATAAATATGCATTCTCTCTCTCTCACACACACACATGATTAAAATGGTTTTAAATGCTGCTGAGTGGTCCGGTTGTCTAAATTGACACTGTCCTTTCTGTCATACTGTGATTATTGTTTAGGGCAGTGTTGTCCAACAGAACTTTTGTGAAGGTGGAAATACTCTGTATCCCTCACTGTCCATAATGGTAAGCACCAGCCTCATAAGGCTATTTAGCACTGAAAATGTTTTTAGTGAGACTGAGGAACTGAATTTTTATAATTTAATTTTGGTTAATTTAAAGGAATAGCTATGTGTGACTAGTGGCTACCATATATAGTGTGAAAAAAATTTTTGTGACCCTAGTGGATAGAATAATGATGGATGGATAGAACATACAGATTTGGTTCAGTTTAGGGCAGTCTTTTCTAATATGTGTTCCATCCAACATTGGACCATGTGAATGCACCTCACTTGGGGTTTTGGAAAGTTGTAATTTTCCTTGGGTAACTTTTTTCTTCTGTTACTGCCAACACAAAAAGGTTTGGCTTCAAAGCACCAGTCCATAAAGTTTATGCCTGTAGCCCAGGAAGCTTGTGAGGTGGTTTGTGTTTGTGGGTATTTTTAATCATTTATGAAAACATGAGTCAGATATTTCCTAATGGAAAGTCTTATCTCTATCCAGCAGTTCTACCAGGATGAGTAAAAACTGCTGTTTCCACCCTGCTACCTTCCTTCCCTTTTTCAGTATTCCTCTCACCCTCAGTCTTTTACCCTGTCTGATGGAAATTTCTGACTCAGCCATTTTCACTTTTCCAATAAGTTACCCAGTTACTCTGTGGTCTCTGATAATGATGCAGATGGTCTGTCATATTAAAGTAGTACTTCTGATTTGAGGACTTATATTATCTCAGCATTTTCAAAACCCACTTGCCTGCAATCTAGTGTGTCTGTGGTTAGCTATAATATATCTCCTTGCCAAACAAGTGGTTTGGGTTACTGGGGCTTTCATTTAACTTTGAATTGGGGGGATTAGGGGAAAACAAAAGCTCAGGAACCTATTTTGATAAATTGCATCAGAGTTAAATGTTGGGATTAAATCAGTTGTTTTGCTTTTTAAAATGTCTCCTTACTGAGCTCAGTCTTGTTCTTTTGTTGAAGGTGTGTGCATATGTTTGTGTGTATGTAGACACGTGTTTAAAACTCATGCTTGAACTATTGAGTAGTACATTATATAACTCAGTGTTTTCTACTTAAGTTCCAACATGGTGGCTGAACTTGCTTTCGTGTTTGGTACTAGTTAAACATTTCTCTCCAGTCAGGAACTGGTGTTATTTCTCCTTTACAATAATGAGAACTGAACAGCTTTTCATATTTCCCTGATTGCTTTGGTTCTCAGGAAGATCAGATGCAAATTTGGGGTCTTACGTAGACTTTGTTTTTGTTAGCATACATTTTTCCTTAAAAAAAAAAACAAACTTATTCTCTAACCTTAAGGAAACAGTATAATTAAATTGAATCCATAACATTGCTACTGCAGCTTATTTTTTTCTGTAGTAAATATTTGCTGCTTCACTGTTTAGATGCTTAAATTAGATTAAAAACATGCATTTTTTAATTATAAAATGTTATGCAAGGGATTATAAATAATAAGATTCCATTTCATGGTAGATAAATTGGAAAATATAGAAATGTTTTAGAAGGAAAATAAGCTACATTATAGTCCCACAGTACCTGATCAATGTTAAGATTTTGATGTTTATCTTTTCTAGTATTTTCTAAATAAAATTTAACTTGAAAAATCAAATATTTCAGCTATAGTCAGTGTACACTATAGAAAGGCTCAGAAATCAGCCCTGGGCTCTGCCCATATCATGGCGAGTACCTTCAGGACTTCACCTGTGCATATAGCCCATATAATATGCCATGTGGATGGTCATCTATCGTGTGTATAAAACAACAGACTGAAGAGTGCCAGTGGTTTGTACAAAACACCCACATACACTGTAGGGAATGTGAGTGCACTCTGAGGCTGGAACTAGGACCAGGGATGATATCTCTAGATTGGCAGGTTTTGTCCTTCCACAGACCATTTTATAGTTACCCGAAAGGGAACTGTGTTGAAAGGAAGTGGGCTTCCTGTGGTTATATATTTATGAGGAGTCCAGATGATTATTTGGACAGGATAAAGCTGGACTTAACAACTACTCAGACCCTTTCTGATAGTCAATTTCTATAATTTTAAGAAAGTGATGAATCAGCACCTTTTTATGAACAGTGACTGAAATTTAGAAATATTTGAGGAAACTTGGGAACCCAACCTGTCATCCAGGGCCTTTATTATTTTCAGAGGTATTTTGGATTAAAGCCTCTTGATGCTCTAAGACATTTTAGACTTCTAACCAAGGTGGTGACTTTAGCAGATCAGGTATTTGGTAGAACTTTGCAGAAAATCCTGGGTTATACTGTTCTGGTCTTTGTGGAGCTTTTTATGAAAAGGGGAGCTTTCTATCATTTTGTAATGTTGATGGAAGGATAATTAACCCTGAAAATGTCTTTCTGTTACTAGATTTCTCAGGACTTTTCTCTCCTCCTACTTTTTTTTTTTGGTTCTGTCATCCTTGACGTTTTTCATTCACCTTACACTTAATTTATTAACATTTTCTAATTTTCGGGACTATTTGGCAGCCTGCAACTATAGAGGACTTCTGAGGACATGAGACAGTTTTATCAAACAAATAGCTCAGGGGACTAGCTCCAGATTCTGAAAATTCATGCCAGCACCTTAGCACACAGTGCATTCTGCTTTAAAATACCACATACATCCTATGTACCCTTTCAGGCTGTTTAGCTTAATAAACATGTCCTCATGTATACAGACATTTTTCATAGCCCTGGGGTCTAATCTTGGAAATGCCACATATTTAACTATGTGATCCTTGGCATGTTATTCTAACTTTCAGAGCCATTTTGAGTGATGTACTTAATTGTCATCTAAAGGAACCAAGAATTGACCGCCTGCCTGAGTGTACAACTTTTCTAGGTGTTCTAGGAGTCTATCAGGTAATTATCCTTTCCATTATAATACATCTGAAATTTGGGGTGTTGGGAACAGAAACACTTTGCTGTCATTTAAGGCATTGTGGGTAGATGTGCAGCTTCTTAGCTTTGTTTAGGTAAGCTAGAGAATGTGGAAATGCAAGATTTCATGGTGCATCATTTATACTAGTCATCATTTTTCTCAGGAGCCCTCCTTTCCACAAGGATTTATTTGAAAATCGTCATCCCAGGCATTGAGATAAATATTGGAGAGAAAATGATCCATAAGATTTTTCCTACCTTTCAGGATCTTGAATGTATAATGGGGAAACAAATGAGTACATGTATTTATATGATTAGTTCTCCAGTGTTATATTTACTACATATTATGAAATCACTGGGGGGAAAAAAAAGCATAAGTAAATCTGCTGGGTGTGTGAGAGTATCAGTTGTGATGGTTTTGGTTCTGTGTCCTATAGGATTGGATTAATAGAGAAGTAACATTTGAATGAGGTTTCTGAAGGTTGATTATGAAGTTTTTGAGAGTAGAGAGGAACCACTGGCAGATAGAAAAGGGTTCTTAAGCCCATCATCTGTGTAATGGTGACTAAACTTCCCTCAGACTTGCAAGACTCCCCCATTCTCTGTGTTTCACACCCACACCAACCACCCAAGAGAAACATAAACCAAAACCAATAACCATAAAAATCCCCAAACAATTGAAACAGTGGTTAATGATCCTCGATGCCCCAATCATTTGTACAATATGTGGAATGAAAGTCTTTGTCTTTCATAAAGGAATTGCAGAAATCTGTGTGTACTTTGTGGGTAGTTTAGTAAGGGGGGATAATTATACTAAGGACAATAAGTACAGCAAGGTGGATCTGACTTAATTATTTTATAGATCTCTGCTCAGAAGGCTCTTCTATCTCCCAGGCAGATGGAGTAACCATAGTATGTATATGGGAAAGAACAGGGCATTTGGACACTTGATCAGAAATGTAGCCCACCCATTGGCTACTTTAACTAGGAACAAAGTAAATGAGTATGGAACACCTGTGTTGTTTACCTCTTTAGCATCAGCCAAAATTAGGTGCCACTCTATTTCCTCTGTCATACTGTACTTCAGTTTTGTTCATTTCAACAAGATGGAAATTATAGACACTAAAAGTCAGAGAAGGATCAAAGGTTACCTTTCAGTTACCCTTTATCCCTAATAAATTAATTGCTCAAACATCACTTGGCTATTATTCTAATTGTTTTCAGCTTTCTGCCTGAAAGTGGGAAATTTCAGTTGTCAGAGTGACCAGGGGCTCAAAGCTGTGTTTGTTGTTTTGGGGCTCATAATTGGGGCAGGTGGTTAGGAGAGTGTCTCCATTCCATAGCTGAGCATCTCTAAGAAGCTCCCACTGATGGTGGTGGTGATGGGGTTGGAGACTGGTTTTGGTGTTGGTGTTAGTGGTGGTGATGTTGATGTTATCTTAGTCCCTATATATAAACTTTGCTGGGGCTGAGGAGGTGGAAGATTTGGCATTAGGATGAGGTCTATTCACAGTTTACCTGCATCCCATTTCTCTTCTACTGAGGCAGTTTTATTAAAGCTTTTAATAAAGGGAAGAGACTTCTTTAATAGGTTAGCGAGACATTTCTCTTGTAGGGCAGCAGACAAAGGCTTAGGGGTTTTACCTATGTTATCATTTCTTAGTTAAAATTGTCTTTAACAACTCTGAGACACATTAGTCAGAATTCATTAATGCTCTCTTACCAAAGGGAAGAAAAGCCATTGATTTTGGATGGAGATGGGGGAAAGTGGTTAGATCCCAAAGGGAGATTTTCCTTGGAATTTCCCACTGCAGTTACTACCTAGGGTTTTTCTTACAGGTCATCTATGAAATACTGTGCAAAATTTTTTTGTCCTTGCTTTTCAGAAGTGAACACAGGCCAACCGTGATAGCTAGAGACTTCTTCTTGGGAGATAGTGAGACAAAGTAAACTATGTCAATTGTTATTGCTCTGTTTTAGGACCTGGAACCCACCTTCTGAACACATGTACCACCCTTACCTAAATTTTATTTCATCCTCAATTTCAAAGAAACTAATGCATATTTGTCTTATTTAGTATTTAATAATATCACTCTTTTCTGACATACTTAAACATAGGCCCATTTCTTCTAGGAGTTCTTTGAGCAGAAATATTGGAGGCCAGAAGAGCTCAGGTTGGTTTGCAGTTCATTTGCTCATTTGTTGGGTTATCTTGGTCAAGCCAGTTTATTTCTCTGAGCCTAGTTTCCTCATAAATAAAATGAGGATATTGATAAAAACCTTCAGACCCTCAGACAGTTAGGAGGAATAAGTGTGAAAGTGCATTGTAACCTACAGAGTGTTATATCAATGTCAGTTGCAGTTGCCTGTCATTACCAAACTTTTCAAGACAAAATCTGTGTCTGGAACATCTTCCTCATTCATAGAGGATGTTTCCATGTGAACAGAACAAAGGAAAGTAAGCATAAACCCAGCTCTCAAAGCAGTGAGTATGTATTCCATCTGCTACTAATAGCATTTACACTAAAACAGAATAATTCACAAAATTATACCAGAACATAAAAGGCAATACAGACACAGCTGAAAGAAATAGTTTCTAGTGAATGTATTAGTAATCCAGGCATTTTTTTTTTTTTTTTTTTTTTTTTTTTTTGCTGTACGCGGGCCTCTCACTGCTGTGGCCTCTCCCGTTGCGGAGCACAGGCTCACGGACGCGCAGGCTCAGCGGCCATGGCTCACGGACCCAGCCGCTCCGCGCCATGTGGGATCTTCCCGGACCGGGGCACGCACCCGTGTCCCCTGCATCAGCAGGCGGACTCTCAACCACTGCGCCACCAGGGAAGCCCAACCCAGGCATTTTTATGTGGGAGGAAGCTTGCTCAGTTTTCATATCCATTTATTTTCAGAAAGTTTGGGGATGTGGGTAAAAAAATGACAAAACAGGAATGACTTCTTCACTCATCTTCTAGTTTGTATAGAGTTAGTTCGTCCCTCTGCTAAGAACGCTTACCACTTCTGCCCTAGGAGTTTTAACCTTCTTTTGAGGTCGGTTTTGTATGTTAACTACTTTAAGGTTTCCTGATACAGCTCTGCCAAGTCACCCCCACTCCTTACACCTACCCCCAGTTCATAACAAGCACAACTGCTCCACTTTTATGCCTTCAAGGAATTTTCTATAGGTCTTTATAAACTTTATTACATTTTATATTATGCTTATTTACCTTTCTGTCAACTCCACCTTCCTGATGGCTTGTAAATGCCTTATTCCTCCTAATAATAGAATTCAGCAAATGTTTGTTGAATAACTGTGTTTACTAGGTGCGTACTATGCTATTTGTTTATTTAGAGGGATCCACAGATGAATGAGAATCATCTTTCTCTTCAAGGAAAATAGGTGGGAGATATATAAATCCTACTTCCCATTCCTGAGACTTGCTTGCCTTAATATAAACTAATCCACTGTATATATGTACATATCTGGATTTTAAAAATCACTAAAGCTCTGTTCTTTTCATGGGAAAGGGAGAGGTTTCTAGTTTTTATTTGAATGTCTGAAAAATTTTACAAGTCTCTGTGATGCTGTCAGTAACGACAGAGCTTAATTCTATTCATAACATTGTTTTCCTCCTGTCTATGGAACTCTGTTCTTTGACTTTATTGACCAGTATTTCTTCATTTTTTCTATTAATGAGCATCTCCTGAAGTCCTACTAAATTTATGCTACATCCAGCACTAACTGTGTGGAAGGTGTAGAGATTGCAGGGCTGGATGGGAATGGAGAATGATGGGGTTGGCTTAATGGCAAGAAGATAACCTGAGATTAGGGTGAATGAAAGCAAACATAGGAGGGAAAAAGTTTGAGAAGTGGCAGGATAAAAGCTCAGGGTCCAGTAGTTCGTCTTAAATGTGCCTGCCTGGAAACGTAGTGAGATGAGTTTATGCTGTTTATTATCAGTACTGTTTATAGCCCTTTGCTTCAGAGTAGAGTGGATTAGAGCAGGAGCAAAGCTCCTGGCTTTGAACTTGTCCTGGCTGAGAATTGTTTTCTGTAATTCCCAAACTGGTTACTGATTTGCAAGGTGGCTGGGTGTGTGACTTTCCCAGCTTGCATTAGATTAGCATTGCAAAGAATACAGGGGCTGACTTTGAAAGCAACTAGAGTGGATGCATAGGAAATTATGGATTAAGTAAGTAATATTTCCGCATAAATGAGATGATATATTTGGAAGTTTTTAGTAAACTTTGAAGGGCTAAATCTGTGTATTGACAATACAACCCTGTGCATGTATGAGTGTGTGTACATCTTTGTAGTCATGGAAGATCTTCTAGGTTCTTTTCTAGTGCAGGCCTTACCCATATTTTGTGGGTACCAATTCAGCCTCTACTGTAATAAGATTCAGGGTCAAATCACAATAATTAAATATACTTCAGCCTTGCTTTTTACATATTAAGAAATAATTAAGAGTCATTATTAAGGCAATCATAAATTCCTTGGTGTATTATGATATGTCAAATGCGTCATCATGTTTATGGTTTATATGTGCTGCTGATGAAATAAAGATGTGAATTTTAAAAGTTTTTATATTTAGCTGTAGAATTTAAGTGCAGTATATGTAAAACATTACAAAAAGCACAGAAAATATAGAAACCCAGGAACCTATCACCTAAATTTAATAGATGTTAATGTTTTGCCTCACTTCCTTCAGTCTTCTCTAGTTTGTTTGTAAAGCACTGGAACAGCATACATATAGTCAAGGCACACCTGCCCCTTTGCTTGTGTCTCTAGGGGTCACTATGTCAGTGCCAGATATTAGACCATATATTTTTACTACAGGTATATGTATCCATAAACATTATATTTTTAATGTCATGCTGACTGAAATAAAAAACATGAAAATATTGCAGTTATTCACATGGAAAACTGTAGTAATTTTATAATTTTTATTTTATTCAGCATAATATTAAAAGCATATAAAATATATCGTTTTGGCATACCTTTCTGCTCTAATAACATAAATTGAAGTGGCTTTCACACTTTTTAAAATATTCATTCTGAATATTTGTTCTCTGTGAACTAAATCCATACGTGTCTTAGACATTTAATTAATTAATGTCAATCAGCTAAGTGTTTTAGAGAATGCATGTCGGTCAGTATAGAATATCTTCTTTCAGTCTGTTCCGACTGTGGTTTACCAGAGTCCAGGAGGGCTGGTTGCCATGAGCAGGAAGAGCTCTTGCTTGCTGAGAAACTGACTCCCAGCCCGGCCACCGGCAAACTATGTCTGCAGCCTTCATAAGCCCTTTCTTTCTGCTGGCCCTTATTTTCCTCACCTGTTAAATAAGAGGTTTAACTAGCTCTTCTTGAAAGCACTTTCATTCTGTGAAATATTGGGGAACTTTGACCTGGGCCTCAAGTTGTTAGAATTTGCTGAGAATATATTGGATGTAAAAGAACAGGACTTTCTATTGAAATTGCCGGTTTTGTAGTTGCATTTGAGCCACGGCTAAGTAGCTCATATTCGGTTTAATATGATTTGGGGGCAGAAATGATTTTTCCATCATAAAACCTTTTCAGAGTAATCTTGACGTCTCCAAGCCCTGCCTGCTTTTTTGTTGCATTATCTCTCAGCGAGGGACAGGGCTGTGCGAATGTGTATGTGAACATACATAAGTGCTAAGAATGGCAAAGGAATGTTTTTTCATTCTGTTTTAATTAAATGTCTTCACAGACAAAGTCAGAGCTGCAGAAAGAAATCTGTAAACTCTGGTAAGCCCTAGAGGACAGTTTCATGAGTCCTACACATTGCAATAGTCTGAGGCTTTGGGAACTTTCCTCTTTAATGTGACGTACATGTTTGGGATAGAGTAAGGATATATCACCTAAACTACACGTCCTTAAAACAAACAAAACAGCATTTTTCATGATAAGAGTCCTTCATATGTATGTTTGTTTTAAGAAGCAGAAGTTTAAATTACAGTTTGGAGTGGAATGGACCTTTAAGACCATCTCTTCCTATTTGTGTCTAAGAAAGTAGTTCAGGAAATGCTCTTGCCTGGCTCTCCAGATGGAGGCAAAGTTAGGGGCAGATGCCTGGTACCCTCCAAGGTTCCCACTGTCTTTTGGTTTGCAGGCTCTCTTTAGGCAGCTCTATATTTATAGAGACCTAGAGAACCAGTTCTAACTTGTGTCTGAGGGTGTGGACCCATTGAAGAATGTGACTACACTTAAAGTAGAGATCCGCTCCTGCCTAAGGGACTAATAAAGGTGTGTTTTTCCTTTAGAGCACCAGGATACACATAAGTCTCTGGGAAAGGATCCTCTGAATCCCAGATGGCTTAACTCCTCTGACCATGCAAAAACTCAGATTTTTCTCAGCTGCAATGTGTGAAACATTCTTGTCTCTTATTATTACAGCAGTCCTTTATAGAAGTGGGTTAGAATTTCTGGGCCTCTGCCTTCTGATTCTGTGATTAATTTCCATAGGTCAGGGACCTAACCATTATTTTGTGACACCTTGTTCTTGGCCCTGAGCAGGTACTATGTGGATTTTTGTGAATGAAGACTTTATACTAACTAGTCACTGTTTTGTGCATTGCGAGTTATAAAGTTGATCATCCTAAAATATTAGGTTGGAGTCTTTAAAGTCCTGAACAAGATCTTTTTCTTTTTATGTTAAAGTACTACTAATGAGCCTTTCTGTCTGCCCTTCTCCCTCATCCTCTGCAGTGTGCCGAGATTTTGCTGTCCTGGAGGACCACACCCTGGCCCACAGCCTGCAGGAACAAGAGAGTGAGTAATAGCCCTCTGCGTGCTCCTTCAGTTTTCTTTTTTAGTGGTAGCTTGAGGCAGATTTCTCAGAGTGAGGCAGGGAGAAAACAGAGTCATCGGGTTATATCACCCATCCATCCTGAGGGATCTGTCTAGGCAAATGACACCTCAGTGAAGAATGAAGTTCTGGGTGTTTTGAAGTCAGATAGCTGCTAGGGATGAGAAGACTGTTGGATGTATCAGAGGAAAAGAGGGACTTGAACCATTTCCTTTGCCTTCGTGCTATAGGAGGGAGATAGTGGTTATACATGCATCGGGGGTGTGTAGAAGGCTGGCAGAGGGATGGGTTCCTTCCCCTAGAATAGGAGGCCTGAACATCTTTTCCCAGGCGAGGGCAGTGTCTAGCTTGTAGATTTTTCTGAATTTTTTATGTATGTACTCATGAATAGTAAATCTAAGTTATATGTGTTATACAGAAGTACATAAGTATGAATTTGTAATTTGTGAATCATTAATTCGTGTGTCAGTATTGAAATAGTATTTTATAAATAAGGTGGCAACTTGTAGAGCAGAAAGAGCACTGGCCCTGGTTTTAGATTATTTGAGTAGAAGTCCTGGCACTGCCACTGTTTTATCTTGTGCCCAATACAAATTACTTTAACCTGTCTGATTCTCTTTTTCTGCAATGCAAAGATGAAAATAATAACTCCTGTGCTGCGTATTATATAGTGTTATTTAGAGCATAAGATGAAATGATGGATGTGAAGCCCTTTTTAATGGAAAGGCTCTTCTTAAGTTTATTCTCAGGTTTATCATTAATAAGCCAAAGCATTATAATTCCTCTCTCCAATTTTACTATCCAGTTGAGCATCATTTGGCATCGAATGTTCAGCGGAACCGTTTGGTCCAGCATGATCTCCAGGTGGCTAAGCAGCTTCAAGAGGAAGATCTGAAAGCTCAGGCTCAGCTGCAGAAGCGCTACAAAGACCTGTGAGGACTTGGGGACTGGGAGGGCATCATGCCCGGACTGGTTTTCTCTGTGGAGTCAGCAACCGGGGCAGGGAAGAGGACTCTCCATCTGTTCCTCTGATTCCTTTCACTATTAGATTACAAATCCTACAGTGACTATCCCATAGTTTTCTTTGAATTAAAAAAATTGTCTTTGTTGTTGGAATACTTTACTAGGTTTTGGGACATGTGGTTTCTAGTGTGGACTCAACACTCTTCACTGATGACTTTGAGTCATTTGGTCCACCTCTCTGACTCAGTTTTCCTTACCTGTACAGTGGGCAAATGATCTCTGTCCCCTCTGCCTCCTGGGCTTTTGGGGGGAATCCAGCGAAATACTGGATGTCAAAGAACTTTATGAGGTCTTTTGGGTTCCTTTATTGTTTCCTAGCAGTGTTTGCTACTCCTATTTTCCTCGAACCCCTGGCTTTTCTTTTTGTGTGGCTGCGCCGCACAGCTTGCAGGGTCTTAGTTCCCTGACCAGGGATCAAACCTGTGCCCCAGCAGTAAAAGCACCACGTCCTAACCACTGGACCGCAGGGAAGTCCCAAACCCCTTGCTTTTTAAGTAGAGGCAGAATCTTTTGGAAAGCTCTGAATCGTACCCTTAGTTCTCTTCATAACTTCAGTGTCTGACCAAAGTTATTTCTCTGTCTCCTCCTAAATGGAGAGATCATGTCTAAGGTTTCTTCCAGCACAATGACTTTTTATTCTTTTTCATGTTTTAAAGGCTCACAGAGTACCTTTCTTCTTTGAGAGGGGCTCCTATACCTAAATCTCTAATGGTGGATTTAACCACAAAATTGTTTTGAGGAGGAAGGGGTAAAGGAGGAAGTGAAGGGACCCTTCTATTTACTTTCGTCGTCATGTTTAAATAAACAGGATAGCCTATTATTTTTGCTGCCTTTGAGGAAGGGTTTTTCTATTTTATTATTTTCAGAGAGGACTTTATTCGTGATTTTATTCAGCTTCCTTATTTTGTACATAAACATTCTTACTGACTCTTGCTAATAACTCTGCCACCATGAAAGGCACCAGAGAGCACAGATATGAATAAAACATAGCCATTGCCTTTAAGGGACTCAGGGGAAATAAACTCTGAGCGTTTGCCAAAGCAACACTCAAATTTGTGAAACATTCCATATTCTTAAAACTAGATTAATAAACACTTTTTGGTAAGTTTAAAAAAAAAGTAAGTGAAAAGAGGGTATGGAAATAAAAAATGAGTATATTTTTATTTTCAATTCTGTGGTTTGAATGGTTCAGAATCCTTGAATGTTAGACCTGTAATATGAAGTCATTAAGTCCAAAAACTTTTATAGCTGATAAGACAACATAAGAGTGCATGATTCACTGGTTAACAGTGGCAGGACTGGAAATCAGGTCTCCAGGCATCTTGTCCAGTGATTTTTCTACTGATTCTAAAAAAGCTTGCCATTTCTGCTTCTGGCCTGTGTTCTCTATCTTGTATTCCCTTCCTCCCTTTCTGTCCTGTATGTGTGTTATACACATACATACATACCCCCATGTGTGCACACATCTACTTTCACCTATATCTATTTCCCAACATGTTGAAAGTGACCAGTTCTTTATACAAATGAGAATAGTCTTCATCCCCTCAGTTTTGTTAGAATAGAATGTATGGATTTCGATTCCTCCAGAGAAGTTAAGATATTGCCCCCAACACCCAACACTTTTCAGTTATAAAAGACTGCCATTAAACATGGAATATACAACCAAGACTAGATTAACTGAGTACTTTAAGTTCAACTGGCAGGGGGAGAATAAGAGGAAATATTTGTGTAGCAAACGAACTGCATATATAAACCACAATTGTAATTTTGTTCGAGCATCTTTTTAGATAGTGAACTCTAAACGTGCTCTCTCTCTCCTAGTTAGCAGTTAAAGGTTGTAAAGGCTGTGTAAAGGTTGGCTGCCCAGCACTATCACACTCTAGAGTTATAAGCTGCCCAGTGACTTTTCTTGAAATCTGCAACCAGAAGACTGGTGTACCTGTAGCCATCTCTGAGAGATCCAAACCCCATTTTCTGTTGGAACCACTGTTTCATAGGTGCTGTTTTAAAGGATCTATTTCTCCCACCAAAATGATTTGTCTTGTTTCTCCCACCAAAATGTACTGTGGGCTTCTGAGTGCAGGATGGAGATTTATTTATTTTCGTATCCTCAGTGTTGAGCGTGGTGCCTGGATGATAGCAGGTGTTGTTTGAATCTTTTTGAATGCACAAACGCCAAAACAAAACAAAACTGTGGTAGCAGCCGTATTACAACATTTGGGCTTTTTAGTGGCCAGAGTATTAAGAAAACTGGCATCAGCCACAGAGGTTTCTCCTGGGACCTAAAGCTAGGGAATATACACTGGTTTTTTTTCCCCCCTTTTTAAAAGTTTTATTGAAACTGAAAAAAAATGCCTCTAATTAAAAAATTTATAAAAATCATTTTAAAGTCATACCACCACCTCTAGGTGGCCACAGTATTATTGACATTTTAGTGAACTCACTCCCAATTTTTTTCTGCATACTCTGTACGTATTTGGTTATTTGTGGACCTTATTCTCATAGTATACATCTCCTTTGAGGGAACATGCCTGTCTCTGTAAAGCGACCCCAGTAGGGTGAGGTGATATGGTAGTATAGAAAAAGCCTGGAGCTTTCCGTTGTAGTGTCTGGGTATTACATTCTGATTCTACCACTTATTTTCTCTGCAATCTTAGGGAAATGATTCCACTACTCTGGGCCTCAAGTTTTTTCATCTGTAGGATATGACAATATCAACCTCTTTGCATCATTATTGTGAAGATTAAGTGAGATAAAAATATGCACTGGCTCATAGTATTCAGGAAATTGTGTTTAGGAAAAATCATTCCTTATGTTCTTTATTCATGTTGTTTTCACCTTTGTGTTTTAGTGAACAACAAGACTGTGAAATTGCTCAGGAGATTCAGGAGAAGCTGGCTATTGAGGCCGAGAGACGACGCATTCAGGAGAAGAAGGATGAGGTACAACTTAGTTAATGCCCCTCCACCCCACAGAGGAGGGCTGCTCAGCTCCAGAGCTGTGACTTTCTGTATTCACGGGCTCAGTGTAGGGTTGCTGGATGCGCAGAAGAACTCTCCCCTTTTGGGGTGCATAGTCCAAGTGTCGCCCTCCATGAACCACTGTTTATTGCCCTTTGACCAGTTGTTTAAGTGGTGAAATCTTAAAAGATGATAATGGATAATTTGACATAAATTGTGAATTCGTTTCCATAGGGCTACTGTAACAAATTACCACAAACGTGGCTTAAAACAATAGAACTTGGGCTTCCCTGGTGGCGCAGTGGTTGAGAGTCCGCCTGCCAATGCAGGGGACACGGGTTCGTGCCCCGGTCTGGGAGGATCCCACATGCCATGGAGCGGCTGGGCCCGTGAGCCATGGCCGCTGAGCCTGCGCGTCCGGAGCCTGTGCTCCGCAACAGGAGAGGCCACAACAGTGAGAGGCCCGCGTACCGCAAAAAACAAAACAAAACAAAACAATACAAAACAATAGAACTTTACTGTCTCACAGTTCTGAAGGCTGCAAATCGAAATTAAGATGTTCGCAGGGCCATGCTACCTATTAGGAAAGATCCTTCTTTGCCTCCTCCTAGCTTCTGGTGGCTCTTGGCTGTCTGGCATTCCTTGGTTTGTAGTTGCATCATGTCAGTCTCTACCTTTATTGTCACATGGCCTTCTTCCCTGTATCTTTTTGTCCTTTTGTTTTCTTATAAGGACACCAGTCATTGGATTGAGGACCCACCCTAATCCAGTATGATCTCCTCTTAATTATATCTGCAAAGATCCTATTTCCGAATAAGATCATGCTCTGAAGTTCTTGGTATAAATGAATTTTTAAGGGACGCTTCAGCTCAATACTGGGTGTCTGTCTGCGGGTTATTCCCACAACTTTAGGGAGAGCAGACCTTGAGTGTAGCCTGAACAGGAGTCAGGGACTGTTCATTGCTCTCATTCTTTTTTGTTAATGGTTTCACTCTCCTGCGATATGCTGCCTCAAAACAATGATCTGTTTGATTCTGTATATATTTTTAAACTATGTTGTTTTTAAAGCTGAAAATGGTTAAAATTAGCAGTAGTGTATGGTTTGTGAGAAGACTTGAATTTGCGCTTAATGATCACTTGCTTTTGTGTTATGTTTTCAGCATTTCAAATGGTTCCTTTTCAATTTACATTGATTCTCTGTCTGCTTTTTTTACACCTATTGTGCTGTTCTTGGCCATTGTCTTGATTTATAATAAGGAAAAAATGATTTATTATTTTTAATAGTAGAACGACCATATGGTATTTTGCATACTCAGAAATACTTTTCAGGGTTAAAGTGGGTGCTATTAATAAGTACATAAACTGGGACTCTCCTGGGCAAACTGGCACATACGATCACCCTATTAAATAGATATAATCAGAGTTATCAGTGAACCAGCCTGCATCTTCTGTTCCTCCACTGAGCCATCCTTGTTCCTCTGGAACTCCTTGTTCAATGCCAGGTGAGTGTGAGACGCCTGGTGTGAGCGTATTAGCTATTTCTTTAAGAAACAAACCATGATTATGTGATGATCAGAGTTGTAAGTAGGAATTAAGGATTCCTTTTCATCCTTCCTGTTAGCAACACAGGAGCTCTTTCTTACTACAGGATGTGTTGCATCTCTATAGTCAAGACTGCCTTGGAGATGAAACTGGCAACTGAAAGAAGTGGTTATGTTTTGTAGACAGAAAAGCTTCTATTTTAAATATCACAGAGTAACGAAGTTGGCTTCTTATAAATGCTACTGGTGTCCTGTAATTCCCCCCCCTCCCCCCACCCCTTTCGGGGAAAAACAGTATTCGGGAAACCAAAATACTTTATTTTACGCATGTGGAATCTAAATAGCAGTCACAATAATCTCATTGTTACACTATATAAAGTGTGTAGTGTAGTGAATAACTGCGTTTATCAGATGAAGAAATTAAGTCTTGAAGAAGTAAATGACTGGTCCCAAGCTACAATAAGATGCCAGAGAAATGTCTGTACAGTTCAGTCTCCTGACTGACCGCCTCTGACCTGGATGTACTGAGACACAACATAGAACACAGAGACTTTGGATTTAACTATCCTGGGTTTGAATCTTATCCATTTAACTTTTAGCTGAGACTCTCAGCATCTCACTTAACCATGTAGAGCCTCAGGTTCCAAATTGAAGAAGTCCATGGTAATTCCACACTTATCCCAAAGGGCTGTTGTGAAGTTTAAATAAAATTAAGTATATAAAGTCTCTGCCACATATTAAATTAATAGTTGCTCTTTCCTTTTTGCTTTCTTGCCAGGTGTTTTCCCCACCATTCTGCCCCTTACAACAACTCTGATTTCTCTTACAGGGAGATAAGCGTGAAATTAGAAAGGGGAAACAATACACAGGCTTAGGTGTGTTCTAGTGTGGTCTGATCTGAGGGATCTTCAGGAGTTTATGCTTTGCTGCTGTCCTACTACACTGCCTTCCACTATTGTTTGACCTACTGCAATGTTCCCCCTTCCCCAGTGCAGTGCAGTGAGAGATGAGAAATCCAGTTGTGGACGTTTAGTGAGACTAGCCTTTAAAAAACTGCTTTCAGACTTTTTTGACTTTTCACTGATGCCTTAGATTAGATGGCTGTCCCGCCAAGATGTTCTTCTGTTGTAGAAAAATGTGACTTCCAGCTGACTAGTATGTTGTAATATTAAATAAACAAAATCTGCATTAGTAAAGTTTGATGTTGAAGGATGTATGATAATCCTTATTTATTTTAGTCCAGGGTGCCTAATAGGGGAGACTAAGACAATTGTGCTGATTTTTCTGTCCAACTTTGCATTGCCTGTTACTCATCAACTGTCCGAATTCTCCCCCCTCCTCACCGCCCCCATGCTCTTCTGCTTCCTTGTAGAGTCTGCCTAGCTAATGAGTTCTTACTGAACGGCAGGGCTGTGGAAAATTCCTCTCTGGATTTTCACCCAAATCTCTTTTAGAGATTTTTGGGATCAACTCTCTTGGGTAGTTCCTAGTCCCCCAAAACAGATGTAGGTCCAAGGCCCCTTTCCTCTTGGGACAGATTGTTTTCTGAACAACATTGTTCCTGAGTAGCGTTATACGACTTTGTGTGGGTGAATTAGCATGTCTAGCTTTGTTATGGTATAATTTTATTGTGTTTTTTAACAGAGCACAGATGTAAGGAAGGTAGCATTTCCATTGGGGAGACAGATGTAGAAAAGTTTAAAAAAGATCCTTTGTATTCTTACCAGCATTGTGGCCTCTCCCTCCTTCCTTTCCCTCCCTCTTCTCTCTTTCCCTCTTCCTTCCTTCCTTCCTCTCAGTGCCCTGTTGAAGGGGCTTGTAGCCTTTGGTAATACTGGACTGTATGAGTTTGTGATTAATATGGGGGGATTAATTTTATTGGGATCTTTCTTTTTGGTCACAGCTTTAGCATTTGTCAGTGTTGTTTAATGAAGCCAAGAAATGTGTGTTTAGTTGATTTAACTCAGTTATTCTTAAATAAAACTCTTAACTAATTGTGTGTGAATTTATACATATGTGTGTCTTTGAACCTAGGTCCAAATATATGTGAATGTGAAACTATTTTTGCGAAAAACTTTTTTTTTTTTTTTTTTTGCGTAAATAAACAGTAGCATGGCCAACCATGTTATGAAAAGTCTGTGGCACTAGTCCAACAATTTGGAGCCATTTATAATGTGAACTGTTCAGGGATAAACTTAGTAACCAATTTACATTAAAAGTTAATCTAGTGTGAGGCACGGTACTTTTTCATAGCATTCTTAAGGTCATTAGTAATTTGTGTTCTAAAAAAATATTTATATAAGTTGGTAATATCTAGAGAATAGCTCAGATAATAATAATTTTAGCAACTGAAATTTTTTCCTATGTTTTGGCACTTTAGAAATAGGTTTATACATATATAGCCAGACGGGGAGTGAGTGGGTTTCTTCTGGTTGAGAAAATTCTTCTCTCTTTTTATCCTAGTTATACTGATGTTTTTATAGCAATGGAATTGGTGTTACCCTCTTTTTCTGGTCTTATAGAGTAACCCTTTTGGGATTATTCCTGCTTTGAGCTCCCTACTGAGTTAGATGTTAATATATTAATTGCTAGTTAATAAAAGAAATTTAGCAATCTAATGGAATGGCTTCCTTTTTTTTGTTCTTCTGACAGTCATTTGACAATCACATTTTCAGATCTCCTTTAGCTTGTCTTTATACCCAAGATTTTCTCATTTTGAATCCCAGTACTATTGTATGATAGAGGTGAAAACTTTAAGGGGGAAGTAACCCTAATATAAAATCATATAAACCATAAAAATACCCTAAGGGATCCAGCACCACAGTTCAGTAATTTGTCTTCTACTTGAGAAAGATGCGTGGGGTTCCTCTGGGTTCCATTGCACCTTGATTGTATGAATGCTTCTCTTAGAGCACTCATCTTTGCGTGTCTTACATTAGGTTAATCACTTTTCTTCTAGCACTTAATAGATAAGAACATTAACGATATTGACCACATATCTTGTTTCCCTATAGGAGGTCTCTAGCAGAATGTTTGACCCATTGAAGGGAATCAATAAATCTGTGTTTTTCTTAAAATAACTTTCCTCTAGCATTCCAGAGATCCTTACCTGGGCCCTTACTTATGCTCACAGCTTCCAGTATTCCAGAGTTGAGTGTTGTTTCAATAAATGTATTTACTAGAAAGTCTTGTATGCAACAGAGTTGTTTCTACATATTAACCCAAAGTAAGTCTACCTGATTAATTAAAAAATAATTGAATGTGACTTCAAAAGGGCTTATGAGTTCTTTTAGATTTTTTCCCCAAGTTATGTTTTATTGAACACTAGTTTCATAAGGTTTATATTTTTTTATGTAACAAAAAGGCATCTGTCACAAAATAAATTTGGAAATTCCTGGGTTACACGAAGGTAACAGGTTACTTTTCTTTTATCAAAGTGTTAAAATGAGCTAATGTGTTTAAAGAGTTAGATATAATACATGTTTTCTATTGAATGCTTTCTGGTTTATTTGGAGAAACTTTTGATACCAGTGTTCTCAGAAACGGAGCTTGAGAAATGCTGTTCTAGACTAACCTTTAACAGGAAGGAGGCTGAAGACTAAGGAGGTTGTTTATGTCAAGGGTGACTAAGCTGCATCCAAGCATTGTGACTAATAATTGCCATTTTTAGCTTGTTTCAGGGGAAATTTTTTTATATTGAAATCACCTAACTAAACCCATTGTGCAGTAATGTTGGAGAGCAGGGAAGAAAACTGACTTGGGCTAAACCACAGTTTATAATATAGCAGCAATTTTCCTTTCACTCCTCAAGTCTAGCTAGCTGTTCTTCTCAGACAGAAGCAGCTTACTCAGAAAAGAGCTGAGAGGTTAAAACAGCAAAGGGTTTGGGTGCTAAGGTGCATGACACATTATGATTATTATTACTCTACTCGGTTAAAAGCCCTCCTTTTGACTAGCTAATGCATTGTACAAAAGAGGCATCACCTTTGTTTCTCTTTGGTTCAACTTTGGCTCTTCACATTGAGAAGGCTTATTACTATGTATTAATTAGGACCAAATTCAATAGCAGCAAAGCAATTATAAAGTCCCTGGAGTAGAGTTTAATAATTTCTACTGGCAGTTGGACCTGGTAATTTTCCTTTATATTTTTATTCAGTTATATCAAGGGAAACTTTTTGTTTTCAGTAAAACAAACCACTTAGGAAAATGAGTGTTGGGTGCTTAGTAAACATGACAACTCAGAGAAGTGTTTACATTTTCTTCCTACTTGTGCAGTAAAATAAATAGGGATTTGGGAAATTCTGTAACAGGTATTACTTTGGCGAGAATAAATTATCTTGTCACACCTCTCTCTTTTCCTAACTGACTGGTATATTGCTTTGCAAGACATCAAATAGAATGAACCTGGCACAGGGGATGGCACCTGGTAACACTCTCAGATTTATTACAATGGTGCATTAGGGTGTCAAGACATTTGACTTTAAGGTTGAGTAGTTCAGACTCTATTTTACAGATAAGCAATTCAGGCCCAAAGAAATCCATTTTAGTAGTCAATGTTTCTGTCCCAGTGTCTCTAAAGCATCTCTGACTTGAACTGGAAGAGCAAAAGAAAATCATCATATTCTTTAGGTTTAGGGGATTTTTTTCCATCAGAGTATTAGAAATTCAGATTTCTTTGCATGAAAATTATACTTGTGTTTTAAGTGGGACTGTGTTCTTTACCTTTCATTCTGAGCTGCAGTATTTTGTGAGTGCTTTTACATGGATTACTTATCAAATATATATGTATATATTTTACAGACTTATGAGAAGTTTCCAGCATAGAAATCAGTTAAAGGATATATGTTAATAGTATATTTATAAGTTTGAATTTAGGCATGTACTTAACATAAAGTCAGGTTTGTAAGGCTATTTTGTGAGCATTAAAAGCCAAGTATATGGATAACGTTTGCTAATTTACCTAGCCTCAGTATCCAACTTACTGCTCCACTGATATAAGAGAAATTCGGTCATTCAGATGAATTTTATTTGCCTTGCAGTCTTAGTATATTCTTCACATTGACTTATTCAGAAAATTGCAAAAAGAAGAATAGTGATTAATTCTTGCCCCAAAATTTGCACCATTTACATCTGAGCACATCTTATATTCCTCATTGTAAATATAAAGAAGTTAGCCCCTCAAACTACCTATGGCTATTATTACCATTTGCATCGGTGAGTATTGTTGCCATATTTGTAAGATCTTTAAGAATCTGATAATGGCTAGGGATCTTTTTTCCAAAAAAGTGTACATGAATAAAGTTTATGTGCTATTTTATTGGGCCTTTCATAGAAATAATCTTCAAATTCAGAACACTGTCACTTTCTAGCTCAAAACCTTTAGGAACCCCTCATCCCTTACATTACAGATGCCAGACTTCTTAAGATTGTCTGTAAGGGGCACCTGTGATCCAGCTTCTGCCTGGTTTTTTAGCCTCACCTTTCTCTGTAACACCCCACATCCAGTGTTCTAATTGGACTATTGGTTCTTCCCTAGATTGATGCCCATTAAAATATTTATAACTTTGCTGATGCTGTTCTCTGTTCTTCCCTTACCCGTTGGAATCCAGTTCTTTGTTCAAAACCTAACATTAATGCAAAGCCTTGAACTAATCCGTTTGAGTAGAAATAATATTCCCTCTTTTGTGCTCCCATAGACATTTTACCCTCTTTTTTGAGGCATTTATAATTCAGTTGTATTGCAGCTATTTGTATATACCTTTGTTTTCATGGGGGACGGTAATCGTTTAGGGGATGCAGTCAGAATGTTATTACTCATCACTCAGTAACTGCTAAAAACTTGCCTGGAGATAGAGCAGAGGGGAGACAGGAGGAAGACTGTTTTCTCTTTTTTATTAGTTAAGACGGTGGTCCTCTAATGCAAAGCTAAATGAGAACCAACTGAAAAATTCTTTTAAAAAAGTTTTCAAATTACATTGTAAATACAGTTTATAAAAGTTTATAGATTATGGTACTCTTCCTCATTCAGACTTAGTGAATCATCATCTTGGAAAAAGGGCCCATAAATATGTATTTAAAAAATTCTGTTCTATAACCACCTTTAGGAACATTACATTTGAATGTCTTCAAGTTAAGTTAGATTTAAATTCAATTAAAAAAACCTTTCCCTCTCATCTGGATCTTGTGCCCTTCCTATTGAGCAGTCATCTGTGGCATTTGGACAGAAGGAGCTTAATATCAGGAAGTCTAGAGAGCCTAGCTGGAGGCAGAGCCACAAAAGCCTGGCAGTAGAATGTCAAACCATTGACCTGTAGGGTCACTGTATGGAGTTTGTTCATTCTCTGGTAATGTTTATTTCCCTTCTCTTTGTATTTGCAGGACATAGCTCGACTCTTGCAAGAAAAAGAGTTACAGGAAGAGAAAAAGCGAAAAAAACACTTTCCAGAGTCCCCTGGAGCCAGTGCTTATGGTGATAGTTACTACTATGAAGATGGAGGTAAGTTTTTGCATCATGACCTACTCTATCCTTAGACTCAGTTGCAAGACACCCCTTTGAATTTGTCTGTAAAGTGACCCTAGGGCCCCTGTAGATTTGTGGTGGAATTTTATCTTATCTAATAAATTCATCTGTTCTTTAGTTGGATGACCAGAGCCATTTTTATGGCTGTTAAAACTTGAATATAGTTTAGCAGAATTTGTCATGCATTCTTTTGCACTATTGCTACTTGGAATGTTGTATTACATTCTAAGCACATAAACTGGGGTGTGGAAAAGTGGCATATGAGTCTCTGGGCTTGATCTTTCTCAAGGAAATCTGGACAGTACTGTTTGAAGCAGCAAAGTGGCGCAAATAATAAAGGAGGCACAACATTTATCAGTTACTGGATACCAAAGCTTTCTTTCCATGCTTCTTATCTTTTAAACCTAGGCCAATGGGTTAACCTGCTGATGACAAAATTGAATTTTAAGATTCTCTGTTCCTTTTTTGCTCTTGATGCTTTCTTTGCTATTTGATTACCATATAGAAAAGTTTCTGAAATAGAGAGATCCCTTCTCTAGTGCTTGCTTTTGCAGTGGTGGTGGTGGTGATGGTGTGGTGGTGGCACTTGTGGTGGTGGTGAATCTTTATCTTAAAAGTGTGTTGGGAAACGAGTATTGACAAATATTGTTCAGTCCTTTTTAAAGGTCTGTCAAAGGAAAGACATTTCCTATGGTTTTTAGTGTCAGTATTTATTGTAGTTCAGCTTGGAGACTATACTTAGGATACCAGCTAAATAAAATCTAAAAGCAGCTTCTAGAGAGTAAAGATTTTAAGGTCAGTAATCCCCAAGTCCCTTGAAAATTAATTGTCAATTGCTTTTCTATAATTTCATTGTAAAAGGTAAGTAGGTATTTGTCTTTGATGAGTAGAATGAAAGATACATATATGTAGGTGATAGGATTATTATAGTTTGAGTCTTGCAGTCACAGTGTTCTAAATCTATCCTAATCAGTAGAGCTCAGCTCTATAACACAATCAGTAAGCAGGTTGATTCTCTACTTATTGCTTGGCGTGTTGTTCTTCCATATGTAAAATGCTCAGCTCTTTGTTGATAGCCATTTTCCTTATGCTGGTCTTTCTAATCAAATGTAGTACATCATTTAAAAAGAAAAATTATTGCCGTATTTTTCTGTACTAGAGGTCAGAAGGTAAAGAGTTACTCGTCAGCTTTAATTAAAATCTTAGAAATGTGGTCTGGCATAAAACATTAGGGTGGTAAGTAAATTAAGTACACTAAAGTACTAATTTTAGCATTCCTCTATTAAAACCTTATACTAACTTGAATTGGGACTCAAGCCTGGTGGTTTTGACCAGACTGCTGACATACTGTTTCATCTCTCTAGACTATGTTAAGAATTCCATGGATTTTCAGGGACACCTAAAATTTTTACAAATCTCTATTTAACTGCTTTTGTAAAGTTATGGAGAATGGCATATATGCTACTTTTTTGGAGTTGGGGGGGATTAGTAAGAGAAAACAATGACCTTCTGAGCATGTGCCTGTAAAGTACTGTTGGAATTTCTCTTCAGCTGTGTTGTTGTTGGGAGACGATATATCGCTGAGCACATGATCTTCATTTATATGCCTTTGAGTTAGACTAAGTTGAGTTCCACAGAAACCGTATTGCAGTCCAGCTCATATTTACAAAGCAGCCTTATGTTCTTTACAGTGGTCCTTTCCCAACACGTAAGGGATATTCTTTAATTGTACTTCTTTGCGTGCAATATGATTTTTGTCTGTCTTATAATAATCACAGCAAAGCATTACAGAAGTGTTTGTTTTAGCTTTCATTTTACTTAAACTTTAATAAATTAATCTTTTAAGAATAATCATTTATAGATTTTCTACAAATCTGAAATTATCCAAAACATCTGTCAGATTTATATCGATTGAAATGGTATATCTTATTCATTTATGAATCCATGTTTTTTTTTCAAAGCCACTTACCTGTATTGCAAGCATATTAGAGACTTTAAGTCATGGTCTTTGGAGTCATTAGACCTTGATTCACGTTTCATCCATTCCTTAGAAAAATTGTAATGTTAAGGAAGTTATCTCCTGTAATCACTCTGAGCCTTTTTCTCATCTCTAAAATGGAGATTCTAAAAATAAATCCTTCGCATGGATGTTGAGAAGATTAAACAACATAATTTTTCTGAAGACTTACGAACTCTAAAGTACTATTATTTATACATATATTAATGTAATATGTGTACTACATAGTATTTTGTCTATTTAAACAAAAATCATTTTATTTTGAAAGACAAACATGGAAGCACACAAATCCAATGTTTGCATATATATGCATATATATATATGCAAACATATGTGTGGGTGTATATATATGTATACGTATATACATGTATATGTATGTATGTATGTATTGGCTATAAGGAAGTTAATTATATTTGCCAAATAACTTGGTCTCAAGAAACATAAAAGTCTCAATCCTTAACTGAACTGGGTTTTAAAGGATTCAAACAGATTCCTCCACCCTGTCTCTTTTTTTTTTTTTTCTTTCCCAGGTTTAAAGATATCACAAGTGATCACAATAAATATGTTTTCCTGTCAACTCTGTAAAAACATAGTGACAGCTCTGTTCTAATTCTTGCAACACACTTCCCTAAAGTAAAACTACGAATATTTGTTAACTTTTTAGAAAGAAGTAAAAATAAAAAACAAAACAGTCATAACTTGACAAATCCATGTTGAAAACAAAACCTTTCTTGTCTCTTTTTGGGCTTAAAGGCAGGCTTCGCTCCTGCAGTTTTCTGTGGGAACATAGGTATTAACACTAAACCATTGTCTCCTAGTTGGGGTCATCATTTATGTAGCTGGTCAGTATTATGTTAATTTACAGCAGTAGTGAAGTGATTCTCAGCTGTCAAGATACTCCTAAAATAACAGTTTGGCTAAAAGAGTAGATACTTTATTTTATTACAGAGAGTAATTGTTCTGTTTCACTTCTGCTTATGTAAAAAATAAGTTTTCCATAAATTATGAAGATAAATACCTCTACAGACTTTTTAGAAGACAGATTTTAATTTAGATGTCATCTCTGAGGCAAATGTTCTTTTCTTCCGGAAAGCTCAAGAGGAAACAATTTGGAGTTTTTAGTGGAAGCTTATGGCATAAGAGATACATATAACACATCTCCCCACCTCTGTTCCTTCATTAGATAACAATAACACACTTTAACAAAAACAAAAAACCCAAAACAAGCAAACAAAACCCGTAATAACTAAGGAAATGTATGGTCGTTTATTTTTTCTACATCCCACCCAATTACGGTAGCTGTTTCAAAAGCAGTTCAGCGAGTGACTAATTCCAATTGGGAATCTTGGCTATCTTAGCAATTTTCCACGGAATTAGGATTTCTTTTTGTTACTTCCCAATTAAAGTAAAAGTCTTAGAAAACGTTAAAATAAATATGCTCTTGCAATGTGCATTGTTAATTTACTTCCTTTGTTTTCACAGTTTGCTTGTTCTTAAATGAGACCTGACAAAAAAGCACCCATCTGTGTGCTGTTTCTGCAGTTTGTGTTAAACTTAGGGACTTGTATATTTAGCACATATTGTATTTTTATACCCAGAAAAAAAATATCATAAAGTTTTTTGAAATGTATTTAGGAAGTGACTCCTTTTTATGTATCCTGTTATGGCATCTCTTTTTAAACTTTTTCCTCTGAAGAATTTCAAGTGAGATTAGGAACAGAGTTATCCAAAGATAATACGGTCATTTACTCACTTAAAATTCTCCTTTACTCCCTCTTCTTCCACACTGAACTCTAACATGGCTGGTATCGTTGGCTTTGGCCACCTATGGGGAAAGGACAGAGGAGTACGAAAATCTGTGGCTCATCACTCTAGTGGACTGAGTAGAAATTAGCAATATTCTGACGGATTTATTGTTATTTCCAATAAGAATATTTGAAAGTCTCTGACTGGAATCACAAAGCTTAGTTCTTTTTCTATTTTATAAGACTCCCTCAGCTCTCAATTTTCCCCCATATACTAGTTCCAAATTGGTTTTATAAATAGAATTAAACATTTAATGACTAGAATTTTTGTTATTGGCAAATATTAAAGTATGTGTTAGCTCTTCGCTAATCATGATCAAGCTCTTCTTTCAGATTTACTTTTTTTCACTTACTTTCATTTTAGTTTTCTACCTTTCTGGCTATGTACCCAGAATCCTTCACGTACGCAGGGACCATTCCAGCAAATGCTCATCCCTTCGTTTCAGTGTGTTAAATTGAAAAAGTAATCTTCTTCATTTTAAAATATGTTAAACTTGGGCCCTGTCTCTGTCCTGTAGTGAGCTCATACTCATGAAGTTAACTTGCATTTCTATTTTTCACATTCCTCCACCTCCGCTCAGACCAGCCACGGTCAAGGAGGGCAAGGGAGTTGGGTTCTGGCTTCTCAAAGTCTTACAGACTCCAAAGTGAGGAAAAGACTGTGAAGCAGAGAAAGCAGAAATCGAAACCTCCACAGGAGAACTTGGAAGAACTGGAAGAGCATCGTTCATCAGAGAAACCTCTTTCGTCCTCTAGCTTGGGTAAAGCGAGGGACGATCCCCAAATTAACACTGAGCAGCCTGAAAGGAAACGATCTGGTCATGAGAGGCTCCGAAGACCTCCTCTCCCCAAGATCAGTGGTGAGGTGTTTCTGAGCACTGAATCGGAAGACTGGGAGGCTAACCATAGCCATCGAACTCGGAATTGGGAAAAACAGTCCAGGCACCAAGACCAACTTTCTCCCAAGGCCTCACAGAAAGCGGGGCTTCACTGCAAGGAAGCTGTATATAGAAGCAACCATGGGCAAGGTGAGCACAGAGAATGGAAGCACAGGCCCAGGGCTCCTCCCATCTCAGAGAGTGAGGCGCGGCACCAACTCCATGATGCAGGTAATAAAGGACAGCCTCGTTGGAAGTTCTGGTATCGTGTATATACATACAAACAACTGTATTTAATAAGCATCGTAAACAACCTGTCCTTTCTCTCTGGCTTGTGCTCCTGGCTTGGAAATAAATCCTGGAGCCAAATATTACAAAAAGGTATTCACTTAATCTCAAATCTCTGCCTTCTAAGAGAATACACTCATTCCTTACAACATTCTTCCAGCTCCAGATTGCAGTGGAGGTACCCATCCCAGATACAATTTTTAATTTGCCACGACCATATATCAGAGATTCTGATACCAAAGCAATGCTCTTGAGTTTCTGGTTTTGATTCAGTGAACCCAGAAGGTTTAGGAATACCACATTCATAGTATTTGCCTAACTAGAAGACCTGCGGGGCTGGAAGTACTGGATTTTCTTGACCTCATCTTTCCCAGCTCTAAAGTGAGAGATGGGAGAGGCAATCTCTTAAGATAGCGTTTTTCAAATAGTGAGCCTCAAGTTTGTTTTCATCAGAATCAGCTGGGCTATTTCCTAAAAATTCAGATTTCTGGGTCTTACATATGTTATCATCTCTGGAGTGCAACATGGCAATTCGGGTTTGTTTTAGACCAGGAGGTGATTCTCATGTACTTAAAGTTTGAAAACAATTGCCTTGAGTTCCTTCCTGTGCTTTAACCATCTTCAACTCTAACTCTACAGTTGAGTGTTCTGAAGTGCCAATATGAGGTAAGTTCTTGGTACTTATATAAGAACGAGGTGAACATTAGTCTTAAACCTCAAATTTCTGGCATCCATGAGGCCTAACTCTGAAGTCCATCACTGACATAGTAATGGTTCTCTCTATTCTTGTCTGGAAACTGCCACTGTGATGTTTTCCGTGTGGCTGTACCACTGCAAGTCATAGTACTGCACTGTCTGGTGTTTTAATTAGACCATACTCATCTCCCTAGTTCTGTTTTGCTCTCATGGAAGTTTTACAGAGATACGAGGATTATTGGGAAAAAAGTACCAAGGAGATGACTGTTCTTACTTAACTTCCATTACTGTTGCCCAGCCAACCTCTACTTTTGGTCTGGAAAGTAGTTTCTAGATTGCAGGTTCAGGTTGATCCTTTTGGTTCCTCCTTTCATGTTATCTCTTCCTATCATGTTAGTCCTTTAAGTTTTTAAAGGACTTGGTGATAAAGAAAATGAAAATTCAGTTCAGCAAGCCAAATGAGTGTCTGCCACAAATATTCTTGCCTCAGGCTTTATGTTTGGGGATGGATGCTTGGATCTGAGCCTCAGAAGTTTCATGAGTCAAGCCAAAAAGATGGATATGTAGACAAACAATTGCAAATTTGATATTCTTTTAACAAAGAGCTGTGGGGCAGTAGAGGAGGAAGTGATAAAATCTACGTGGAGTAGGCTTTATGAGTAAGTTACACTGGATCCAGATTTAGAAAGACATGTTGGAGTCCAAAAGATACCGGGGAGGAATGGTGATTACATCGACCTCTACATTTCTGATTCTGTGACTCCAACCTTCTAAGTGTGCTCTGAGGGCTGGTTAAATCTTTATGGCTTTCAGTACACTTGAGGGTATCTTAAACAGGCTTAGAAAGGGTGGAACTAATATGAAACAAACACTGACTCACAGGCCCTAGTACTGGAGTTATAGGCAAATGTTTTGTTTGTTTTATTTTAATAGCATAAGGGTTTAAAAACAGTGTGACTAGGCAGCTACTAAAATGGCTACAACATAGTTGCTAGCGTCTGTCATTTTATATTCAACTTACTTTGCAAACTTTACCGACGTGGGCCCTGTAGGCGTCTGAATTTGTGATGCCCTTCCCCCCCACCTACCCAGAATAGGTCAGAAGATACATGAAAATATAATTATTAGATACTGGTGTCTATTACTGGTGGCTGTTGTGAAAGCACAGTTCTTAAAGTTGTTAGCATAGGCCAAAGTTTTATTTAACTTAATAATGAAGAAACTAGCAGGACAGCAAAGAGCATTGATCTGCAGGACGTGGTTTTTTGTTTTGTTTTGTTTTTTGTTTTGTTTTGGGTTTTTTTGCGGTATGCGGGCCTCTCACTGTTGTGGCCTCTCCTGTTTCGGAGCACAGGCTCCGGACGTTCAGGCTCAGCAGCCATGGCTCACGGGCCCAGCCGCTCCGCGGCACGTGGGATCTTCCCGGACCGGGGCACGAACCTGCGTCCCCTGCATTGGCAGGCGGACTCTCAACCACTGAGCCACCAGGGAAGCCCAGGACATGGTTTTATAATTGGTTGAAAATGGAACACAGAATAAAATTGTTAAATTAAATATAAGATTGGTTAATTTTCTAAAGGGCAGTAAATCCGTACCACCTTTGAGGGTAAACACCTCTATTGAGCTATTAAATTACAACAGCTTATTAATTTTCTGCCGGTCAACTTCCAACGTCTCAGAGCCATTAAACACCATGCTGCTATGATATTCCCCAAGTGTCAGAATGGCTTATTACAAAATACTCTTGAATGGTATCAGGATCCATGTGTCATCAGATTACCTTATTCCATAGTTTGGGATAAGTTTATCTTGAGTACCAGTACTTTTAACAGTTTTATTTTATCAGAATTTCTTGAAAGGTAAGCTTTGTTTGTGTTTATTGAGGGAGATTCTTGTGTCCTCAGACTGGAGAATGATGAACGGAAAAAGATAAGCAAGAATTTGATTAAGAAATGAACATGGAACTCTTGAAAGTATGGTTCACCTGGTTTTTTGAAAGCTAGTTTCCAAATTATGTTTGGGTTTCCAAAAAGAAGGCAGCCATCTTGGTAATTTCTTTGAATTAACTATGTTTAATAACATTTTAGAGCGTCTCTGTTTTCTGTAATGACAGCCTTACACGGTACTATCTGAAGTTCCTCATTACATGCTTACAAAAGCTCTTTTCACCTTTGGTACGGAGTATACTGCATTTAATGGGCAGTCCTGTCAGTCCAGAAATCTAGTATTCCAGGCTGTAGAAATTTTCTACTTATGAGACGTGCAAGTTCCAAAGATATATCAAGAGTTCAAATAAACTCTTCTTTTTCCCTCTAAATATTTGACCTAGAGAGATATTACCTCAAAATATAACTGTTTGTTTTTATTGGGGTATAGTTGACATATAACATTATATTACTTTCAAGTGTATATTTGTATGTGTTGCAAAATGATCACAATAAGTCTAGTTAACATCTGTCACCATACATAATTACAAATTTTTTTTCTTGTGATGAGGACTTTTAGGATCTGTTCTCTTAGCAACTTTCAGATATGCAATGCAGTACTTACAGTCTCCATGCTGTACATTGATTGCATCCCCATGACATTTATTTTATAACTGGAAGTTTGTATCTTATGACTCTCATCACCCATTTTGCCCACCCCACCAACCCCCACTCTGGCAACCACAAATCTATTCTTTGTATCTCTGAGCTCAGGATTTTTTGTTTTGTTTTAGATTCCACATATAAGTGAAATCGTACAGTATTTGCCTTTCTCTTTCTGACTTATTTCACCTACCATGATGCCCTCAGGGTCCATCCCTGTTGTCATAAATGGCAAGATTTAATTCTTTTTTATGGCTGAATAATATTCCTCTGTGTGTGTGTGTGTGTGTGTGTGTGTGTGTGTGTGTGTGTGTATCTAACATTTTCTTTATCCATTCATCCATCAACGGACACTTAGGTTGTTTCCGTGTCTTGGCTATTGTAAATAATAATAATGCAGTAAGCACAGGGTGCATATATCTTTTTGAGTTTGTGTTTTCATTTCCTTCAGATAAATTCCCAGAAGTGAAATTACTGGATTGTATGGTAGTTCTAACTTTTTTAAAATTTTTGAGGGACTTTTGTACTGTTTTTCATAGTGGCTGTACCAATTTACATTCCCACCAACAGTTCACAGGGGTATCCTTTTCTTCACATCCTTGCCAACACTTGTTATTTCTTGTCTTTTTGATAATAGTTAATTCTAACCAGTGTGAGGTGATACCTCACTGTGGTTTTGATTTGCATTTCCCTCATGATTAGTGATGTTCAGCACCTTTTCGTATGTGTTGGCCATCTGTATGTCTTCTTTGGAAAAATGTCTATTCAGATCCTCTGCCCATTATTTTAATCAGATTGTGTTTTTGCTGTTGAGTTGTATGAGTTCTTTATATATTTTGGATGTTAGCTCCTTATCAGGTATGTGATTAGTGAATATTTTCTCCCATTCTGTAGGTTGCCTTTTTATTTTGTTGATGGTTTCCTTTGCTGTGAAGAAGTTTTTTAGTTTGTTGTAGTCCCACTTGCTTATTTTTGTTTTTGTTGAGTTTTCTTTTGGTGTCAAATCCAAAAAGTCATCTCCAAAACCAGTGTCAAGAAGCTTACTGCCTATGTTTTCTTCTAGGAGTTTTGTTGTTTGGGGTCTTATATTCAAGTCTTCAAACCAGTTTGAATTAATTTTTGTGTATGGTATAGGTTGGTGGTCAAATTTCACTCTTTTGCATGTGGCTGTCCAGTTTTCCCAGCACTATTTACTGAAGAGACTGCCCTTTCTCCATTGTGTATTCTTGTCTTCTTTGCCATAAATTAATTGAACATATATGCATGGGCTTATTTCTGGGCTCTCTGTTTTGTCCACTGATCTGTATGTCATTCTCTCTCTCTCTCTTTTTTTTTCTTGGCCATGCCGCGTGGCTTGCGGGATCTTAGTTCCCTGACCAGGGATTGAACCCGAGCCCTTGGCAGTGTAAGTGCGGAGTCCTAACCAGTGGACCACCAGGGAATTCCCATGTGTAATTCTCTTTTTAACTGCCAAGAGGTCACAGTCTTAACACCTTTCAAACCAAATAAGACTCTTTGTTTGACTGTTTCATTTGAATGCCTTCCAAGCATCTTTGATTGATATTAAAACAAAATATTTTCTCAGTTAATTTTGTGGTGTAGAGTAAGAGGCATAGTAGTGGAGAAAGTTTAGTTCTCGAAATCTGAGCACATTTCCATTGTACTTCTTTCCCCAGATGGCAAAATTGAAAGAGCAGGGCATAAATGTGTCTCCCCTGTCGTCCTCAGCTAGGCTTTGGGTTGCTCGTGGAAGTGCCATTTCTGTAGGAGGGCATATGGTATAGCAACCTATCTTGTCCACTGACTTTTCCCAATGCCAACTTCCCTATCTAATTTTACTTATTTTTCCCTGAAATCTTCCCTTCTAGTTATGACTAAGCTAAACATAACTCAAGGAGTTTTATCTACTCTTGGGAGTGAGTATACCACTGTTTCCTGACTGTCCCAGACCACTCAGAAATCTGCGTTAAAACCAGCCCAGCTTAGCATAAGATTCAGTAGCTCTAGAGATAATGTGAAGTTGAAGTAGATTCTGTAATTCTGGGTAATCAGGTGCTAATAGACCTGAAGGTAGGAAAGCCAGGTTTAATAGTCTTTATTTGGGGAAAGGCCGATGAGTCTGTGGCTTTTGGATTTACCACAAAGCTAGGTTTAAAGTTCAAAAAGAGGCTTCACCAGATAATTTAAACTCTTCATTTGCCCAGAATTTAGTCATATTTTTTTCTTTCCTTTTTCCTCTTTTGTTTAAAGCAAGTGAATCATGTGCTGAGGCATTTTAATAAAAATTATATTCATGTACAGTTAATTTGATGGACATAATACACCAAACTAGTAGTTCTAATGGTAATTGCAATTAAGAATCAACTGGTAAGATTTAAAATAAACTAACAAAGGCCAGATCTCACCCAGGCTACTTATATTAGAATCTCAGGGGTTTGGATCAAAAATTTTCATGTGTATGTAAAGTACTCCAAGTGATTCTAATATATAGACATGATTGAGAACCTCTAATGTAAAGAAATAGGCAACTAGGAGTAAATTTTCTTTCTCCCTTTAGTAATCCATTTACTGAAAGTCACTATTCCAGATGGTTAATCTTATTCACTGCATTAAAATTTTTTATTATTTTTGAATGTAATACAGTCACATTTTTGAATAATTGTAATTTATAAAGGATACAAAGAAGGAAATACCCACAATTTTAGAATAACCATTAGCATTTACCACTTAATTGAAAGTTATAAAAGGAATATATGCTGCTTATAAAATTTCAAAGTAAAAAGCCAAAATTCCATACCAGTCCCCGTGTTCCTTTCTCCTCAGAACAATAGAACTCTAAGGTCATTGTGCTCTCTGACATTTCACTTACATTACATCTTCCCTAAAATTTAGCAACGTTAAGCTGATCAGAGCTATAGGAAAGCTCTAAAGCAAGTGGGTTTGGAGGCCATAAGAGCAGAAGCCACTTGGCAGGGCCACTGACTGGTTAATAGGGACTGTCACATAACTCACAGGTGATGATGCTGTTTCTGTTCCCTCTGAAGTAGGGTGTGCAGGGCCAATGTAAAAAGATGGAAAGCCTCTCATCTCCTCCAGCCTTGACAGTTTAGTCTCTTTAAAACTCCAAATAACTTGCTTTTCTCTAAATTCTTTTTATTTCAGGGACTTAATCTTTTTTCACTTCCTGTTTTGCAAAAGCCTCACTTATAGTTCCTTGTATGATTTTCTACTGCTGGAGAAACTATGTGAGAGGGCAGTTTTTACCAAGCAGGTTTGGGTGGGTAACTTTGTTTTAAATGTGTGGATTACCTGTATCACGTCTTGCATGCCTAGGGGAAACAATTATTTCCAGCACACCCTACGTTGAATTTTAGAGTGGAGGCAGTATTGTCACTGTTAGATACTGAAGAAAAATTTCTTTATCATAAATTTTGCCACTTTTCAGAAAACACACTCAGTAGCCTTACTGCACTGAGCTTTTTCTAGGAATGAAGCCCAGAGGGATGAAGGAAGTGGTCTCTACTCCATCACGAGTGACCAACAGGGATCAGGAATGGAATGATGCTGAAATTGCCAGAAAACTGCAAGAAGAAGAAATTTTGGTGAGCAAACTTTAATACAGAATTTTAGGTGAATTAGTGGTTTTTTTGTGAATTGAATCAATCTTGACATTATATAATAGGCATCATAGTCCTCTCTCTGTCAAGAAACTGATAACTTTTTTATGGGTGGAAAAATCAAGACAATAGGAATAACGTGTCCAGTTGTACTCACTGAGTAAGCATTAGCAACAGAATTCCATATCCCTGTCTCTCCTTTATTGAGTTCTGATAATTCTCTAAGAATCCGCTGTAGAATTTGATAAAAATAGACCCTGCTCTGGCTAACAAAAGTATACCAACTGATTATCATCTTCAGAGGTGTTAATCACCACTAGTTTCAAATACCAATTTATTTTTATGAAGATTTTTTTTTTAAATGGACAACACAGATTCCAATTAAATTATACTTTTTTGTATTTTCTATACCGTAGGCTACCCAGGTGGACATGAGAGCAGCTCAGGTAGCTCAGGATGAGGTGAGTTCGTGTTAGTTAATTTGTTTAGCTGATACTCTTTGGAAATATCCCAGTTTTTATCCCAATTTGTCCCAATTTTCTACCTGCAACTTTGCAATCAATGATATTGGCTGGACTTTGTTTAGGAAATCGCTAGACTTCTAATGGCTGAAGAAAAGAAAGCTTACAAGAAAGCCAGGGAACGGGAGAAATCATCTTTGGACAAAAGAAAGCATGACCCCGAGTGGAAGGTAGGGTCTGTCTGTTTGTTTTTAATTAGAAATACAATTAGAACTGAAATGGGGAGACCTTTTTTTAGGGTAAGCTCACAAATATATTTAGGGTATACAAATTATCTGTATTGCATATGTGAATCTGACTTGTAAAAGTTGATTCACCATGAAAAATCATATTGAATTCTTCAAAGTAACTATGTAAGGAGTTACTGCTAAGGTCGGAAAACTCATGTCCTTCATTTTAAGACCAACTGAGATGCAGGTAGGTGCCTCTGGCCATGAGCAATAGGTTTACTATGCTTGCCTTACAGGAGAATGTAGTGTTTTCACTTGCTCTTAAATTTCCACAGTGCCCTTCTCTTCTTCTCTCAACTTTCCCTGTTTGCGTATACTGCCCTTCCTCCTTGATCATGCGCAGGTGTCTCTGTTTCCTCTGACATCACTTGACCCATGGCAGACTGACGGCCATCCTTATCACCAGCAATCATTGCGTATGAAATCCTCTAGCATGAGCTTGAACTGTAAGCATCCCCTCGTTAATCAGAAATAGTAGACAAAATAGTCAGTGACTGCTGTTCATTCTCCTGTAATCTAATTGTTGTATATGGTGATTGCAAGTTTAGTTGAACAGATCTTACTCATTAGCTACTGTGTGCAAAGGACCACTCCGGACTTACAGGGAAAGACAAAGATAGATTTTCCCCAGAATAATGTGTAATGTAGAGAGGAAGATAAACTATAGACAGCTAACAGATACAAGGTCAAGCTGGCTGAAAAATGCAAAATGGAAAAACAACAAAGGAGCGGGGGTGAGAATTCATATAGTAAAGGCTTTTAGGGAGGGAGTTTGTACTATGCTGGAAGGATGGAGCCAGGGTGTGTGTCCATGATATGGTTGATGTTTAGCACTGTTCTTCCCCTCCCCCCTTCCCTCCCTCTCTCAAACAAAATCCTCCCTTGGGTCTCTGATCCTGTCACAGTCTCAGCATGTTTTGAGGAAAACAAAGACAGAGAAAGCATGATAACGGTATCGCTCTACTATTGCCTGTTGCTCAGTTACCTAGTTGTGAGTCTGAAAGCAGATGAAAATATTATTTGCATGTTAATTATTTAATTTATCTCCCTCCTGTACTCTCTTAGTAATGCATGATTTTTCCTAACAGACATATTTCATTTTGGTAGAAGGGTTCCCAAATGCTTCTGTTACGTAAATTAAACCATAAGTAGTTGACCAGGAGTTACTCAGGTTCTTTGTTAACTGTGAGGGAGTAGGTATTTTTAAAGATTGCAAATCAGGAAAGGAAGAGGGAGTAGACCACATTTCTAGCAGTATCAGGACTTCTGTCATCTCTAGATTCTGTAACTGGTGCTGGAATTGTTTCTCTCCTGGAAAAGTTGGCATGAATATGCCTTAGTTTCTGAGCTTGAAAATTAGCATCCCTAAGTCAGGTGTTCAGAAATAAGCTTAAGAGCATGAAGCTAGATTCCACAGACTCTGGGAGTCCGCCAGTTATGTTACTGAACCAAACTTGGGTCCGCTCACCCATGTGCAGTAAAGCCACTCTACTAACATCGGGTTGTGGGGAAGGAAAGCGCAGCGTTTACTGTAAGGCCCCATACTAGTAGTCTGGGACTGCTAGTACTCAAGAAGCCCGAACTCCCCGGTGGGTTTCAGGAGAGCATTTTTAGAAGGCCTGGGGGCTGTGTGCTCATGGTCATCAAGTAGTTAACATCTTCCATTTGGTGGGGGTTTTCACATCTGTAAAACCACTCAGGAAATGTGCACCAGATACTATTACCTAGGTACTTCAGAGAGGAGCTAAGGCAGAGAATATGGGGGAGGGGGGTCTGTCCCTGGAAGGCGTGATAGGGTCCTGATCAGCTATAGTTCTCGTCAGCTGCTGTGCAGCTGTTTTGTTAATAATGGGTGGCCAAGCGCATCTCTATGGGGGATCGTGTTTGTGTGTGTTTAGCCCACTCATCTGGCTGTACTGAAAACCTGCAACACACTTTCATGATTATATATTTTTTTGTCTCTGAGTGGCTGTATTTAAAAATATTTTAAGTTGCTCAACTGGATGTAAGTAACCTGAAATTACTAAAGGAGAGTTTCATATCATTTAGATAATTAATAAATCTAATCTTTCTCTGTTTGTTTGCTGTTTTCTGTATGTGTGTGTGTTTTTCTTTTCTTTTTTTCCCCCATAGCCCAAGACAGCTAAATCAGCACACTCAAAGTCAAAAGAGAGTGATGAACATCACCATTCTAAGAATGACAGGCCAGCACGGTAAGATGACACCTGAAAAAGGGAGTGAGGAACTTGATCTTGGGGTGAGTAAGGAGATGTTGGCTGCCTGAAAAGAGTGTTTGTTCCTTGGAAAGGAGATCCAGAAATCTGCAGTTGTAAGGTGGTATCAAGTCTTGCAGGGTTATTTTCAAGCTTTGTTTTCAGTTTTAAATTGGGTTGAACAAGGCAAATCAGGAAGACGGAGAATTTTACAGAAGCTGGGGTATAGAAGGAAAGATGTACTTTTGGTTAGGACCAAGTTCTTGTCTCTGGAGTCACTGAATTGACTGACCTCAGCTAGGAAGGGATGAGATTAACCATTTTCCTAAGTAAAATCTCAGGTTTCAAATTTTTTCTGAGTTTCATGGTCACATTAGTGTGTGCATGACATTTACATACACCTAAATTCATTTCTATGTGAGTCTCAACGTCCTAGGCAAATACTCATTTGAGTCATTGCAGATTGTTCTAAATCCCACTAGATCAAATAGCTGTGGCTATGCTATGTATATACTTTCTGACTTCTCTCAAGCAGTCTTGGGTCATGGTTATGGAGCATCTGCTGTTTTTCCACTGCAGATTCTCAACATTTAAGTCTCTGAGGAAGCAACCTTTATTTTTTATTTCTTTCTTTCTGTTGCTTTTCAAAGGGAAATTGATTGGAAGAGGAAGAGAGAGCATTAAATAGAAAAAGACAAAAGTAACACTAAATCTAATATTTTGAAAACTCTAAATTATTGAAACTTTGTATTTTGGTCCTGATTATTAATAATATATTCATTCTTTTTTTTTTTTTTTTTTTTTGCGGTACGCGGGCCTCTCACTGTTGTGGCCTCTCCCGCTGCAGAGCACAGGCTCCAGACGCACAGGCCCAGCGGCCATGGCTCATGGGCCCAGCTGCTCTGCGGCATGTGGGATCCTCCCGGACCGGGGCACGAACCCGTGTCCCCTGCATCGGCAGGCGGACTCTCAACCACTGCACCACCAGGGAAGCCCTTCATTAATTATTAAAGCAAAAATTTTATCACACTGAAAAATAGACACTGTTGTTGCCACTCATTGCTCACACTTAAACTACGAGACTTGTTTCCTTAAAGAGAATATAGTGTCCTTAAAATGCCATACTCTACTTTTAAATCCATGGGCTTTCAGAAGATAAATACGTTTCAGAAAACTATATCAGGTTGTAAAGCTTTTAGGGCAACAGTAGTGTAGTTTGTCTAATTGTATAAAATTGGTTCCTCTTCCAGCTTTTAGTTATGCACATGCCAAATGCCTTTTAAAGCAAATTTTAGAACTACATACTTCAGCTTTACTTACATCCCTGCAACAGCCAAGTAAAATAAGAAGTAACTAAACTGTTCTCAGTAGGTAAATAGGTGTGGCATATTATGCTTTTTTTAATGAAGGGAATTAAAATCATCTTTAGAGTTAGTAATTTTGCAGTCTTCGAAGTCCTTGGGCTTTTTAGAACACCTTGGGCTTTTTTAGAATAACTTTGACAGCATATGATTGAACAGTCTGGAATGTCTATTTAAAGGATTTATTAAAGTTGAAAACAAGTTTCTGGAATGTAATAGGTACTCTTTAAAATATTTGATGTATTTGATTATGAATAATCAAATGATCCTGTGTTAAAAATGTCTTGTAAATGAGTGAGAAGTGGCCTATGACTAATAGAAGTGAATTGAATTAAGAGGAATGTTTGTCTTTAAATAGCTTTTGCAGAAAGGCTATATATGGCAAAACAAAAATGAATAAGAATTTTATGAAACCTATATTTTCATAGTTAAAACTTAAAGCCTATTATTATCTTATTATAGGTATCTTATACAATTAATATCAGAATGTATGCTTTCTGGTTAGAGTCTGTGGTTTCCTCTTTCACATTTAATCATGGTGGAAGTTGAGTTATCCATTTGTACAGAAAGAGATGGTTTCAAGGGTTGAGAAACACGGAGCTTACTAGTTCAAGACGTTTACTTCAGTGTAACAGTCATGGTTAAAAGTCATTTTCATTGTCTATTATAAGATTTCTAGTCTAAAAAAATAGAGAACCAGTAGGCAATCTGAGTTAATTCCAATTCTTTGTAATTGGAAAAAGTTTCAACCCAAGTTCCAAATTGTTTTAACTCTAGGATTGTATATTAATAATACTACTTGGTATTTTAGTTTTGCATTTTTCCCTTAGAAAAACTTAAGGATTTTATAAATCTCATTTAGTTCCTACAGTATTCTTATGAATATGAAATATATTTGTCTCCCTTTCCTCATTTATCAAGTATTTATTGAGCACCCTAATAAATTGTCCAGAGCTAAAGTAAGCAGCAGTCAAAAAAAGTTGTTTCCTGCTCTTATGAAATTTATAAACTAAACAGATAATTATACAAATAACTATTATGATTGTGTTAAATGCTAAGGATGAAAAATACAGGTTGTTAGCAGAGCATAAGGAGACACTTAAACTAGTCTAGGTGTCTAGGCGGGCTTCTCGAAGAAATGAATTTTGAGTGAATTCTGAAGCATATTTGGCTTTATCACTATTAGCTTAAAGATACAAATCATTTCATACGAGCAGTTGGAAACGAGTAATCCTAATACATCAAAAACTGTAAAACAAACTATTAGTTAACAGGATTTTTCCAACTTTGGATATGAATACCCTTAACTGAAGTAACTGTCTCCAGTGCAACAAATAATTTGGTAGGACCCCTGGAAGCCGTAAGCCCAGATTTGTTTTCCGTGTAATCAAATATTGAACAAAACAGCACACCAAGAGAACTGAGGGCATTCTAGATTCATTTGTTTATCGTTATAGGGGGGATCCTAGAGAATTCGTTGGTGTCCTATACTTTGTTTTACTCTTTAGCATCCCTTTCCTTGATGATGAGTTAATGGTGAGGCAATAAACATAGAGTTTTTTGTTTTTGTTTTTTGCGATACGCGGGCCTCTCACCACTGTGGCCTCTCCCGTTGCGGAGCACAGGCTCTGGACGCGCAGGCTCAGCGGCCATGGCTCACGGGCCCAGCCGCTCCGCGGCATGTAGGATCCTCCCGGACCGGGGCACGAACCCATGTCCCCTTCATCGGCAGGTGGACTCTCAACCACTGCGCCACCAGGGAAGCCCAACATAGAGTTTTTTTGACAGTACCAGTTGGCTTGTGTTTCTCCAGTTTCCAGTCACCTAATGAGGGTATTAAAAAGAGTACAAAATAGAGCCTGCCACCCTGATTACCAATCCTGTTTTCTTGAGCCTAAGTTACTTCTTTAGTTAACTTTCTTAATTCTGGAGTCAGACTGCTTTGTCTCAACTGTTCCTGCCAAGTCTTATGTTACTTTTTAAAGGCGAATGTTATAAATATCCATGAATAATGAAAGGAAAACACTGATTTGATTTCTAATATTTGTAAACAAATGGTTCAAAAAGAAAAACAAGAAAAATGTCACGTTATTTGTTACACTCATATTTATCATATGTGTATAAAAATGTAAGAAAGTATAAAAACATATGCCATGTACCATTTGAAAGTATAAGGAGTATGTGTACTTGTGTGCATGTGTGTGTGTGTTTGTATAATCTTGAATGCAGATAATGCTAATGATAAAAACACACACCTATGTAGCAGAGCATAGTATAGTAGTTAAGAGCACTGGTTTTGAAGTCCAGTTGAGTTTGAGCCCTGGCTCTACCACTAACCAACTGTGTGAACTTAGATCGCTTACCTGATCTAACCTAATCTAACTCTAAAATATGTGGATGATAGCTACCATGCAAACTCATCCTGAAAGTTGAGATTGTCTCTGTAGAGCCCATAGCGTAGCCCTCAGTATATACACACATTTACATCCGATGCTGACCTCTTCCAGACACTGACTACCCAGGGAGATACCTACTGCTTGGGTCAGGGTGAGAAATTTGAACACTTGTCCTCATTCTTATATGACAGAACCCATTATACCCAAACCGACCATAACTTTCCAAACTTCAAAATATTTATGCTTTCCACATTGCATATATAATTACACGACACATCCTACAACGTGGCTGTATATTTGGCAGGTCTTAACCTCATCTGGTTCCATGCTTTAACACAAATGTTGAGCACACCTTTAGGAAACAACAACCAAAAAAAGGGAGAGATTTTGTTCTATCTGTATCAGTGCCAGATGTCTGCAAAAATCTATGTTATATAAGTAAGATAATACAAAGTTTGGAGTATTAAAAATGTCCCAATTTTTTTTTACAGTTTGTCTTGTTTTGACATGAAAAGTTGCACATGTATTATTACTGCCCTTTCCTTCTCTAAGTTCTACTCTGCCACCTAGTGGTTTAAGGAACTTTGCTCTAAATTTTCTGTGTTGGCCAGCGTCCCCTCTCTGTCCTCCCTTCTTACCTGCCTCCCTCTCTCCCTTAATTACTTTCTTCCCTTCTATCCTTTCCTTTCTTTCTCTTTTTCTTCGTAATACCTACCAAAACAAAGTATACTTCTCATTAATGGCAGTGATAACATTAATCTTTGTTTCTCTAGCCCTTAGCACAATGCCTCACACATATTAGGTGTTCAGAAAATATTTGTTTTCATTGAATTATGTGCATCAGAACAAAGGAACAGTAAGATTAAATAATTTATCCAAGGTCATGTAACTGGCCAGGAACTAACATGAGGATTCTAAAATATTCTGGCTTTGTATTTCTACCGAAAATGTCTTTGCCAAGTGATCCAATGAGAGGTGGAATTGCTGTCATTACTCCTTGGAGTATCTCTTTAAATTGTAACTTTTTTTCAGGCCACTACCACCTACCATGACAGAGGCTGAGGATTTGGATTACACTCATTTTACAAACCAGCATAATTCCACACGTCATTTCTCAAAGTCAGAGTCTTCTCATAAAGGTAATAAAAATATATATGGTCAGGTTTCAGATCCGTTTTAATCATCCTCATGCTGTGGTGGAAAAGCCAGATGCTGTCTTATAGATCACTAGAGTGGAAAAACAAGTTATTCTTCCTCTTGGCAGATCATTATAGTAGTCTTCATTTTTTGGAAAACAAACAAAAATGATTAAAAAACAGAAAGCAAACACCTTAAGCTGAATACAGGACTTTTCTATGTACAGTTAGTTCACCCTTGAACAACACAGGTTTGAACTGCGCAGGGGTTCATTTATACATGGATTTTTTTCAATAATAAATATTACAGTACTACACCATCCATATTGGCTGAGTTTGCAGATGTGTATACAGAGGGCCAACTATAAATTATACATGGATTTTCAACTGTGCAGAGAATCAGCATCCCGAAACCCCACATTGTTCAAGGGTCCAGAGAGAGTTCATTCATAGCTTTTATCAGATCCTTAAAGGGAGACTATGTTCCCCACTTAGATCTACTGGGCTTTTCCTGTCTTGGCTCTTGTTTCTCATCTGCCCGTGATTCTCTTAATTAGATTAATTAGATTAAAATACGCACATACATACACACATCACACAAAACACATCACATGGAAGAAAAATGGGACAAAGAAAATGAGAAAAAAATATGAGATCTAAGTTGGACCAGATCTTTAAAATGAAAGGAATAATTGGGTCTAGTTCCTCTACTAACCATATGCGTTCCCTTAGATGTATTTTTATGACAGTCATAAAATGAGTGAGGAAAATGTAGTTTCTCATATTAATTTGCTCATCTAAAAATGGAGGTGATTTTAATGGTATCAGCACGGTCAGGATTATATGAGTAAAATATATGAAAGCAGATTGCAACAGACTTTACAAAGATTAGGTCTTATCAATTGATGTTTGGTTTTTTTTATGGTTTTTGAAGTTTTATTAGGTGATGTTTTCATTATCCTTTCCCAAATCTAATGATTGCCTTCCCAAACTTACTTAAATTTTCTTTTCTGAGGTGATTACAAGATACCATTGCACAGGTGCAACTCTAGACTAATTAAATTAGAATTTCCGGGGGCAGGTTTTGCCAGACATTTGTATTTTTTTAAAAGCTCTCCTTCTCCTGCTTCCCTATCATTCTGTCATTCATCCAATGTTGACATTAAGACAAAAAACATTACTTAAAAGATGAGATTAGTTGAATATTAACAAAACAACCCATACACTACAATTTCCATTAGTTGGTGGCCTTTTTACCATCCCTTGTTTAACTGGAGGAAGTTCATGAGGTTCTTTCTCAAATTATATACATGCATCACTTTTAGGAGGTGCCTTCCTGTCCTTGACATACATTTGATACATAATATTAAAATAACACATTGATTCTGAATGTAAATACAACCTGGGTATCTGCAGGAGATTGGCTCCAGGACCCCCGAGGATCTCAGAATCCTCAGATACTCAAGACCCTTGTATAAAATGGCATAGCATTTGCCATGCGTCCTCCCCTAAACTGTAAATCATCTCTAGATTACTTACAATACTTAATACAGTGCGAATGCTCTGTAAATACTTGCAAACGTATGGCAAATTCAAGTTTTGCTTTTTGGAACTTTCTGGAAATTTTTTTTCTGAATATTTTCAGTCCATGGTGGATGGGGAACCTGCAGATGTGGAGAGCCAATTGTATTCTTACAACCAAAAACAAACAAAATATGAACCACTTGAAATGCATATAAATATAGGTAAATTATTTTACCTGAGCAGGGAGAAAAAGTGTCTCAGAGATTTTTCCTTCATCGTTTTTCTTCTTTTTTCCTTCTCTCTCCAGGTTTCCATTATAAGCCGTAAAAACCTAGGAACCTGCCTTGAAAACGGACTCACTGTAGCAAAATTACTGGATGATACAGAATGCATTCCATGCTTATTTTTTTCTCCTATATTTTGTATTCCTCAGATTTATCCTCAAATGTTTTTTAGACCATAAATAATTTTCATTCATTTAAAATGTTTTGGTTATTCCTGATCACGTGGGCAGTACAAGAAAATCTAGCTTCTGAATATTGGCCACCTTTATGCTGCATATGCTTCCTGGGATATAGTATCTAAGAGCTCTATAAAATGCCATTTTCGTTAGGTATGGAGTATTGATATCTAGGGAATAGGCTTTATTTAGCAATTAGAATTTTGTGGAGATAATGATCAAAGTAACACAATGTTTGGATGCAATGCAGAATAAAAGAATATAAGAAATAGCTTTTTTTTGGTTCATTAGTGTATGATATATTAAAAGACAGAGACATTTGCTTTTTACTATTCAAGGAAAGAAAAAAATCACAACCATAAAATATTAAAAAAAAACCCAAAAAACCTGGAACAGTTGAAATATGTAACAGACTACCAGGACTGTAGAGGTTTTACGTATCCTTACACGCCCTCCTGGGAAGATTGGCTTAGATGTCGTTCACTAACACTGTCGCTGCCATTGCCTCCTCAATAGCAAGGCTTTCTGAAGCCTCTGGGCATTGGACCATTTATTAGTATTTACTAGCAAAAATTTAATTCTGTGAAGTTTTAACTAAAGTCTGTGCAAAATCAACTGAAAATCGAAAAACGGAAAATGAAAAATTTTGTATCCCTTCTCTTATTTTACATTTACTTATAAAGCCGAAGGGAATGGAATTGGGAAAATGTTTATATACATGGTGCTGCCATCATTTTCTCTAGCTGTAAGATTGATCATAGCAGCATATGTTGACAACCTCTCAAAAATATTTTGTGTATCTGTCAATAAGTAGATTAATTGGGCATGAAGTTGATAAAGGGGTTCTTCATCCAACTATTTGGTTCTACACATTTGTTAATGACACATGGGCATTGGATTCCTTTTGTGCCAGACCTTTAAACCCCTCTTCAAGAAATATGGAATTTTTTTCCATCTTCTAACCTCATGGAAATGCCTCTTTTCCCATACTAGTTAGTTAACATAAATATCAGTCATGCTATATATATAAATAATATCCTTTCAGCCTGACTTCCTGTTATTTTTCATTGTATGAATCTGACGTTTTTGGCATTTTAGTGTGATGTTTGTTTAGGAAAGAAATCTGTGGGTGACTTGAGAAAAATGGTTAATCCATTCTTTTCTGGCTTCTGTTTGCCTTATCTTTTGAGATAGTCTTTAAAGTTGGGCAATATTCAGGAAGCTTTTTAGACTAGTTTCTCAGAGCAGATTTGGGTTTTTCATTTTGAGAAAGATCTTTCGTTTCATAAAGTTTTTGGACTGTGTGAACTTAAGTAAAAGATATCTAAGAATTAAGTTTTGGGAAAATGATAATCTAGAAAGAAACAAAACCCTTAAGGATGTAGTCATTTCAGAAAATTGGGGAAAGGAAGAATAACAGGACTTTGAATGTCCAGGATGAAATGAATGAGAAAAGTCTTTATTTAAATAGGCAAGGGCAGACCGAACGGAGACCGTAGCCTTAAATCAAATTCCAGAGGGTGGTTTCAATATCCAAAGTTTAGGTATTGTTGATTTACAGTAATGCTATATTTTTCTTTGTCTGCCCTGTGATTTTGCTTCATGTTTCAAAAAGTTTTTTATGGTAGCTTTAAAGAAAAAAAACAGTATATTTTTACTTGAAAATCAGGCAAATGGGCAACATTTGCCATATTTTTATTTTATAAATGTTTATTTTTCTATCTCATACAATGATCAGTTCTTCTTTTCAAATTCTCCGTTTCTCTTGCCTCTCATGTATTACTTCATCCAGTCATATTTATTATTGTAAAATGCTAACTGGATATATTTTACTCAAAACAAATGTCAGGTGAGTTAACACGTGACCAGGATGTTAGTGTTTCAGCTGTCTTAGTGAGTGACCAAAGGTGGTATTTCCCTCGTGACACACAAATTCAGCATCTGTATTGAAAATTTGTTATTTTTTTTAAGGTTTTTAAAAGATTAGAATTTTTAAATATTTTAATTTAATTTAATTTTTTTTGTAAAGCAAACACTTTAAGGAGTATCAGAATAATTCTTTCCCTGTAAGGAGACAGATCAAATTCAACCAGCCGAATTCCTCTTACTCTCATTCAAATAGTGTAATTGTTATCTTTGAGACTATAGAAGCAACTAACAATTGTATTTTAAGAAACTGCCAGACATTCTTCACTGTGTCCTCTGCTTTTCACTTTGTCATTTTTATATAAACATGGAAGCATTTATTTTGTTTCTGTTCCTACTGCTGGAACACACGCAATTTAATTTTTAGGCCCACAATGTATTATGCTTTAATGTTGTGATGTAAACTAATACTTCTGGCCTTTAGAAAATCTTTCTGTTTCCATACCTCTGTTCTGTGGAGACCAGGCCTCATTAACATCAGTATCACTGAATGAGCACAGTGTGTTGTGGAGCCTTATCGTAAGGCTACTGGACATGCACACCCCATTGCCACAGCCTAACTTTTTGTAAGTCATCGCCTGGAAGCAAGGTTAGATAAGGGTAAGATTAAATGTTCTGAGTTGGAAATAATGTGACTCTGCTGTCTAACCATTGTTAGACATAATTTTATGTTGGGAGACTGGACGGTTGCTACACATGCTTTAAAATAACACTGCAATTTTTAGAAGGTGACTTTGCATACAAAGTCTTGGACTTACTATTTCCCAAGTGACTTTACAACAACCAGCAACAGACTAATGAACTGCAGAAAAGACTATATGGTTTTTGATCATAGAGAAACATCTAAATTAGAAAAGATATGGATAGATGCTCCCAGGAGGAAAACCTTTTTAGAATGGCAGTGGCCACTTGGATCTAGATCAACATATTCCATAATGTGTGAACTTGGGCCTGTGTTCCACTGGACTCACGAGGAAATTAGGAACCAGACCTGTTTAGCCCTTTTCTTCTGTACTGTGGCCCACAGTGGGACTGGACCATGAATAAATCCGTTGCAGACATTGTCCGTACCTTTCACACTATCTTGGGACTTTTCAGTATAAAACTAATTAACTTTCAACTGATTATTATTTTTCTTTACTACTGTCAAATGTTCTCTGAATTTTGTCTTGTGCCAGATTGCTCTTTGGAAACACCTGGTATAATATGGTGCATTTAGTTTACCACATAAGTGGTTAACACTCTAGGGCCTTGATTTTTAATGAGTGTTGTCTTTATATAAAAATCACGTTGGGGAGTACCAAGATTATTCATTTATTCAGTGATGATTTCCTGGAAAGATAACTGTGGTGATTGGCTGTAATATCCTCAGCCACATAAAGACGTAAGACCCCTGTGTAAGCAGCTTTCTGAAGGACTGAGAACAAGATAGGACTTGCACTCAAAGGCTTTTTTGCCTTTTGGGAAAGCACTATTTGTGTTGGGGACGTTAATACGGAAAAGGGAATCCTTCAGGTAGATTTCACTGTTACAGAGTGTGCCATATTCTGATAATACTGGCTTTTTAGAAACAAGCATACAGAAGTCAAGACCTGCTCTTTGAGTGAAAAGGAAAAGAAACAAAGACAAAAACAGATTTTTAGAGTACTTTGTCCATTGCTTACTGCTTGGAGTCAGAGAAAAGTTAGATAAAATGATCCCATTTTTCCTCCTATCTGGTGGTGCCTGTGAGTCTTAAAGCCATAACTGCTTATCTTACTGGTGATAGGATCCTTTTTTTCTCCCTAGTCCATAGTAGGTCATCTGGGCAGGGAGAAGCAAACTGGAGACTGGCCTGATAATGCTGCACGGGGCACCCAATGTCACCCAGAGTTCTCTGGGAAGAGTCTCTTTTATCCCTGAGGATACATAAGACTGTTAAAGGGAAGAGTTGAGGCTGTTGTTACTCTTGCCATTTAACTCTCATTAGAAATGCTGAATTTATTTCTAGAGAAATCAAGAAGGAAAGGGTAAAGTAGGAAATCCTCACTTCTACAGTCACTTTTCTTAGGAGACCTGCACTGTGTGCCAGCAACGTCTGTGAGGAGCAGTATTGCCTTAAATTAGTTTGATTCTGACCAAGGTCAGTGTACTATATTTCCTATATGTGAACGACTGTCAACTCTCCATTGAGATATAAAATTCACAGGTGAGCCCCAGACATCCTCACACCAAGCTGTGAGTGACGTCCACACTGATAGGTATGTCATTCCATTTCAAATCGCCTCTCAATCTATGAATGAGCAGTGGCATGACCAAGAAGGCTGGTAGTAGGCGAGAGAGAATTTCCTGACCGGATTCTTCAGGTGATCACTTCCTAAATAATTGAGAGTTGACTGTCCTCCTTTTCTATGGCTACTGTGTAGAAGATATTTCCAAAGGTTCTCTTATGCAGTGTGAAGTCATTATGTTTTGTAAGAATTTCACCAACACTCTTATGTATTAAAATGCGTACATTAACAAAAAAAGAAAACCAAACAAAACAGAGACATTTACTCAAATGGGAGATTTGTTGATATGAAGAGTGTTTGTATTTTATTACTTTGAAGAGAAAATCAATCTGAAACTTTTGCTATGGTAGGGGAGACACCAGAGTGTGTTTTAGGGTTGTATTTGATGCTACAGACTAACACAATCATCTAAGTAATCATGTTGATTTGTGGAAATGTCTGGTCCTAAAAATCATTCTCTTTGCCCTTAAATATGTGTGAACACTGCCTAGATATATGTTCCTAATAGACTTAAATGTTTTTGTGTATTCTCAGCAAACTAGAAAATTTTTCTCTCATCTTGAGTAACTTTTTCATAGCATAAGGCATTTCAGATAAGAACAGAACTAATTGTGTAACTTAGTGCCCCATGATTCATTGCTGAGTTTCATATAGAAAGAATGGAAGAATTGAAAGACAGGAGTCAAGTGACATTTCCTTCACAAAAGAGCAAGGATGAAGGACAGCAAAGAGAAGACAGTTGAGAGAATATACTATTACACATCATACATATACTTAGGATAAATTTTTGTTGCACTGAGTTTCAGACCATAATTGCTAAAAGAGTTTCTAACTCTTTCTAAATTTAGTGAGAGGGCTTTTGATATCAGAATTTCTAAAATTTCTTATTGAATTAGCCTCTGAAATCCCCATAGGCTATACCTTCAGCTTTGTCATAGACTGAAAGCCAAATGCCCTTTCTCGGATATAGCTATATTTTTCACCTGCCTCTTAAAGGCACCCCAATATTTAGTTCATGAAGTATTATGATAGCATATAAAAATGATGTTCCAAAATGAGAATTCTCTGTAATGCGGTTTTCCTTAAGAAGAATCCATCCCAACACTATTGTATTTTGAAAGGTGCCGAATTATAAAGTATAGGAGTTTGTTCATATAAATCAAGTTGCTCAGGAAATTTGAGGTGGTGCTGTCATTTGTCTCAAAATTTGGAAAAGTATCCTCTTGCAAGAGGTAACTGCACAGTGCCCAGAGGTTTTGGATGCTTTGGTAAGAAAGCCCTTTGACATTTGGAAAGTAGATGTTTAAAAAACAAGTGAGATGTTATCTCAAGTGCTCATCAGTTTGTAGCCAAGCCCCAGAGGGAAAGGCAGCTTTGAAATAGTTACTTCATGGAACTGAACAGAACCTTAATGGAATAGAGTTGCCAGTCTGAGGACAAAAAACAAGGAGGCCACCTCAAATCACATGCCTATCTAGAGATTAAGTGAAACTGTGAGGGACGCTGGATGCCTTAAGGTGACTGATGTTGGGTACCAGTGGGTATGTGTGCACGCTTCTGGAAGAAGTTGATGGAAACAGTCTGTTTCAATCCACCTTCATACAGCACAGGTTTCTGCTCATGACCTCATTGGGGAAAGTGAGAAATGTGGTGCTGGAGACGTTCTTGTGTCTTGGGCGGCTGAGGTGCTAACGTCATTCAGAATCCAGTGCTCAAGCCTCCCTTCAGTGCCAGTTATACATCTTCATTCATTCATCTATGCAAGCTTGTGTTTCAGTGGTTCGTTTTTTACACCTTGTGACCCATTGGATTCTTTCAATATCAGGTTTAACATTGATATTATGAATCATTTTTAAACCAAAGTATTGTATAAGTCCGTGTGCTTGTTTTCCTGAACGGATGGAGGCAAACACCAATCTTGTCCTTTTCTCTTAATACAGTCATCCATTTATTACGTTAATGGTCTCTGTCTCATGTTTTCTTTACCACATTCAAGGACCTGGGAAGATCTGGGAATATTCATTTGTTTTTTCTTCTTTACAAAGTTAACCCTAATGTATCTTTGTTTAATAACAGTAGTTTTTTATCTTATTCTGGTTACTGTAACCATGTATAACACTATACTTCCTAGTACATTAACATTCTCAACAAGTACTCCCAAGTCCAAATCCGTTAGGAAAAAAAAAAAAAAATCCGTTAGAGAAGTGGCTTTGTTTTGTGTGTGGTGATTGGTGGCTTGGTTGATGTATTTGAAAGAAAAACAGGTAAGTGGATGTTCACACAATAATCCGAATGATTAAAGGCTCCATGAGGCCAAAAACCAAGTCTGCACCACACATGCAGTCCATGGATGTTAAAAATAGACATTAATAATAACCAGCATTTAACATTTTACCTTTACGAGGTGTTTCTTTATCTAATTTTCTTTACTAGACTAGCCATGATGTGGAAACTGATTCTGCAGAAATTTAGCAGGTTACTTAAAAATAAGATACGGGCTTCCCTGGTGGCGCAGTGGTTGAGGGTCCGGCTGCCGATGCAGGGGACACGGGTTCGTGCCCCGGTCCGGGAGGATCCCGCATGCCGCGGAGCGGCTGGGCCCGTGAGCCATGGCCACTGGGCCTGCGCGTCCAGAGCCTGTGCTCCGCAACGGGAGGGGCCCCAGCGGTGAGAGGCCCGTGTACCGCAAAAAAACAAAAACAAAAACAAACAAAAAACCCTCATAACAAAAATAAGATACTATTTTCAATGACTGTTAAACTGATTTTTAAAGAGGTAACTAGTGGGTTGGCCACAAAGTTCGTTCGGGGTTTTCATGGCGCTACGGAAAAACCTGAATGAACTTTTTGGCCAACCCAATATTTAGTTTCCTTCGGCCAGACTCAAGACCTCACTTCCTTCTCTGGCAAATATTACAGGGAATCTAAGTGATCTCAGTTATACATCTATACTGTTGTGAAAACGTGTTAAGGAAACCTAATCCAAAATTGGAGTTGGGAAGCCACGAAGGGAGGGCTCTCGCACGTGCCACGCGTTGCAGCTTGTATAGTTCAGCAGGAAGGAGGAAGAGTTCCTCTCTCACCTGGCAACAGTAAGCTGCCCTAATCTTCAGCCAATGAGAAGCCGCCACCACTTCAAAATCTCATTCTCCTCCAGTGAACTTTTGTTCAAAACAACCCCTCCCCATTTGTTCTCCAGACTTGCTTATGTTTCAACATAGTTGGCTTGTCCCAAATTGTCCTTTGCTTTTCCCATATAAACTAATTTTTGCTTAAGGAAAATTGCTCTTTGCTCTGTTTAAGGTTTACACTGTGTATCACTACCAGACACCTAAGGAGCACTGGTGATATGCAGACATTACAGTATTTTTTAGTTGAAGAAATGTGATGTGTTGATTTCAGTTTCTAAAGAATGGGTGAAAGTTGCCAGGGATAAAAGTTTGCATACCTAAAAGTCAATTAAAAAATTAAATATGTAATTAAGGCAGCTCCTCTTAATCTGTGGCAGGAGGTACCCAATATGCCTGGGTGGGTTTTGTGGGTATGGCTGGGTCCGAGTGTCAGGCTGTGGCCATGTGGTGTGGAGAGGTAGCACACTAGAAAGCTCCTCAAAGACAGCCGGGAGAACCTTAGCTGCCTTCTACTCCTTGGAAATTTAGAGAAATCTCAGAAGGCTTTGGACTACTACATGTCACAGGGTAGGGATTTGAAGAAATTTCACCCACATATCAAGGGGCAGAAAGATCACGTGTTTCCTCCCCATTGTATCTGAGTTACGTGCTTAAACAAACATGAACTAAACACTGCAGTAGAGCCAATGACTAAGGAAATCAACAGGAATAAGGAGGTCTGAGTCCTAGTCCTGGCTTTTCTGTGAACTTGGTTCAGGACCTTGGAACACCACTTATCCTTTCTACTAATAAGCTCATTGCAGTGAGAGTTGGCAATCTGTAAGTACTCCTTCAGGTCGAATATTCCAGGATCCTGGCTGTCAAGATGTGCTGGGTTCCTCTAAGATACCTCAAAAAGAGAAGAGCCTCATGCCCTACTGGGAGCCTGGAAAATCCCGAACTCTTCCTAGGCATTCGTTTGAAAGGCCTCATTCCTGAACTCGTGTCCTTTAAAAAGATTTTTTTGTTTGTTTATTTTGGACAAAAATTATATATGTTTCAGGTGTACAATGTGATGTTTTGATGTACGTATACACTGAAATGATTACCACAATCAAAGCAGCATACCCATCGCGTCTCATAGTTACCTGTGTGTGCAGGTGTGTGTGGTGAGAACGCTTCGGACCTACTCTCTTAGCAAATCTCTAGTATATACCACATTACCATTAACTGTAGTCACCATGTTGTACGTTAGTCTCCAGAACTTATAACTGAGTGTTTGTTCCCTTTGCTGATCTTGTGTTCCTGACTGCGCTGTTCTGCTCCTAGCTCCGCACCCAGCGCATTGCCCTCAACTTAACATGTGTTCCTCTAACCAAATCTGTCTCTTTCTATCCCCAAGCTTCAAATATGACCCTCTTTCACTGAAAGGTCTTTAGATATTCTTGTGAACTCTTGAACCTCCAGCTAGTATACCTTACTTTTCATACTCCCGAAATGTATATTTCTGACCGATTCCTGAGCCTTTGGTCATGTGCATTGTGATGCGCATCTGCCACACTTGATTATTTTGTGTCATTCCTTTCCTGATCTGTGCCCTCACGAGCAGTGCTCTCAGTGTCTGCCTGATTTTGAGGAAGATTTTCCAGCTGACCCACCAAGCACCTGCCCTCAAAACCCTGACCAGGCCTTGGGGGCTCTCAGACGCAGAGCTGGGGGCAGTGTGTGTGTGTGAGTGTGTGTGTCTGCAGATATATCTGCCATTGGCAGATGTGTGTGTAAATGACAGTGGACTTTTCTGGCCTGGAGAGGTGGGTACCAAGTGATATATCTGAATTTTTCCTTTTATGGATCATGCTTTTGGTGTCAAGTCTTAAGAACTCTGCCTAGTCTTACATTTTTTTTACGGTACACGGGCCTCTCACCGCCGTGGCCTCTCCCGTTGCGGAGCACAGGCTCCGGACGCGCAGGCTCAGCGGCCATGGCTCACGGGCCCAGCCGCTCCACGGCATGTGGGATCTTCCCGGACCGGAGCACGAACCCGTGTCGCCTGCATCGGCAGGCGGACTCTCAACCACTGCGCCACCAGGGAGGCCCTTCTTTTTTATTTTTTTCTACAAGTTTGTAGTTTTAAGTTTTATATTTAAATCTTTGATCCATTTTGAGTTAATTTTTACATAAAGTGTGATGTTTAGGTCAAGGTTTATTGAAGTCGTGACTAACGGAGATTAGGCCTCCTTTTATATCATTCTAACAAGAAAGGGGAGGGATGTCTTGTTGCTGCCTGGTGTGGAGGAGGTCCAGACTCCTCACATGGTCCCCACTGACACTGTGTATGTGTGTGGTCAGGGAGAGGACATGGTGGATGGCTCATCACCTTGGGGATGTAAGTCCCAGCTCCCTACTCTGCCTTCTCTGACACCACCCTAGTATGATAGGGGGTCGAGGGTCCTCCCTACAGCCTAACAAGGCTGAAGGTCTAAGCTTCCCACCAGGCCGTTGCTGGCAAGGGGAGTCATGGAGCCATGGCTTTTCTCTGTGGTGTTTGGCTGGAGTAGAACTGTTGTTGTCTAAACGTATCTGTCTTGCCAGATTGTCCCTTTCCCAGTTCCCTGGCTAGAGATAGCAGGCCCTTGGTTGGTGCCTTTTGTTTTCTGGGCCTCTTGGTGTTTCCAGGTTCCTGGCTTCTTCAGATCCAAGTCTGATATATACAAGGCAAAAAGAAAACCCAAGGAACTCAAAATCATGTTGTTCCTGGGGTCCCCAAATCCCTCATCTTTTTTTTCTCTACCATTTTAAGTCTTCTTGTGTTTGTTTTCTATATAACATAAAAGGTTTTTTTGTTTGTTTGTTTGTTTTTTCTTGCATTTAGTGGGAAGAATAGGGAGAAGTATGTTTATTTCATCTTCCTACAAGTGGAAAACTGCACTATTTACTTATATATTAATCTAGCATTTTTATGCTTTGTTTAGGTTTTGATGTTTAGTTCACCTGGAGTTTGTTTTGATATAATTTAGCTTTATTTTATTTTCTCACTTTGTTGGTCCTTTCTTCCTATGTCATTTATTAAGCAACACACTCATTTCCTGTGGATTTGAAATGCCACTATTGTAATGATTCAAATTCTGTATTTCCTCATTTAAAAAAATTTTTGTCTTAGTTCCTAGTCTAGTACTACATTTTAAATCATGAAATTAACATCTAGTGAGACATTTCCCCTTGATTACTCTTTCAAAATATGTCTATGGCTATTCTTTCATATTTATTCCTCCAGGGGAAACTTAAGATCACTTTGGCGATTTTCTTTTTTTTTCATCATTTCATTGATTTATTTATTTAGTTGGTATATTCTTTTATTGCTAAAATGGCATATTTTATGTTATGTATATTTCTTGTGTTTGATGGAGATTTTCTTGAACATCAGAGGTGAAAAAAAAAAGAAAAGGAAAAAATCTCTCCTAGTCTTTGCAGATTGACTCTGTTCTGAAGCCCTCCTTTAACACTTAGCCAGACTTTCACTGAGTCTAAGATCTACCCAAGGTCAAAGCTTGAGTTCTTCTGAGGTCTTTTCTGAGCATGCATCTTGCCCTGGGCATGTGCCTGGTTTTCTAAATTTCTCCATACATATGGGTGCTTTTAATTGCTCCAATTTCACAAAGAAACTCTCTCCCCAGTTTTTTCTCCTAAGACCGGCTATCTGTTGTCTCAACTGTAATCTCTTGCCCCAGTTGCCTTTGAATGGTTTATCTACTTTGCAATGTTTTCAAATGATGCCCACTGCTTTTCTAGCCTCGGTGAATTCCAACTTAGGCAAAACAGAGATGAGCATTTTGCATCACTTCTTCAGGTAGCCCCCCAGTCAAGTTATGAAGATTTACACAATAATTTGCAAATAAATTCTGCTCTGCTTCCTTTGGAACCAGGGACTAGGGTGACCCAACTGGGAATGGAGGCTACTGTCTTCAACTGTGGCTGAGCCAGAGAAGGGGGCGGGGCGATGGCGAGTAAAATGCCTAGAAGCTTTTCTACTGTTTTTAAGTTAACTTTTTCTGGATTCTGTGTTCACTTGGTTAATGTAAACCTATGACTATTTTCCATAGTTCTGACAAAGTTTCTGCTTATTTCTAGATATTTCTGTGGCAGAATTTGGAGCTTGGAGGTGCCTACATAGTCACTTGGCTGCCATCACTCTGGGCAGTTTCTTAAAAAGCAAATCTGAGTCATTTTATAGATTAATGTTGGGAAATTTATCTTACTATGCTTTTCATGAGTAACGAGAGGAGTAATAAACAGTGGAGTACAATTTAGCTGTCAAAAGGAACGAGGGAAATCTCAGCCATGGAGTCATTTCCAGGATATATTTTTAAATGAGAAAAGGAAGGTGGTGAAAGCATAAAGGTTTTGCATCATGTATCTGGAAAAGGGGGTGTGTGGGGATGCTGCTATGTATGCATGTTTCCTTATAATAAGAAAAAATGGAATGTTTATAAAAATTTTTAAAGTTAGCTATAGGGAGGGAGGAAATACATGTGTAGGGGATATGTAGAAGCTAGACGTAATGGGATATACCTTATCTTGTAGATTTGATGTTATAACCAGATACTTATTTTAAATCACTATGAAACAAAATTTTACAAGTAAAAGGAAAACTATAAAAGTGAAAGTAAAATAAAGCAAATAGACCTAGAAACAAAGAGCACCCTGGTAGCGATTAACATCCTTCATGCACAGATTGCGGTCTTTTTTTCTACCAAAAAAAAAAACCCAATCAGACTTTCATAGAGAAATGGCTAATTTTAGATATTTAAATTTGCAAGATGAAACTGCAATATCTTCTATTACCAGATAGCAAAGAAGCTATCAAAGAAAAGGTTTTGTCAAAATATCCCCAATCAGCCAAAGACAGGATAATTTGTGCATCAATAGGGATAATAACTGAAATGGATAGAAAGACATAAAATATGTTTAAACCCATGTATTTAAAATGATCTTTATCCCCTTAAAATAACCCTTACTGATCACCTGTGGCAGATGCTATGGACCAGCTCATTATTTTGAAAACTGGTGAATATGGAGAATAATCAAGCATTTATCCTGCCTGTTGTTTTTTTCTTTTTAAAATAAGATCTGTATCTTACTGATGAATAAATGAATAGCTGATCATGATAAATTTCCCTTTATAGAATATTTTAGCTAATAGTCAAATTTTAAAAATGATAGAATCATTTTGCAACCCTCAAAGAATTAATAGATCTACACAATGATCACTAACAGTTGGTATCATAAAAAGAGAGAGAATTAGATATTATGTCCCTCCAAATGAAAGTAACAATATTATCAACAAAATTACCAAGTTTCTAGATTTATCTACTAATATATAGGAAGTATAGGGCATTCAGGACAATTTTAAATAGCAACATAAGATTGCAATCTGCAAAATCTAGACTATGAGAAACGTTATAAAACAAACAACAAAAATTCTTCAAAATAAAATATATTTGTAAAGAAAATGGAGAAGGGGAACAGTGTAAGACACAAGCAATACTTTTAACTAGTTGAAAAGACTGAAATCTATAAGGTGATTAGGGAAATGTGAACACTGACTGGATATTTGTTGATATTAAGAATTTAGTGTTAATTTTTTAGGTCTGATAATGAAATTGGGGTTGTGTTGTAAACAAAAATTTCTTATATTTCAGAGATACACACTGAAATATTTATAGATGAAATGATACGGTGTCAGGGGTAGGACATAAATGAGTATAAAAAAGAAAAGATAGGCCATATATCAATAACTGGTGATGAGTAAATCAGATTTATTATGCTATTCTCTCTACTTTTATATATGTTTGAAAATGTCCATAATGAAGTTTTAAAAATGACAGGGAAATAAATTTTCAAACAAAAACTATGAAAAGCCACACTAAAGATGTATGTGTACTTCAGGCAAAAGTGAAAAGATCTTGGATGAAAGGTCAGAAATACAGAAAGGAATAAACATAAATGAAAAGTATATATTTGTTGGTAAATATAAATGAATATTGACTGTCTAAAACAATGATTAGATATCTTGTGGGTTTAAAACATAAATAAAATACACCAAAATTGTATATGAATTATGATAAAGTAAATGGAGTTAAAGTGCCATAAAGCAGTATTTCTCAAATTTTTAATATATGAATCATCTAGGGATCTTGTTAAATTGTAGATTTTGACCAAAAGGTCTGGAGTGGGGCTGGAGATTTTAAATTTTAATAAGCTCCCAGGTGATTTTTATGCCGCTGGTCTAACAACACACTAAGAAGCAAGGTAAAGGAAGAGGTAAAAATACTAACTTTTATTAGACTTTGATATGTCAAATATGCTTGCTGTAATCTTTATTATAACAACAAAAGGAGTGGTAAAATAATGTAAAACTACTAAGATAGATAATAGTGAGAGAAATGGAATAATAAAATATAATCAATCTAAAAGGAACATAGAAAAAGTGAAACAAGTAGAAAGCCAGTAATTAGATGGTAAATTCAAACCTAAACATTTCAGTAGTTATATTAAGTGTTTGTTGACTAAATGTTCCAATTAAAAGACATAGATTGTCAGACTGAGAAAACCCAATTATATGATGCTTATAAGAAATATTTAAAATACATGATACAGAAATGTTGAAAGTAAAAAAAAAACAAAACACAAAAAGCAAACAAAAACGTTCCATGAAAACACTAACCAAAATAAAGCTGTGATAAATATCAGAAAAGTCGAACCTCGGTAAAAATATTACTGGCGAAAAAGAGGAACATTTTATAAACTTGCAGACTTCATGTTACCAGGATGATTTCGACAAAGTGGACAAGTGAACTTTTCTAACAGTTAAAGCTGTTAGGCTGCCTCAGGAAGTAGCAAGTTATTCATTAAACTATGCTCCAACCACTATAAACTCACTTTCTCCAAACATACAGGCTCCTTTGTAATTCTATTTAGATGTAAACAGAATCTTTCTAAAATGAAATATTTCTCAAGGTGAAGTGGGCTACACTGGGAAATAGTGATTTCTAACCACATATAACCCTGGTTAGGACTGCATCTTATTCTTGCTTAGCAGAGTGCCTGACACATAGTAGGAGCTCAACGTAGAAGTTTCTATGTTGAGTAAATTGACGGATGGAAAGGAAAGAGGGCTCCTAAAGCTCTCTCCAACCTTGACATTCTTGGGATCCCCATTTACTATGCAGAGTGTTAAAAAATGATTAAAGAAGACAATTTAGGTGATACTAACAAACTAAGGGGGCAAACTATGAAGTGGAGTCTTCTTTCAGAGAACTGCAGAATGGGGTGGAAGGCGGGAAGCTTTTACAGGATAAAGAATAAAAGAACAAGGGAGAACAATGTCAGCATCATGGCAGAGTGAGATGTTTCCTTTGTCCCTCCCTTTCAATCTACAACCAGTAAAACATCCACAACTCAAAAAAGGGGCCTCTGTCCAAAACACCAGGATGCCAGATAATTCCACATATCTGTACATTTAAAGATGGGTGGAACAGATAGAGGAGACAAAACCATGGGAAGAGTGGAGGCTGTGCCTGCAATCCTGGTCCCCTGGCCATGGCAGCTGAGCCTGAAGCCCCAGAGAATCCAAGATCAGCAGGAAAGGCGGTGCACACAACTCCAGCCCCCTGACGGTTGCCTGCAGTGGTGGCATCCAGGAACCCGATAACACCGGACAAGGCAGAGGCACCCATGACCCTGGCTTCCCCTCTCCCCATTTCTCTCTCTCTGTGGCAGCAGAGCCTGCAACTCAGAAGATCTTGAACGCTGCAGAAGTGCCCACCATCCTAGTGCCCCAGGCAGCAACGCCAGCAACACCAGCCGCAGCAAGGCACCAACAATCCCAGGGGCACAAAAGCAGTGATAATAAGAGCACTTGGTGAAACCTCTGACAGAGGTGGTGGAGGGTTGGAAAGTGAGGGCTTTCAAATACAACCAGAGACAGCTCAGATAAGGGAAGCCAAAATGTTATGCTATAGTGCCACTTACTGAGAAATAAAAGAAAGGCCTCTAATTTCTAATCTGTTGAATCTTTAGATTCAAGTTAGGAAAAAAGCTTTATCTAAAGTAGAAACATGTTCACTACTTTAAAGGCACCAGCAAGGGAACAACTCATCAAACACCATGAGGCACCACAATAACACTGTATCACTAAAAGAAAATGACAATTCTTCAGAATCCAAACTTAAAGTCATGGAATATCTGACTTTTTGAATCTGTTAGAGAGTTCAAAATAGCTGTCATGAAGAAACTTGACAAACTACAAGGAAACTAAGAGAGGCAATTTCATGAGCTCAGGAATAAAATTAGTGAACAGAAGTAATACTTTACCAAAGAAATTGAAATTCTAAAAAAGAACCAAACAGATATTCTGGAGCTAAAGAACTCAATAAATGAGATGAAGAATGCATTTAAAAGCATTGGAAATAAAGCAGGGCATATGGAAGAGGGAAATAGTGAGCTTGAAATAGAAATCTAGAAATGAGACAGGTAGAAGGGAAAAGATAATTAAGATCTAAAAATATGAGGAAATTCTCTAAAAACAATCTTGACTCTTTTAGAAAGGGCAACATTAGGGTAATGGGTATCACAGAAGGAGAAGAGAGCAGAGAGTTTATTTCACGAAAAAATAGCTGAGAGCCTCCCAAACCTTAATTTTTTTAAGCTTAATTTTTTCCCACCATAACTTCTGAAAGAAGGTGTGTATTTTACACTCACAAGGCCTGTCAGTTCAAACTAGGTATATTTCAAGTGTTCCAGAGTCACACGTGGCTAGTGGCTCCTCTTAACAGACAGCACAGATCTATTACATACCTCAGTTCAAACGGAGACAGGGGGGAGTCCCATTTTAACATGTTAACTAGCTCATACAATAATGCAAGTGAAAACAAAATGATTGATCAATACGAATTGGTGTTTTCTAACCTTCACCAAACTGTAAATTCCGCTTATTTGTCTGTTGTACCCACATTTTACCAGAAGAGGGAGCTCGGAGCTGGCAAGACGGCTTAAACCTTGAAGTACTAGAGACTTAGCACTCATCAACTGGATTGGCTGGATATAAAAACCAATACACTGGTTTAGTTAGGAAAAGTCATACTCTTTACAAAAAACAATACCTTATGAAAGTATTAAATGCTAATTATATAATTTTTTAGAATTGTGATAAGTAGAATTTAAATCAATTAATGCATCACCCATAGTCCTATGGAAACACAATTACAAACGCTTTTTACTACATTCTGTTCCAGGCCCTTTTCTGTACATAGAATTTAATTCCATGTAATTGTAGTCATATTAAGGAGAATGTAGGGTTCGGAGAGATTTGAGCATGTTTCAAAGCTAGTGAGATTGATCAACCAGGGTGAAAAAAAGTTTGAAGAACTTGCACTATTAATAAAGAAATTTCAGTACTGATAGAATAAAATTTCTGATAAAGTGAGGAGCCAGAGACACATAGTCATATGCATTCTATGTGTATAACATACACACACACACACACACACACACACATATATATGTTCGTACTTGGCCTTGGAGATCATATTATATAATAGGTTATATATAATATGAAGGCCAGAGAAAATGGAGTGTAGATGACATAGATTTGGTGGTAGGAAGTGGATAGAGTTTCTATCTTTCATTTCTTCCTTCCTTCCTTCCTTCCTTTTTTTTTTTTCCTCCTGTGTAGTAGGAGAGAATTTCCTGTGCTGAGAATGAGAATGAGGGGGTAAGGTTGGAAGTCTAAGGAGTGTGAAATAAGAAGCCAAGTTCTATTTTACAACCAAAAGGTGAGATTTAGAAGCCAGTGGAGAATGGTGACAGTTTGGAAACATGGCCAAGGGGAGTGATGAAGGGGACTGACTAGGAACTACTGAGCACTGTGGATCGAGAGAGCAGCTGGGATTGGATTCTCTACATTTATGGTGGCATCAATCTTCACGACTGCTTGCTTTTCAGCAGCTGCATCAGCAACCCATACGTAGAGGCAGAAGATCTGAATGGTTGGAAGTGATCCATTGTTGGAGTTTAGATGGGCATGTGTAGCAGAGTCAAAGGGCCAGAAAGAAAGAAAGAGAATAAGTGAGGTACCATGACATCTTGATATGAGGCCCAGGAGTAAGGGAGTAACATTCTTGGAGAAGAGGGAAAAGTTTTCCGAGAGATCATAGGGATCAGGGTGCAGGGATCAGGAAATGAGGGAGGGAGTGTAAAGAATAAAAGCTTTGGGTCAGAAGGAGGATATTTTAGACATGGAAAAGGACTGAAGCCCAAGGAGTATTTGAGAAGTGCAGTGCAAAGAAAGATGACTGTAGTTTAGGGTCAAGGACTTTGAACACTTGGTGGTCTAAAGTGTCATTTACGTGGGCCTTGAGTCCCAGAACATGACCGAAGGCGTTGTTGTGGAGGTTTACATTAACAGCAAAGAAAAACAGATCTGGGAAGGGCAAAGATCTTATGATGCTAATCTTGAAGGAATCCTTGAGTAATCAGGAATTTGTGTCAATTTCTAGGCATAGAATTTGGTAATGCCACAAAGGCTCCTAGAGCAAAATGAGAAAAAGTATTCTTTCAAGGTAATAAATTTGAACTGTTTTCAGGCCTCGCACCCTGGGATTTAAGTGCATCAGATAGATTTGGGTTAGAAATAAGTTTTTGATTCTCTTGCTAGCTGTGTGGCTTGAACAAATTACATATCAACTCTGAAACTTAGTTTCCCTATCTGTAAAATGGGGATAATAATATAATCTATTTCAAAAATTTACAGTACCATTTTCATAGAAAATATCCGATAAAAGATAGTTGTCGTAGTCAAAACTAAGGGAAGAAAAACAAAAAAAAAACCTCAGACATGTTTATTGATAAAAAGCAGAACATATTCAGACTGGAAGGATGTTCTGAGTTTATCAGCAATAACAACTTCAATTATGGGCAAAGAGAAACAGAAAGAAGCCAGGAGTTGTTCCAGATCAAACTGCAGGAATATCAGGTTCTCTAACTCTTTGCTAGAACCTGTAGCGTCCTCCCCTTTCCTTCCCTTCCCCTCTCCCTCCTCCCCTCCCCTCCTTTCTTCTCTTCTCTTTTCCTTTTCTCTTGACAGGTTTAAGGGTTAACAGTTTTCTCTTTATGCAGCATAAATCTGGTTTCCTTATTTCTAAACATTTGACCTTCTTATGCCCTCTAGCAGTTTTACTTTCTCTTCTCATGACAGCTCTTCAGACATTTGGAGACAGTGACTATCTCCCTGATGGTTCACTTCTCCCACATAGTCGTCCCTGGGTCTTCAGTGTCCTTTTACAACACAGCCCAGGGCCTTGGCACTTCCAATCACCTCTTTGCCGGTGTTAGTTTGTCTCGGTTCCTATGGGCACCTCACCTCCAGGCACGGTCTGAGTTCCACAAAACTGAGTAGTATGGACCATCTGAGGTATGGACGCAGTTCACGCAGTTAAAACCCACATCGATCTTTTATTAAGCTTTCCGTTTGTTTCTCATGCAGCATTTTTATGGGCTTCCCCAGAAGTGCAGATGGATTTTACAACAGAAGGCAGGGTTTGCTCTTTTTCCAGGTTATATTTCATTTCGTAGGTTTGCCTATCATTTACCTTTGCTGATTTTGGGGATCCTGATTCTGGCAAATTAAATGTATGTGCAGGTTTGAAGAACACTGGCTAAGGCTCAGGTGACTCCTGCATCATTTAGAAGCCTGGAAATTGACTTCACAGTCAGAGCCCCTGAGGTTTGACTCAGGGTGGGAAGGTGGGAGGGAAGGGGGCTATAGACAGCAAGGAGCTTCCTCCTTAGAGAAGATGAGCTGGAGAAAAGTGGCATGCGAGCTCCAGGGTTTGTCCTAACACTGACCCTGACAACGTTTTTCTCATCAGAAGCAAAAGTATTCCTTTTTGAGAATGATTGTTTTTACTTTTCAAATTGTACCCTTTCTACTACTTTGAATTTAAGCATTCTTTAGTTTGCAAGGTAGTTGTGCTAGTAAGTGGATTTTTTTTTTTAATCTGCTTACTTGGGAGAAGAAAATTGGGCAATCTGTTGATCTACCAAATTTGAGAGCATTGGTCTCTAACTTATTTGGATACATTAAATACGTTGAGTGAACAAAAAATTTATTTTGTCAGGAAGGGAAAACTTTTCCTCTACCCTCTTAAGGTCACTGGCAGGGTCTGAAAATTAATCTGACAAAGATAGATTTAACAGGAGAAAATCATACACGTTTTATTGAATTTTCACATGTCCAAGGGAGCGTTCACAAGAGAATGAAGACTTGAAGAAATGACCAGAGCCAAAAGCTCTTATACCTTTTAGACAAAGAAACAATAAATCTGTGAAAAATTGACAAGAAGAAGGTGTTTGGGCCTGAAGTACTAAATGGTGAAGAAGTAACTGGGAAGATAAGGGCGAGTTTAACAAGGTTTGTTTATACAGATCTCTCGGCTCCAAACTCCCCATCTCTAGGGATAAGAATATCTCCCTTCCTCCTGATACAGGGAGGGAACCTTCACATGAGTTTTATGACCTGTTTCAGGGAAGAAGGACAAGGGGGGAAGGTCAGGAGAATTTTCTAATTCTGCTCTTTTCTCGAACTCCTTCAGCCTCAGATATTCAATACGCCCAGGTGCCATATTTCGGGGTTTGTCCTGAACCCATCAACCTCCTCTGAAAACTAATTTCCACATAAGAAAGAGTCTGTAAGTAGAACTCACTGTGTGTTCAGACCGGAGAGCTTTGTCAACACTGACTGTCTTACTGCTGTAACTTCCCACCTTACAGAGGAGGAAGCTAGTAAGTGGCAGGACCAATGAGGCATATTAGGCTTGGCTTTCAGCCCCGCATGTAATTGCCTCTCTAGGTCTTAGACCTGGTTCTTGAGTCAAGGAGAGCCTGGGAACGTAGCTGTGCAGTGAAAGTGTGCATCACCTAGAAAGCCAGGTAGGAAGGAGAGTGTCTGTGTAGCCTTGCGCAAGTCAGTTCAGCTCTCTGGGCCTCTGTTCACTCATCCTTTAGACTCTATGTAGCGAAGCCCCCTTGCAGCTCTAAAAATCAAGGTTTTAGCCATGACAATAGAATGTTAATAGGAAAGAACAAAGGACAAATAGGTGAATGAAAAGAAATAGGGCTTCTTCTTTTGTGATATTTGTGTGTGTAGTCTGGGGAGTTCTCCTCTCCTGGAAATATGTAGGTAGTTCTAAGGACAAACCCTTTTGCTAAAGAACAGAACAAATTATAGGAGAGAGAAAAGTCTGCTCGAGCAGGGCAAAGGAGACAGATGCTGCCATCAGTTGCTGTATTCGTAGTGTTGGTGGGAAATGACGTGCCCGTTAATCAAGCGGGGCCATGAGGCATAAGGAAAGCCATCAGCCCAGCAGGAAATGGGTTGTCTTCATAAATGCCAGATCTTTTCTGCCCTCTTCCCCTCTATTTTAATTGACATGTTCAGTACTTTTTGATCTATAGCAATTAAGAGGCAGCTTCTGCCGGTATGCCGGTGGAAGCTGGTCAGGGCTTTGAATCTGACACTGAACGAGACGGAGAGGTGCCGTGGGAGTCTGGGCTGTCAGGAGATGACAGCGGCCTGTGGCAGGACTAAGTGCTTTTCACCCAGAGGCAGCGCTGCTAGTGAGATGAGAGCAGGGTGCCCCAAGTTTGCAGACGCAGGGGAATGAGCTGGCAGAAAGAATCACATCACATCTGCCAGAGAAAGTGATCAAAAGCAACAGGACTCAGGCAACTGGCAAAAGGTGACCCTGGATACTTGTCTGCTTCAAGAGCACAGATGATCCTGAAGATTGTGAGAAAGTGAATGCATGTGCCAGGATAAGCCTCGACCAAGTTAAACGATCTCTCTGTCTGTCTCACAGTTTAAAAACTCCATCCTTGCCATTTGACCACTTGCAGATTACTAGGAAATAACGTTTTGTACAATGTCTGTAATTTTGGATTTTCAGTGTTCCAGTTTTATTCCTTGGGGAGCTCTGCCAATACTCATCTGAACACTTCTTCAAGCAAGAGACCCGACACTTGATTTTTCCTTACCTCCCATCAGTTCCGAGCCAGATGTTGAAATGAAATAAAGGAAAATCTGCTTCATTCCAAATTCAAAGTGTATATATTGCTGAAAGCCATGCCTGAGGCAGAAAAGCAGTGTATCCATTTCTACATTTTAATCTCCTGGATCATGTTTTTTTTGGCCACGTTCTTTGTTTACTGTTTCATTCAGTCTGTGACTTCCTAAAAAGAAAGGGTCAGTTTCTCATGGAGGTAATTTCGTTTTTCATTTCTTTATAATCACGTGGTAACTATTTGAGATCGCACCCTCAGCAGGAAAACATTTACCATTTTTAAATAAATATGTTCACTGCAGTTAAATCAACTTTAGCTTGTTCATCCTGAAGCCTTGAAGTTTGTTAAATTTTTATTGAAAACATACCTTATGTCCTAGAAAGCAATTCGCTCTTCTAATGCAGGTTTCTACATTGTGGAAACGGAGGCCCCAAATGATTTAAGGATCTATCCATGTTACCTAGCTCGTTGATGGCAGACAAGTCTTAGATTTCTTATCCTGACCCCACCCTTGTGCCCTTTCCCACCTGCTGTTCCACCTCCATTTTCAAGGAGAAAAACCTATTATCCAGCGGTAAGCAATCGATTTCTATGTTCTTATTCAAAATGTGGTCTGGGAACCAGCGCCATGGATCCCCCCCATCCCCGGCAGAATGTTCAAATACAAAATCCAGCCCAAACCCATGGAATCAAAATCTGCATTTTAACTCAATTCTTGGAAGAGACATGTGCACATTGAAAGCTGTGATGCACTAAGCTCTCAGGTTGGACTTTGACATTTAATTGATAGATCTATTTGGTTAGGGTAGCCTCTCAGGCTTTATAGGATTGGAAAACAATATATGTGCATATGTTTTCATTTCAACTAATAAAGCTGTTGCTTATTCTTTAATTTAGCTTGTTACATGACAAAAGTTGCATTATAAAAAAAAGTTTAGCATTATAGATAACTAAATAGATGATTACTTAAAATCAAGTACAAATCTAGGGATGATCTCTAATATTACTCTGACTATGGGATAAAGTAAAGCATTTAGGGCCTGTCTTAATTTGGTGTATAATAATAGGGACTGTGACGGTATAAAAAGATTTTTAGAAATAAAATGGGAAACTAGGCTATCTCCTTCCACTGAGACGTAAGCCACCCATTACAAACTCGATCTTTTTGGGGTTTTTTTTAACATCTTTATTGGAGTATAAGTGCTTTACAGTGTTGTGTTAATTTCTGCTGTATAACAAAGTGAATCACCTATACGTATACATATATCCCCATATCCCCTCCCTCTTGCATCTCCCTCCCACCCTCCCTAACCCACCCCTCTAGGTGGTCACAAAGCACGGAGCTGATCTCTCCATGCCATGCAGCTGAGAAAAACATAATTCAAAAAGAGTCATGTACCACAATGTTCATTGCAGACTCTATCTTAAAACATCCTTTGCAAGCATAGGTTAAAAACAGGGAACATTTCTTGTCCTGTCTCTTATGTGTGAATTTTCATACCAGTGATAAGAGAAAAATATTTGTGGCATCACAAATTTAAACTGTTTTATTCCTATTGTGGAATGTAGGAGTGGCGCTTACCTTTGCACACTGGATTTTGGTCCATCTCTTATTTTTCCTCTTCATCCATACAGTCTCCACCTTGTCCTCTTTCCTCTCATGATTCCAGGAATTTATTAAAGTGCCTTTTTCTGTAGAACCATTTTCTGTAATATTTCACCAACAGAAATGCCTTTTAAAAAACAAAACGAAACAATCTCACAATCTTCCCTCCTCCTTAAAACCCCCAATTTTTATAAGATTAAGTAAAAATTTCTTAATAGACCTTCATCTTTTTGAAAAATATTTATTTATTTTTTTAATTGAAATATAGTTGGTTTACAATGTTTCAGGAGTACAGAAAAGTGATTCAGTCATACACACACACATATGTATGTGTATATATATGTGTATATATGTATGTGACTTTTTCAGTTTCTTTTCCATTACATGTTATTACAAGATATTGAGTATAGTTCCCTGTGCTATACAGTAGGTCCTTGTTGTTTATCTATTTTATATACAGCAGTGTGTATCTGTTAATCCTAAATTCCCAGTTTATCCCTCCCCCACCCTTTACCCCCTTGGTAACCATAAGTCTGTTTTCTGTGTCTGTAAGTCTGTTTCTATTTTGTAAATAAGTTCATTTGTATCATTTTTTTAAAGATTCCACATATAGGTGATATCATAGGATATTTGTCTTTCTCTGAATAGGCCTACATCTTAATGTTCACCCTGATCTGGGTCTTACCCAATTCACTAACACAATATGTGATTGGTCCCAGATAAGAAAAAGAAAATTCCTATTCTATAAAAGATTTTAAGGGACAACCGGAGAAATTTGAATAAAGTCTGTATATCAAAAGTATCATATCAGTGTTAATTTCCTGCTTTTAATCATGGTACTCTGTTTATGTAAGATAATGTCCTTCATTTTAGAAAGTTGCACACTAGTGTTTAGAGGTAAAGGGGTGTCACCCTGTCTGCAGCTTACTCTTAAATGGTTCAGGAAAAAAAGTATAATTCACAAACATACACACACACACAGAAAGAGTGAGAGAGACATTCACACAGATAAAGTGCAGTAAAATAATATTTAGGGAAATTAGGTGAAAGGATTTTAGGATTTCTTTGTACAGTACTATTATTGCAACTATTCTGTGAGTCTAAAATTTCAAAATGAAAAAAAATTGGACAGATGGTCATGTAGATCACCCTGTTGCTATTACAATTACATTATAAAATCTTAATCTGTAAAATATTGTCATGATTTATTTTTTAATGAAATGAAGGCTTATAAAACAATAGGCATACTATGATCCAAGTTATATAAGCTATGCGTACACATATATTTTAGAATAGAAAACAGACTGAAACAATAAGCTTATAAATGTGAAGGATAGTCATTCCTTAGCAGTGAGATTTATGGGTAATTTTAATATATTTTTCCTTTTGCTTGTCTATTTTTTCTTAATTTATTCAAATGGCTGTTTTATTTGTTAAAATGAGAAAACAATAGAATTATTATACTTGCAAATTCTTCATTAGATTTTATTCCATCTTGTTTAGAAATTAAGATTACAAGTAATGAATTTATTTTGCATCTTAATTTGCAAAACATTAGTGCCTGTTTTAACCTTGCTGAAATCAGAAATACAATGGTTTCCCTTGTATTTTGTTTTTCTTGTTGACATGGAAAAAAATTGAAAACATCTCTTGTTCTTTCTCATACTTTAACCAATAGTTTTCACCTATTTTAACACTTGAATTTTAACCGAAACTGCTAAACAAGGACAAACTGAGCCATTTGGATAAGTATATGTACACTTGTCTTGAACCCACTTGGCAAAGGTGCTAAAAAGTGCCAAGTCAGGCTCAGGAGAAAATCTAAAGAAACAAAGGCCCTAGATACTGTTTCTATTGAAGGGATAAGTTTGGTTACATTTTTATTTAATGAACAATCAGGGCAGCAATATTTCTCCTTCTGCCCACCTCTGCTTCTATGGCTCGGAGCCACCTTGTCTTCTTCCAGCTGACTTTACATTTTCGAAGTTGAGGCAGAAGGCATCTACAGCCTTCAAATGCCATAGAAAACTTCTGCCATATTGTTCAGCAGCAAGCTTAGCAGTAATTTCTCATCTCTTCCAGAAAATATCTGTCAATCAGTTAGTAGAAAAACATTTAAAATTTAATTAAATTACTGAGTGGGCACCTTCAAGATGGCAGAGGAGTAAGACATGGAGATCACCTTCCTCCGCACAAATACATCAAAACTACATCTACACGTGGAACAACTCCTACAGAGCACCTACTGAATGCTGGCAGAAGACCTCAGACTTCCCAAAAGACACCCTCAGGAGACCTACACACAGAGGTGGGGCCAAATCCAAAGCTGAACCCCAGGAGCTGTGAGAACAAAGAAGAGAAAGGGAAATTTCTCCCAGCAGCCTCAGAAGCAGCGGATTAAATCTCCACAATCAACTTGATGTACCCTGCATCTGTGGAATACCTGAATAGACAACAAATCACCCCAAAATTGAGGCGGTGGACTTTGGGAGCACCTGTAGACTTGGGGTTTGCTTTCTGCATCTAATTTGTTTCTGGTTTTATGTTTATCTTAGTTTAGTATTTAGAGCTTATTATCATTGGTAGATTTGTTTATTGATTTGGTTACTCTCTTCCTTTTTTAATTTTTATATATATATATATTTTTCTTTTTTCTCTTTTTGTGAGTGTGTATGTGTATACTTCTTTATGTGATTTTGTCTGTATAGCTTTGCTTTTGCCGTTTCTCCTAGGGTTCTGACTGTCTGTTTTTATTTTTTTTAGTATAGTTTTTAGCACTTGTTATCATTGGTGGATTTGTTTTTTGGTTTGGTCGTTCTCTTCTTTCTTTCTCTATTTTTTTCTTACTTTTCTATTTTTAATTTTTAACAATTTTTAAAATATTTTAATAACTTCATTTTATATATTATTTTTTCTTTCTTTCTTTCTTTCTTTCTTTCTTTCTTTCTTTCTTTCTTTCTTTTTTTCTCCCTTTTCTTCTGAGCTGTGTGGCTGACAGGGTCTTGGTGCTCTGGACGGGTGTCAGGCCTGAGCCTCTGAGGTGTGAGAGCTGTGTTTAGGACATTGGTCCAACAAAGACCTCCTGGCCCCACATAATAGCAAATGGCGAAAGCTCTCCCTGAGATCCCCATCTCAACGCTAAGACCCAGCTCCACTCAATGACCAGCAAGCTACAGTGCTGTACAGCCTATGCCAAACAACAAGCAAGACAGGAACACAAAGCCACCCATTAGCAGAGAGGCTGCCTAAAGTCATAATAAGTTCACAGGCACCCCAAAACACACCACCCAATGCAGTCCTGCCCACCAGAAAGACAAGATCCAGCCTCATTCATCAGAACACAGGCACCAGTGTTCTCCACCAGGAAGCCTACACAAACCACTGAACCAACCTTACCCATTGGGAGCAGACACCAAAAACAATGGGAACTACAACCCTGCAGAGTGCGAACCAGAGATCCCAAACACAGTAAGTTAAGCAAAATGAGGAGACAGAGAGATACATAGCAGAAGAAGGAGCAAGGTAAAACCCACCATACCAAACAAATGAAGAAGAAATAGGCAGTCTACCTGAAAAAGAATTCAGAGCGATGATAGTAAAGATGATCCAAAATCTTGGAAATAGAATGGAGAAAACAAGAGGTGTTTCACAAGACCTAGAAGAACTAAAGAGCAAACAAACAATGATGAACACCACAATAAATGAAATTAAAAATTCTCTAGAAGGAATCAATAGCAGAATAATTGAGGCAGAAGAATGGATAAGTGACCTGGAAGATGAAATAGTGGAAACAACTACCACAGAGCAGAATAAAGAAAAAAGAATGAAAATATTTGAGGACAATCTCAGAGATCTCTGGGACAACACTAAATGCACCAACCATCGAATTATAGGGGTCCCAGAAGAAGAAGAGAAAATAAAGGGACTAAGAAAATATTTGAAGGATTAAAGTTGAAAACTTCCCTAATATGGGTAAGGAAATAGTCAGTCAAGTCCAGGAAGCACAGAGAGTCCCATACAGGATAAATCCAAGGAGAAACATGCCAAGACACATATTAATCAAATTATCAAAAATTAAATACAAAGAAAAAAATATTAAAAGCAGCAAGGGAAAAGCAACAATTAACATACAAGGGAAACCCCATAAGGTTAACAGCTGATCTTTCAGCAGAAACTCTGCAACCCAGAAGGGAGTGGCAGGACATATTTAAAGTGATGAAAGGGAAAAACATACAACCAAGATTACTCTCCCCAGCAAGGATCTCATTCAGATTCAATGGATAAATTAAAACCTTTACAGACAAGCAAAAGTTAGGAGAATTCAGCACCACAAAAACCAGCTTTACAACAAATGCTAAAGGAACTGCTTTAGGCAGGAAACACAAAGAAAGAAAAGACCTACAATAACAAACCCAAAACAATTAAGAAAATGGTAATAGGAACATACATATCGATAATTACCTTAAATGTAAATGGACTAAATGCTCCAACCAAAAGACATAGACTGGCTGAATACAAAACAAGACCCGTACATATGCTGTCTACAAGACCCGTACAAAAACAAGACCCATACATATGCTGTCTACAAGAGACCTGCTTCAGACCTAGGGACACATAAAGACTGAAAGTGAGGGGATGGAAAAAGATATTCCATGCAAATGCAAATCAAAAGAGAACTGGAGTAGCAATTCTCATATCAGACAAAATAGAATTTAAAATAAAGATTATTACAAGAGACAAAAAAGGACACTATATAATGATCAAGGGATCAATCCAAGAAGAAGATATAACAATTGTAAATATTTATGCACCCAACATAGGAGAGCCTCAAAACATAAGGCAAATGCTGACAGCCATAAGAGGGGAAATTGACAGTAACACAATAATAGTAGGGAACTTTAACACCCCAATTTCACCAATGGACGGATCATCCAAAATGAAAATAAATAAGGAAACACAAGCTTTAAATGATACATTAAACAAGATGGACTTAATTGACATTTATGGGACATTCCATCCAAAAACAGCACACCACACTTTCTTCTCAAGTGCTCATGGAACATTCTCCAGGATAGATCATATCTTGGGTCACAAATCAAGCCTTGGTAAATTTAAGAAAATTGAAATCATATCAAGCATCTTTTCTGACTGCAACACTATGAGACTAGATATCAATTATAGGAAAAAACTGTAAAAAATACAAATACATGAGGCTAAATAATACACTACTTAATAACCAAGATATCACTGAAGAAATCAAAGAGGACATGTACTCATGCAAGCTACCAGGACAATGACAGTTTATTCACCACGAACTGGGAAAATTCCAAGTAAACCTGATTACTGCTTTCTCCCTCCCTGTTACTAACTCTTTAGAGAAGGTCTTAACATTTGGAGCAGGTTCCCAGACTTAATTTAGTCTGACATGTAGGAAAAATCAGGGAAACCAGGATTATAGTTTAATTACTGACTTCCGTATGGCTAAAGTTGCAGGGATATAGAGAACAGTTAGTTCAGTGCTTGTCAGACTCAAATATGCAAACCAGCCCTAAGACTCCAATTAAAAATTCAGGTGTGGGCTTCCCCGGTGGCGTAGTGGTTGAGAGTCCGCCTGCCGATGCAGGGGACACGGGTTCGTGCCCCAGTCCGGGAAGATCCCACATGCCGCGGAGCGGCTGGGACCGTGAGCCATGGCCGCTGAGCCTGCGCATCCGGAGCCTGTGCTCCGCAACGGGAGAGGCCACAACAGTGAGAGGCCCACGTACCGCAAAAAAAAAAAAAAAAAAAAATGCAGGTCTGAGGTGGGGACTTATGTTCTGCCTTTCTAGTATTGTCCCTAGGAGTGTCCAGGCTTCTGCTCTAGGGCGCACACTTAGGAGCAAAATCTGGTTCAACTCCCTTATTTCAGAGACAAATTCCTTGAAACATAGAGAGGTGAGGACTTCTATTTTATTTACCTGTATGGCAGACTATACGACCAGAGCCCCACCTCCACAACACACACACACACACACACACACACACACACACACACACACACAACTACCTGGGATGCCAGATGAAATGTAATTGATATCCTACTGAAAGCACACAACTGAGCTTGAAGTAAGAAGTCTTCAGGAACACCAAGGATAAAGAACAGAAAACTGGAGAGTAAGTACATGAACTGCCATGGGACACACTGAGAACTACTCACCTAATTTTCTAAATGTGTTCCAGAGAGGGACTGTGACCTACTCAAAATTACATTTGTGTAGGACCATGACTTGCTCAAAATTCCATTTTTGCAAACCCCGTGTAAGCACTATATCATTAGCCATAGAAACTAAAGAAGATATTTTGTATTATTTTTCAATTAAAAAAATATACAATTTTTAAACGTTACACTCCATTTACAGTTATTACAAAATATTGGCTATATTTCCACGTTTCCCAGTACATTCCTGTAGCCTATCTTATACTCAGCAGAAACTGAAGAAGGCTTTGACAAATAATAATGAAGACCTACATATCAGATTTAAAACTTACTATAATGCTGGTATGATTTAAGAAGAAAAACAGGAATAGGCAAATACATCAGTAGATCAGCATAGAGAGTAGAAACAGAATTAAATATAAATGTAAATATATATTTTCTTAGTATCTGAGGAGGCTGCATTTCAATTCAGGGGGAAAAACAAGGTAGATCATTTAATAAATGGTAATGGGACAGCTGCCTTTCCTTTGAAGGAAATCAAGATTGGTATACAGTATACGATGGTACATGGTGAATTGTAGTCTAAATTTAAAAAGATCAAATTATGTAATAAATTTAAAACACAGCTGTGGGAAGAAAATAAAACACAACTGTGGGGCTTCCCTGGTGGCGTAGTGGTTGAGAGTCCGCCTGCCGATGCAGGGGACACGGGTTGGTGCCCTGGTCCGAGAGGATCCCACATGCTGCGGAGCGGCTGGGCCCGTGAGCCATGGCCGCTGAGCCTGCGCGTCCGGAGCCTGTGCTCCGCAACGGGAGGGGCCGCAGCAGTGAGAGGCCCGAGTACCAAAAAAAAAAAACAACTGTGAGAAGCAAACAAAGGATACTATTCGTAAATCTTAGGAGTCCAGAAGCCCCAAATAACAACAACAAGAGGACAGATTTAATCACATACAAATAAAAACTTATGCACAGCCAAAGGCCCTCTTTAAAACAAAGTCACAAAACAAACAATCATCTGGGAGAAACAATCTAACACTTATTGATAAAGGGTTACCACACCTAATATAAAAAAGTTTCCTAACAAATTAATTAGAAAAACACAACAACCCATAGAAAAAGTTTAAAAAATGCAAACAGTCTGGAGAAGAAATGCAGAAGGGAACTTAATGGTAATCAGAGAGATGCAAATTAAGACTGCAATGCCCACTCTGCCTGATCATTGGTGTTGATCTTAGGTTTGAACTGATATACTCATGAGAGAAGGAATAGGCTTTACTCAGCACCAAGTTTATTTCACTCTATGACAGGATAAATGAAAGGCAAAAACAAATCATGCATGACACCAACAGAGTGGGGTCTTCTGACTATTAGGCAGAGCTTGCAGTATCCCCAAATCACTACACGCTTAGGACATGTGTGACCACAGAGACAGAGCTGAGCTCTTGGAAGCCATCAGCCCTGGATTTGAATACCTTGCTAATTGTACCACTGTCTGATACTGCAGTATCTCATCGATATCATTTATTTTTTACTTGAAAAAGCATCTTGATGATAATGTGCAGGTGCTTGGCCAAGTACATACACCTCAAGCTGCTTATCATTTATCTTGGATAGGCTATGGGTATAGTTCTAGTGTTAGTGTCACAAGAAAGATTTAACCAACAGTCAAATACATATGTCCATGTATGTATGTATTTATATATATATATATATATATATATGGAAGAAAGGAAGAAAATTTTATTCTATAAATGACTATATTTTCTTTTAAATTACTATAGCAAACATATATTACTCATGAGTTTTATTTAAAAAATAGTTGGCTTCAGGGACATTTGTTAAGGAAATAACACTATCAACTAATGCTAAACCTGACCCCGATGTAATAACCTGTGAAATGGACTACAGAATGGCTTACCAGAGTCCCTGGTTCTTAGAGGACATTTGGGTCTTACTAACTGAAGGCCATTCCTACTATTAGGGTGTTTCTGTGACTTGCAGAGGTGTTTCTTCTCTGGGTATCCCGCTGCAAGGAGAATGAGGTTTTTTAGTAACTGTCAGACTTCCCTGGCAGCTGGGCCCCTAAACACTTTGGATTAGCCCGTGTTTATTTTGTTGTTTTTGTTTTTGTTTTGTTTCGGGTAGTAAAAACCTCTAACACCTGGCTCCTGAGGCTGAGATATTCAGTCATATCGTGTCTCTTCACATAAAGCCAACATTCCCCAAGAATCTGGTCAAGTTCACGTAGAAGCTTCTCTAGTCCAGTAATATTAACTGTCCAAGCCCAGGATAAGTTTCCAGGGGTCTCAGAACTGAGGTTCTCTGGATGTCGTCAGAACTCAGTCTCAAATTGCAGGTTTAAGCCAAGTTCTTGATGGCATCAACTTCACCAGAGTTGACTTGTGGCTCCTGGTGTGACTTTGAGACCTTCACAGTCAGCTCTGATAGATTTTCAATAAGCTTCATCTAGAACCTCAATAGGAATGCTGGCTAATGATTGCTGGCATTTGCTCTGAGCTGAGAGGTCAAGTGACAGTCCCTGCTTGCTCCAGAAGATGGGGGAGAATCTTCGAGATCTCCATCTTGGATTCCAATACTCCCAGTGGCCTTTAGGGCCATGTTCTCCCTGGGGAGGTGGGGGGGGGGATTGTCTCATGAGAGCATCAGGAAAAATATTTCTGGAGGCTCCTAGGGCCCAGCTCAACCCTGTGTGCTCAGGGAGACCCGTTGGAATTGTGTGCATGAGGTTCTAGAAAGTTAGATTTCTGCAGCTAGACACTAGCTAGACCCAGTCTGTCCTGGAAGCAATTGGGAAGACCCACGGTGAGGTTCTGAGGCCCTCCAGACTCAGTGGGAAGACAATTAGAAAATCTCCCATCTCCAGGGATAAGATTAGTCCTGGTATGCCAGCCATTCCATTACTGGCCCTGGCTCTCACTAAAGAACAGATTTTGCTGCTGGGCATAAGCTGTCTTTCTTAGGCAAATTTTCACAGGTTTTGGTCTATTTAAAAGGACAGCCCTAATACTCAGAAGATCCATGGGTATTTAGGTAAATTATTTATGGTCTGAAATCTTGTACATCCACTTTTCAAAGGAGTAATGCAATATGGATGAGAAATGAGTTCTGCCTCAGTGCATACACCATGCTCAGCATTCTTGCAGAATGGTCTTCGCCGTGTGGAGTCTTTTGGCAACCTCTGTGGTTTTTAAACTTTTATGGCCCAAGCATTGCTCAAGGTGAAGCAGGTGTCCATGGAATTTTATTTTAGTAGTAACTTCCTTGTGGAATGGTTATTTGATTCTCTTCCTTATTAGGATATTTCTGGGCTGAGTTTTCAGCATGAGAGCACTGGCTATTATGATTATTTGAAATTCTAAAATAATACAGTAAGAGGGTGTTTTTTTCATTTTGCCAGAAAATAAATTTAGGCCATGAAAAATTGGATTATTTACCCTAGATGACACAGTGGACACTTACAAATTCAAATTTGACCTTAAATTTAATTATTCCATTAGACCTAAAGTTCTAAAATTTCAGCATGCATCAGAATTATTTGTAGAAGGCAGAGCTCTGGGTTCCATCGCCAGAGTTATGATTCAGTGGGACCCAAGGATTTGCTCTTCTCACGAATTCCCCAGTGGTGTTGATGTTACTGCTCCAGGGACCACAGAGAACCATTGCTCTAGACTATGCTGAGGTTTTGTAAACTCTCATCTGCTATAGTTTATTCCTTAAAAGCTTGTATGCGCTTCTAGCTTGTAGAGGACCATCAACATCTTTTATATTGTTATACACAAGGATCATTCAAGGGCAGTTCTAGGTTGTATTAGACCAAAGTTTTTATTCTTTGGACTTTCCTTTATGAAAGAAACACTTTAGCTCCAAGGGAATGTTTTGTCGCTCCATTATTTGTTTTTTATTTCCTTGTGAATACAAGAGAAAATCTTGCTTGGGCCTGACTGAAATAATTCATCCTCTGATATCCCTGAAACAGGTCTGAAATAAAACATTTATCTTTTCCTTTGAAAAAAATGAAAGTTAAACCCCGAGTATATCCTCTCTGTTTGGGAGTATTGAGGACCACGTTCCCCAGCTCTGTGATGATTATGACTCTTAGTCTTGGCTCCTGACTCCACATTGTGTGATCAGGCCCAAGGCCCCCCGCCCTTCCAGGAGCATTCATGTTTTTCCTTTGTCAACTCAGAGTGATACTTCTGCGAGGATCAGATTAGTTAAGAGATATGAAAGAATTTGTGCATTCTAAAAATATGAAATGGCACTATTTTATTTTTGAAAGACAGAAATGACCAAGGACAAAACTATTTTGCTAGGATAGTCTGTCTCTAGAAACATCAATATAATGAACTAACTGTTCTGCCGGAATAGTCACAGATGAGTAGGAAAGCCCAGCTTGCTCTTAACACCTGTGAGCCATACATATCTCTCTATTTCAGAGGTCTTGAAGGTCCTTGGTTACTTTCAATAGGTTATATGTTATTTCTGCTGGCAGCAGTCAGTGGGGTATTGATGTAACTTATTGAAATCGTTAGAACAACTCTGCCATGATTCACATATAATTTGGCTGTAGCCACAAAATTATGTCTCAAGTATATCTTAATGGGTGGCCTACTTGTGCTATTTATTGCCTTCATTCTAAAAGACATTTAAGTGCTGTGCTGTTTTCTTGAACTAAAATATTTAACATTTAAAATAACATAACCTTTATCCCCAAGATTACATTAAAATGATGGTTTCAGGTTTCATTTAATTTTTCACTAAATGAGAGTGTGATAGCTGAAAGACAACAAAATTTCTGGGGTGCCTTTTGAGAGGAATCAGAAATTAGTTGCTAACAGAGAAAACCCCTGAACTCAAAAATTTATTGTATATTCTGTATTGCTTTACAGAAAATACCTAAATTACTCATAAAACTTTTATGAACGAGACCATTTTTGAAGCTGAAAAGCATAAAATAATGTTGAAACTCTTGAAGTGAAGATGAAAATGTTCCTCAAACCACCTCCCCTCCCTTTTGTGACCCAGTTTCTAGTGGAAAGCTCTCTAACAAAACTGTTCTCCTTTTACTTCCTCTTTTCTGAGTGATTGATGTGTAGGGAATTTTGTCTTGACTGGGGTAACTTCGGAGGAGAATACATCTTTTCTCACTGGATTCAGCACATGTTTATTTCTGTTTGGCTCCAAAGGGCAGGATGCTGTCATTGACTTTTCTTTTTTCTTTTTTTGGCCAATCTTCTCATCATATCCATCTATGGTCATTGTAGGAGATGGTAAAACATTTACAGACTGGCATTCAGTTGGAAATCCTTTATAGCATCAGTTGGAATCCTGATGGGAAAATGAAAACTGCATTAGTCATTGAAAATAAAATAGATTTGATTTGGGATATCACTACACAGTAGTTAAAGAGTTGAAAGAGCAAAAAGGAAACACTGTGGCCTAAAATAATAGCTATAGGAAGAGCCTGGGATAAAGAGGAAACAGTGAAGATAAGGGACACAGTGTGGTTGGTTTGGGGAAGCAAAAAGAAGCTGCAGGCTTGGTCAAGCATCATTGCTACCGCAGCTACAGTGGTAGGGGCCTAGGCTGAAAGGAAATTCTTTGTCCCCTCCTCCTACTTTCCAGGATTGCTCTCAGAGTGCTGCCTGTTGGTGGGAGGTCACAGTCAGCCAACCAGCATGGGAATCTGGGAAATAGATTTGGTGTATTTTGAGCCCCGGCATCTCAGAGTATAGAATGAATGTGGAGGTGTGAGCAAACTGATAACTAATCAGCATAGTCATAATAATTTTTAATACAAAGAGAGTAATTTCTTAGCATACTTTTTCCTTATTAATATACTACCATCACTTCAGGGTCCTGTAATTAAATATATAATGAAGTTTTCATCAAATGGCATTTTAGATTTCTAATTTTCAACTCTATATGTTTGCCATTCTGTAATTCATGGATTTCTGTCTGTCTCTCATCGTTGATAAGCACTATTTTAAATTACCATAGTATACTTTACACATGCATATTTATACATACATATATACACATATAGGGTAATTTGGAATATGGGATTTTCACCTTCTGTGCTGATCTGAAACTTAATTAATCCCTATATATGGTGCAACTTCACGGTATCTAATAACCTATGACAATTTCAAGCATGTTAAAGCAATTTAAAAATAACCGAAGTATATGAAAGTTTATTTCCTCTAAAGAAAAAGAATTTGAGAACATAAAATAATAGCATTTTTAGAAAAGGACTTTAGAGCTCATCTAACCAATGAACCTTAAGTTTCTAAAATTAGTTCCACACGATAGTCAATTCTTTCTTAAAGATTTTAGTGCTGGACTGAGATAGTAATGAAAAAGCTGAAATAAATTTACACTCAACACATGTGACTTCAATTAACCCAGTTTTCTTGAATTGTATGAACTGGAAATGTTTTAGGTGGATGGATGAGAAAAAGGAACTCAAAAAGAAATGAGCATGGGCTAGATTGGGATGTTAGCTCATTCCAAAGAGTTATAATTAGGATCTACGTTATCCAAAAGGCAAATATGCTTTGAGGTCTGCTCTGTCTATATACCTAGGGAAAAATATGTGATTCCTTCGGTGGGAAAAATTACCAAATGGTTTATGAGAGTGAGGCAGGAAGCATACATAGTGTAACAAGCACTAACTAAGCCTTTCTATAATGGAGTAGATCTGAGGCTTGTCCTTTATAAATAAGAATTAAGAGAAAGTGCAGAGCTGGAAACCAGGTTTAGGGCTCACATTTCTCCAATGTAAATTAAAGAAGGGAAAACAAACCATCTTTTTCAGGTCAGAGACTCTGGCATTATTATTCTTACTGAAGCTAACATAAACTGCTTTCAAAACAAGAAAATAAACTTGTTGCCCTTCCTGAAGCACTCCAGCCCACCTGACCCCTATACACGATCTAAGATCTTGTTATGTTACAATCATTTGCATTTTCCCAAACATACATTTTTCTTCCCTATCTTTGCTCCTACTTTTCTCTTAGCAAGAAATGTCCTCTCCTCTTTTGCCCTTCCTGTGGAAATTCAACCTATCTTTCAGATTCCATGAGTGTCAATAAGCCCCTCCAAGATTCCCTTTGCTTCATTCAGTTGCCTCTTCCTTACGCTTAGAACTTTCTGCCTTATTATTTTCTGTCTCCTACACAAACAGTTCCTTACTTTAGGAGATACACTCCTCTGATAATACTACCACAGACTACTAGGCATGAAAGACTTATACTCTTTTCTCCAGAAAGTCATACACATTTATATACAAAGAACTGTATATAGAGTTTGTTAATAGAGCTAAAGATTTAAAAGATGGAATCTTTTAGACTCCTAATGTACTTTTTTTTTCTTTAAAATGAAGTATCTGATGTTTCTTTTCCTTCCCTTTCCTTTCCCTCCCTTCCTCCCTTTACACTTCCTTCCCTCCTCCCTCCCTCCCTCTTTCTTTTTCTTTCCTTCCTTCTTTTTCTTTTCTTTTCTTTCCCTTCCCTCCTTCCTTCTTTCTTTCTTTCTTCCTTTCCTCCTTTCTTTCATCTTTACAGAATAGTGGTTTCTACTTTTTATTTAGAGAATCAAATGTTTGGGTACTTTTTTTCTTAGAGAGGAAACATATCTCAACAAAGCAAGTACAGCTGAAACCCTATATACTTATAACCCAATATACTTACTCTGAAAAACTCTGTTGAAGAAAAAGTATATTACACTCTAATATTATGTCTTTAAGGACATTGTAGAATTAAGTAGTGGAAAGAACATTGGACTTCATGTCTAAAGATGTGGGATCAATTTTATGATCCACCAGTTAGTATGTATGTGAACTTCCAAATTAATGTAATATCCCCAAGCCTACTACAGCTCTGTAAAGTAAAAAATAATAATACTTACATGACTGTAGAGATCAGATGAAACACAAATGAAAACATGTGTGAACTGTGTATTACATTAGCTAAGTTGTAGAAGTTGTTTTTCTTGTCATGAATGAATAAGAATCCTTATAATGTAAAATCACATTTAAACATAAGCACCAAGTTGCTCTTGGGATATGAAACATTTCAGGGAAATAAAGAAGAATACTACTTTATCTAAAATGCCTCATGTATTCCTCACTGTATAGCTGATTTTTAAGAAAACTAAATGTGAGATCTAAAACTCATTTGCATCATATGCACTGAATTAATACCAGTGAAAGGAACTATAGTGTAGTAAGAATGGCAGTGGTCTTACCTCAGACACATCTGTGTCCTCCTCTTACGATCTCTTAGCCTCACGTCTGTGTGGCAGATGTGATATAACCAGGTTGGTAGGGTAAAGAGCCCCTTTAGTAGTGGGGCTGGATATGAAAGGGGAAGCTTTGCTTTTCTGGGGACTTTTTCTTGCGACCTGATGGTCCTTCCCCTCAGAGCAGTTAAGCCACGGCTGGCATTATCTAACTTTAAATTTCTCCATTGATCAGGGACCCTGATGATTTAATGACACATAAATTGTATTCCCCGAGATTCTACTTGTCAGGAGTTTAATGGTGGAAGCAGATGTCCCTGTGGTGCCATCACACTTATATAAAAGAGTCCCATCATGAGTGGGTACCACATAGAATCACTATTCTTTTCATTTTTGTCTTAAGAGTCTAAATGAGACTTTAAAATTACAGAAGAGACCCTAGAGACTACAATATCTTCAATTAAACCAATCATTTCCAATAAAGGAATGAGATATACTTAAATTTTAAAATGCCAACATTTCATGACTTTTTCATTTACAAGCTATATGCTTTTATGCAAGATAGTTTTCCCTGAGTCTTACTGTTATTTTTAATATTCTTTGAAGTCTCAGAGATGCATTTGATTATTTAAAATAATGTTTTAAAAATAGCCATGTGTAATGTTTCTCTTTAGAAGAATATTATATAAAAGAGAATTATAATCTCAAAAATGCCAATGGAATGTTTTTTACTTGCATTAGATTTTTTCATCTGCCTGTTCTAGTTACATGTAACTAATTACAATAAGTCTTTCCCATTCACAGAAGCATTGTTAATCATTTTCTTTACCAGTGATCCCTAAAATAATAATTTGTATTTCTGCAGAGTGAGAAGCTTTTGTGCATGTATGTTTGTGTGTGAGCACACACGTAAAATTATGGATGACGATATTAATGTCTACAGTAGGAAAGATCAGTTTACAAATTCCTGGTTTATTTTTGTTTTATACATCTATCTATACATCTGTATAAAATAAAATGCTTATAAGTTTAACTGAGACCATATAATTTTATCATATGACTAACCACAAAGGAGTATTGGTAAGTAGCTCTTATATTCATTCATTTGACATTGATGGAGTACCTAGTGTGTGCCAGTCATTGAGAAGATCAATGAGGACATGAAGAAGATAGGATCCACGCCCTCAAGGAACACAGAATCTGCGGCCTAGAGAATATACACGTAAATGCATTGACTATCATAAAACAAGACAGTCTTGTAGCTGAGATTAGTTCAATGAGCTATGAGAATATACAGCAGCAGAATTTCCCCAGTCCCTTGGGAAAGAGCAAACAAAGTTTCCTGGGTGATGCTCCAGCTGAGTCAAGAAAGGATGATGTGCTGAGGTGCGGATGCTTGAAAGAGTATGTTTTATCAGGGATTCGTTCAAAGCATGTATTTCAATATGATTGAAATGTCAGTATTTGGTATACACATTTCATTATAACTAAAATGTAGTCTGCAGAGCAAATGTGGTTAAGAGAGGAGGCTGCAGAGATTGGCCGTGCCAGACTGTGGAGGGCCACGCTCAGGGGTTGATATTTTATTTTGAAGGCTGTAGGAATCCAACGAGCAGTTTTAAGTAGTGTTGGAAATGAGAAATAGCTTGATCAGTTCTTCATTTTACAAAGATCATCCTGGTAAGATTGTGGTAGAAATACTGAAGGTCATTAAACTAAGGGCAGGGAGAAGAGGTAGGCGGGTAATGTAAATGGCAAGGTTTTAAACATCAGGAACTGTGCAAGGGAAAAGCATCTGACAAAACCAAGAGACCTTCGTGGGTAGACTCAAGAGGCTTGACGACCAATTATATGTGAGGAGTAGGGGAGAGGGAAGGACCAAGCATAATTCCTGGATTCTAAATTAGGCAGGGTGGTGGTTCCATTGACTGAAAAGGGAGGCGGTTTGGAGAGATGATGAAAAGTACTGAGTGATCCCGTGGGGACTAAGAAGACCCCTGAAAAAGTAGATAGAGAAGTGCAAAGGGCATTTGTTGCGGCCAGGTACTTTGAAGAAACACCTAGGTTGGAAGAATAGATCTGTGCTTTAGCAACCCAGTGTTAATTGAAATCCAAAGAGTAGATGGGGCCACCCAGGGAGATCAAATACAGTAAGAGGAAAAGAAGGACAAAGATGGAACTCTGTTAAACACTGTCTTTTAAGGGGTAGCTGAGAGAAAATGAATTCATGCAGGAGGTTAAGTGGCTAGAGATGTAGATGGAAAAATAGGTGAGAATTGCATCATGGAAGTCTTCCAGGAGAAAATTTCAGGAGGTTTGGTCCAGACTTCTATATATTTCAGAGGAATTAAGTAAGATCAAGGCTGAAATGTGTTTATTTTATTAGGAAAAATGGGATAACTGATCACCCTTGTGAGAAAAAATTTCCCTGGAGAGATAGGGATAGAAATCACATAGTAGTAGGGTGAGGGCAGAATGGAAAGGAGAAAATGTAGACTACTTTTAAAGTACTTGGTTACAGAGGAAATCAGGGAGATTAAAGGATGGCTAGAAGACCCTGGAAATCAGACTGAACATTTAATTCTTAATAATGGGAGAGAGATTCATATGTACCTATGTATGAAGAGAAAGGAAGCAGTAGAGAGAGTTGCTGAGAGTACAGAAAAGAAGGAAGATATTGTGAGGTCCCTAAGGAAGAAAATGTGATTTAGGGCACAGTTTGAAGGATTATGTTTGACTTGATATAAGACCAACTTACTTGTGAAACTGGAGAGAGGTGATAAGAGCCAGTGGAGATACAGCTATTTATTGATGGACAGGGATGAGGTAAAAGCAGGAAATTGAATGATGACCTATACCTTGGGAAGTAAGAGAAATCTCCTCTGTGATAAAAAATAAAATAAAATGGCAATATTTCTGTGGATACTTTCGTAGGAATACTGATGGTCTCCATGAAATTGAAATGGTATACTAAAAGTATAAAATGATTTGTCCTAAAAAATGTTGTGTGGAACAAGATATTGATAAATATTTTTCAATCATTTTTTTTATTGCTGTGGATGTCAATGTTTGGTACTTTATTGTGGCACATTTTTAATTACAAATATGACAAAAAAGCTACAGTGACCAATTGAAAATAGTTTATACGAGTTGAAGATGATAGGGGAATCAAAAGTTTATGTATTTCACAAAGTGAATGTGTGATTGGCAGGACCTAAGAGAGACCAGAAGTTGCAGAGGGACTGCGGAGTCCAGGGTCTCTCATAATGTTGAGCCTTAAAAATATATTTTTCATGTTATCTCTAAGATGTCACATACACAGTGACTGAATTTTCTAGAGCATAAACATAATTAATTTGTTAAATGTAAACCTTTAAGGTACATCAGTTTTGTAGCCATATTTTGGCATTTCTTTATTCTGCAACTGGGAACCTCAAAAAATAGAAATGGCCTTGACTTTACTTGCCCACTGAGATGCCCTTGTGCTCAAATGGTAATGATGGGTCTTAGAAGCATAACTGAGGAAGCTTCCATCCCAAGATCATATATTTGGATTTTTAAAAATTATTATTTTGGGAGGATAGGAGAAACAGAAGAAAAGGGAATGTTTGTTGATAGAGTCTGTCCACTTACTTACTAATGTATCAGTTGATTGGAAATTAAGACTAATCCATTCTGAATCTGGTTAGCATAGTAAATCTATATAATAATTTAATAGAGGTTATGCTAAACCAATGATTAAACATCACTGTATGTTGCACATTTCTGGGTTAGCTTATTGTTTACTATCAACTGAACAAGGAATAATTTATATAAGCAGAAAAACTCTACTCATGCAGAATTCTACTGTCTAGATGTCTTACTTATGGAAAATCCTATTGAAACCTAGAAGTAGGCAAAATATTCATTCTGAACAACTTAAAATAGGAATATACAACATACTTTCAGCACTAGGGTTGCCAGACAATTTCAATTAAATATTCTGGGATTCTTGATAGAAAACTGTTTAGTCAAAAATAGATAACATGGTAAATTTGATAATCTCCGTTGTACTCTATATTGGGTATTGTGTGGCTTTTAATACCCAATTTTTTCCCAAAATATCATTTTTTTGCTTCAACATAAATGGAAAGCATAATAAGATATATGCAGTGTTCCCGTCCTACTATCTTGAACATTCAATTTTTTTTTGTTCTTTAGTCTATACACTTCTCTCAAGTCTGTACATTTCTTTTCCCATACCAGTAATAAACCATTTTATACAATAATGGTACAGCAAATTCTTTGTTGAAAAAGAACATTTTAATTCATCGAGAAATGCTATTCTTTCCAAAATGTGAACATCATATTCAAAGCACCACCTCCTCTCTAAAGAAAATATGAAAGGAACTATTTTTAAAGTAGCAGCAGGAAGATTGGAATATTTCATCAAAATAAGGAAGTTACTCACAATTAGCCAAACCCGAAACACTCAGGGGACATGACATTGAACTTTCAAAAGGCAATGCTTCTCCAGATATATGGAACTTCTGGTGTACATATGTATTGCTCCAGAGAGCAATTTAGTTCTGTTGTAATTCAAAAGTGAAGTTTAAAAATGACCTTCTATTAAGGGAGGGATAGGGAGGATGGGAGGGAGACGCAAGAAGGAGGGGATATGGGAACATATGTATACGTACAGCTGATTCACTTTGTGATACAGCAGAAACTAACACACCATTGTAAAGCAATTATACTCCAATAAAGATGTTAAAAAAAATGACCTTCTATTTATTCTTACATCTGAAAGATAAGAAACTCAGTAAAAAAAATTAATATAGATTCCAGGTGTGCAAATCTTTTGATAAGGTTGCTAAATATTTCCTACCTAAAAAGTTCCACAAGATAAAAACAGGATGAAACAAAATGAACACCAATGCCTTAAAAGATAAAGGGGGGCAGGTTTAAAACAAAATAAATGTGTCCCTACTTAGTAGTTGGTACACAGTGCTAATAATAATAAAAATTTTAGTCAAATGCAATGCATGAAACTTGATTGAATGCTGGTTTAAAAAAAACTATAAAAGACATTTTTGGACAATTGGAGAAGTTGAATATAGACTGGATATTAGATGACATTATGGAATTATTGTCCATTTCCTGAGATGTAATAAGAGTACCATAATTTTTATAAGAGAATGTCCTTATTCCTAAGAGAGCATGCTGAAGTATTAGGGTAACAGGACAAAAACAAAAACAAAAACGAACAGGTGGACATTTACCCTATTCAATTCTATCCATTGATTGTAAGATGTACCACTATTGTTTAATAATTAAGAGAGAAAAATGCTGTCAATAAAAATAATGCTATATGCTTTCATACCACTTTGCATTTTAGCTTTTATTGATAGAGGTTTTTAAGTCATTCATGAAAATTTGCATAATTATACATCTCTTTGTACATACCTAAAAAATGAAAACTTAAAAAAATATTCATTAATTTTTCCTGACACTTCTCCACACTCAGAGTCTGACTCTTTCAGATCTTGTTTGGCCTCACTGCCACCCACATCCATGTCATTTCTTCCAGTATCATCCTCTGTACCACTAGGAAAACTGGTATTGCAGAATTTCTTCAAAGAGTGCTTCACCCTTTACTTTGGGACTTTCTTCCAAGCTGCAGACACCATTTTGCAAGGTTGAGGGTGGTGCTTTTGATGCTTGCCCTTGGGCAGGTAATGACCACATCCCCAATGCCATCTGGCAGCAGCAATTACAAGACACGATCAGTTCAGGACACATCCCAATTTTAGAAATATTGAAACTGTGGAACAATCTGTATGTCTTAGAATAGATGAAACTTGGTATGTTTAGTTTAATTCAGGCAACACTTAAAGCTCATTAACTAGATTTCATTTTACTCTTCATTATACTTAGTATGTGTAGTCTGGTTTTTAAAGCCATAGCTTATTATTAAAAGCAACAAATATAGAATTGAAAAGAATAAAATCATTGGCATATTGCTTTATAATTTGAAAGCTGCTTTCATGTGTCCCAACTAATTCAATTTTCCAACACATTAAATGCTTGCTGGGTACTATTATTGTTGGGTTACTATTTGGGTTGTTGTGGACTATTATTTATTTGCATGCCCACTTTACAGATGATTAAATGGTTAGATCATGAACACTAGTAAATGCTCAAATGTGAATTCAAATGCAACCTGCATGGTGCCAACATGCATGCTTTTTCTACCCACTCTTCTACCAGGGAGGAGAGAGTGAGGGCAAGAGAAAGCAATGCTGGCTTTAGGGGAGCAATGACCACAGCTACACAGCCCCACAGAAATGCAGACAAGAGGACAATATATAAATAAAGTTTTCTTTCACCTCTTTCTGATGACCTACAAATTGAAATTTCCTGTCATCTTTATCGTCATAAACCTGGCCGATGTTCATGACCTTCTACCCGGTAGGTGAGGTCCGCACCCTGAAGCACCTGGTGCCCAGGGGGTGTCTCCACGCTGTGCACCGCCCCATCCCAGCAGCCGAAGGAAGGTCACCACCGCAGCCTTCTTGCAGGCTGACCCTTGACCTGGCGCGCTGTTGCGTTGAGCGCTGACGCATGCGCACGGCTCTCTTGTCGGCATATTTAAATCCAAGTGCCTTGGGGGCAAGATGTGGTCATTATAGTATTTCCCAAAGGACTTGGCACATAACAGTTAATATGTCACTTTTTATGTGCATGTGCTCACATTACTACTTTGTGGACTCCAGTTCAGACAGTACCATCACTAGGGGGGCGCGCAGGTGAGCATATGCGCGCAGGTGAGCATATCAATGTTGGAATGAATTAAAGAGACCCTAGGGATGCACATATTGCATTACTGGGGCCGAATAAAGGATGTTGTTCTCTTTAAACAGTTTTTAAAAAGGACAGAAAAGAGAGGTAAGTAAGCAACAAAAGCAAAAGTGATAAGATGTGGCTAAAAGGCTATGGAATTCCAGAGGATGGAGACATTTCAAACCTTCAGGATCATCACAGAAGCCTTCATCCAGTGGTTGGGATTTCAAATGGACTTTGAAAGATGGAGAAGATTTCACCATGAAACCATTGAGAGGAAGAATCCCAAGTGAAGAAACAGCATGAGCAGAAGTTGGAAAGTAAGGGGCAATATACAGTGAATAGTGAGAAACTCAGTTTGATTGGGGGTAGCAGTAGAGACTGTAGGGAAGGGTTTTAAATGGCTAAAGAAATGTCAGGAGAGATGTTTTTACAAAGAATGTTCATCATAGAAATTCTTTCAGGTGATGCCAAATTTATAACCACAAAGAATGGCAGAGGGGCAGAACAGTGAAGAGCCCCACATAAGAAAGCATGAAGCTGCTTCAGAATGGCTGTGAGCTTTCTTTCCTCTCAAGAGAAAATACCACTGCATTTCTTTTTTTTTTTTTTTTTGCAGTACGCGGGCCTCTCACTGCTGTGGCCTCTCCCGTTGCGGAGCACAGGCTCCGGACGCGCAGGCTCAGCGGCCATGGCTCACGGGCCCAGCTGCTCCGCGGCATGTGGGATCTTCCCGGACCGGGGCAGGAACCCGTGTCCCCTGCATCGGCAGGCGGACTCTCAACCACTGCGCCACCAGGGAAGCCCCACACTGCATTTCTTAGATGACACTATTGCCACACTGCTCCAAAAAAAAGAGAAAAGGTGCTGACTCCGGTGACTATAATTTCATCTCTCCACTTTCCCTTTATTTCAGTAGCTATGTGGCAGGCTTTTGTTACAAACTTAGAGGATGACTGGTCCAAATGCTCAACTATTCATATTCTTGTCTAGAAAGAAAGTTCCATATCTGTTCTTAAGAGATAACATGTCCGTATGAGTTAAGAAATTAGAAATAGCCAATCAATTCAAACAAATTAGGTTATAGCCATAACACAAATTTTAATACTTAGAATTAAGTACTTTTAATAATTATAAATTTTAATTTTAATACTTAGAATTAAAAATATATTTTAGACAAATAAAGACAATAGCTTTTCTCAATATATTATTATTTTGCAGCTATATAAATTAATAAAACAAATACCTTATTTTTTTATGGTTTCAAAGTAGATTCACATCCATATTCTCAATTGCATTCTCATAACTACTGAAATTATCAGGGCCTGGAATTTAGCCCTGTTTTTCATATGAGAAGACTGAGGATGAGATATAAAATGAGAAATGAGAAAGCAAAGACTTTTGAGTAGACCAAAGAGCTAGTAGTACCAACTTTGTTGTTACAGATGTGGAAACAGAGACCTAGGGAGGTGGCTGACTTGCCTAAAGACTTAGAGCTGTTAATTGCTGAAGCTGGGACTCAAATCCTGCATTATGACTCTTAGACCAGGAAACTTCCCTCCAAACCCTACTACTTCTGAAGATGAAGTAAGACCTTTCCTTTTGATCATTGCATCCACATGATTCAGCAAATGCTCAAATTCTATTTCACAAGAATGTAGTCAATTCTGTTAAACTTTCTGTAGCCAGCATGCATCAGTATGGTTTGTTCCATACTGCACTCTCCGAAATGAATAAATTCTTCACCTGCAGAGGAGTGACATTTAAAATAAAGCCAAATAATTTTCTGTTTTTGAAAATGTCAAAGGTGATCAGGGATCACTTCCAGATTTGGAGCTTTAGTAGCAATTTTTTCTTGAACGACTCTGCAGTTTAAACACATATGGGTCGATATAATCTCTGGGCCTCTTCTGGTGAGTTGCAGTTTTGAAATTCACTTAATCCCTTGCTATTTTAGAATCAATATCATGCACTAGATGGGCCATCCAAAGATGGGCCATCCAAAGTTTGGATGTTAGTGTTTGGGTGGGCCATCCAACACTAACATCCAAAATTAGTGTTTATGGCTATATATATATATATAATCATTGCAGTCTACAAATCAGCAGTGTACCCAAATGCTTCCTAACTGCTGAGAGATTTATTCCACAGAATGAAAGAAACAAGGAAAAAGACAGTTCACTGCTTTATACGCTTTAGAAGGTCCAGATAATTTTGAAAATTCTTCCAGCAGGGAAAAATAACATTCAATTACAGACTGAAAAAAAAAATTTATGACTATTTATTTATTATATACGAAATGTCCTATTTCCTAGTAGGTGTCACATGTGGATTGTAATTTGGATATAGAAACAATATTTTCCACATTCCATCCAAAATGGATGATAGGAGTCTGATGGGCAATTGGATTCACAGCTTCTTTTCCCACTCTCATCTTGTGTGATCTTAGGGAAAAAATCTTTATGGTGAAACAATTTACCATTTTTAATGGTGTATTTATAATTTCTACTTTCAACAAATGTTTTTTAGGGTGTCCTAGATGTTATGATATAAAAATTTTGCAGCTACTTTTGGTTAACAAACAGTTGCCTTATGATTTTGGAACAGAGCAAGTTTTTTAAAAATAATTTTTATTAACATGTGCACGACTCTTCCAAAGGCTGGTCTGGTGCACATCATTCTTTTAAGTGACAGGCAGTTCATAAGCAGGGATCAAGCAATGCAAGAATGAAAGCCAGTCACCAGAACTGGGTGAAGGCAGCACTCTTTCTTCACATGTGATGTTTCCATGTTTCCTCATCATGCATATGTTGTGTATATACTTATTCGAATTACAGATTTTTCTTTTGTGGATAGCATGGGATTTGTCCTTCATTTCATGATAGCATGTTTATAAATAATTGAGAAATTACAACAGGCCTTCTTCATGGATCTGGTTTTGGGCTCTGGCCTACAGCATGGCTTAAGGTTGCAGAAGACTATAGTAGCAGAGAAGTCAGGGTCAGAAAACAATTTGTTTCCCTGATCTTTAGGGCCTCTCATGGTGGCAAGTGACTGGCCTTTCTTGCCTGGAAGAGAGTAAGAGAAAACTGGGGATACTTACTCTGTGATATAATAGGCTGGTATTCTCCAACCAGGGGTTCATGTATATTACTTAGGATAGGTGAATTCAACGTGCACGTTGAGAAGAAATTTATTCAAGTAAACACAAGAGCTTGATCCCCAAATATTCTCTTACTATGGCAGAGCAAACAATAAAAAGTAAAAGTTTCACACCCCACCTGCTTACTGCAGGTTTACTACAAGAGGCAGTCTCTTTTACTTTTCTTTGATTTACATTTTTCTCGTGGATATCTGGTACTGCCTACTTTACCACCCATAAGCTTAAGAAATAAACATAACAACTCCATTTCTTGATTCATCAATTTTTAGCAGTAGCAGTTTATTCCAAAAACAAAAGATGCCGTTTGCTCAGGTATAAACTCCTCTCTCTCTTTTTCCCTCCTTCTGTCTCCCAGTTTCTAAGAATTTTAGCGTAATTTTAACATTTCCATGGTTCATAGACTAGAGAATTCTACACTTTGTTTACAAAATTGTGAAAAACAAAACCCAACAGTGTTTACATTATTGATGTAAACATCATTCACTGCAGAAACAAGCTGTGTAATTGGATCTGTAGAGAAAAGGAAATGTCATCCTAAATCATTAAATGAGTCTCTCTATAGAGAATTTTCTGCAAGTCAAGTCCAAATGAATTCTCTTTTTTTACAATTCATTAATTGGTCAAAGTAATGCTGTATTATAGATCAATTCATGCCTGGACCATAAGGAAATGAGCCTTTTAGAAATCTCCCTGTGTGGCTAAGGAGCCTTTTGGAGAGAATCTAAAAGAAGAGGGAATATGTCAGGACTGTTTGAGCAAGGTTTTAATTGTCAGAGTGAAGAGGTCTTCCATAGACTTGTGTCTGGCTCCTAGAGAGGACGTGTATAAGTTTAATCTAGGGCAGTTAGGGTCCAGGGAATCATTGCTTTGATAATTTGTTATGCTAATAACTGAATAAAATACAAAAATAATAAAAGGACTATTTGTAGAACTTTGCCCGAAAGTGAAATCTCGAGGAAATTAATGACACTTAATGATTTTGGCAATAGGGTCTAATGGAAATTGTGGAGTTTGGTAGACATAACAGCATATATAAGGGTAACTGAAGCATGGCAGAATCTAGTGGAAACAGGTACTTTATACAGTGGACATGGATGTACCAAGAAGAAGCAGATGTAGACCCAGGAAAGGTGGTGGTACCCAGAAAGAGCTTGTAAGCATCTACAGAAAGCAATTCATGTCTGGGAGAAATGGCAGCACTCACTGGAGATGTTTGTACCCAACAGATACAATAGTCCCCAGCAAAGGAAAATTAGTTTAGAAGATGGAAAAAATGGTGGATTTTATATGGAAGATGAACAGTTTGTACATGAGAGCTCCCTGAGGACATAGTTAGGTATGAGGAGGTAAGGGGAAAAAAATCAGTCAAAAAAAGGCTAGTGAAAAATCAGCTATACTGACCTTCAAGATGGCGGAGGAGTAAGACGTGGAGATCACCTTCCTCCCCACAGATACATTAAAAATACATCTACATGTGGAACAACTCCTATAGAACACTGACTGAACGCTGGCAGAAGACCTCAGACCTCCCAAGAGGCAAGAAAATCCCCACGTACCTGGGTAGGGCAAAAGAAAAAAGGAAAAACAGAGATGAAAGAGTAGGGACGGGACCTGCACCTAGGGGAGGGAGCTGTGAAGGAGGAAAAGTTTCCACACACTAGGAAGCCCCTTCACTGGCGGAGACGGTGGGTGGGTGGGGCGGCGGGGGCGGGGGTGAAGCTTCAGAGCCACGGAGGAGAGCGCAGCAACAAGGGTACAGAGGGCAAAGCAGAGAGATTCCCGCACAGAGAATCGGTGCTGACCAGCACTCTCCAGCCTGAGAGGCTTGTCTGCTCACTTGTGGGGGTGGGTGGGGGCTGGGAGCTGAGGCTCGGGCTTCGGGCTTCCGTTGGAGCGCAGGGAGAGGACTGGGGTTGGCTGTGAGAAAACAGCCTGAAGGGGCTAGTGCGCCACAGCTAGCCTGGAAGGAGTCCGGGAAAAAGTCTGGAGCTGCTTAAGAGGCAAGATACTATTGTTTTGTGAGGAGAGGGGATTCCTTCCCCGTCTGCCCACAGAATGCAGAGCCTTGCCTAAACGAGCTCCAGAGACAGGTGCAAGCTGCACCTATCAGCTCGGACCCCAGAGATGGGCATGAAACACTAAGGCTGCTGCTGCAGCCACCAAGAATCCTGTGTGCAAGCCCAGGTCACTATCCACACGGCCCCTCACCCACCCCCACTGGGAGCCTGTGCAGCCCGACATTGCCAGGGTCCCGTGATCCAGGGACAACTTCTTCGGGAGAACACATGGCACACCGCAGGCTGTTGCAACGTCATGCCGGCCTCTGTCACCTCAGGCTTGCACAGGATTACAATTATAACTACCATACCCCTCCCTCCCCCTGGTATGAGTGAGCCAGACCCCTCAGTAAGCCACTGCTTTAACCCTATCCTGTCTGGAAGGGAACAGAAGCCTGAGGGCAACCTACACGCAGAGTTGGGGCCAAAACAAAAGCTGAACCCCAGGAGCTGTGCAAACGAAGAAGAGAAAGGGAAATCTCTCCCAGCAGCCTCAGGAGCAGTGGATTAAATCTCCACAATCAACTTGAGGTACCCTGCATCTGTGGAATACCTGAATAGACAACAAATCAACATAAAACTGAGGTGGTGGACTTTGGGAGCAACTGTAGACTTGGGGTTTGCTCTCTGTGACTGAACTGTTTCTGATTTTTATGTTTATCTTAGTATAGTTTTTAGTGCTTGTTATAATTTGTTGATATGTTTATTCGTTTGGTTGCTCTCTTCTTTCGTTTTTATTATTTTTTATTTTAATAATATTTTCATATTTATTTTAATTATTTTATTTTTTTTAATTTTTAATTTTTTCTTCTTTCTTTTTCTCTCCCTTTTCATCTGAGCCATGTGGCTGACAGGGTCGTGGTGCTCTGGCCTGGTGTCAAGCCAGAGCCTCCGAGGTGGGAGAGCAGAGTTCATGACATTGGTCCAACAGAGACCTCCTGGCCCCACATAATAGCAAACGGTGAAAGCTCTCTCAGAGATCCCCATCTCAATGCTAAGACCCAGCTCCACTCAATGACCAGCAAGCTATGGTGCTGGACAGCCTATGCCAAACAACTAGCAAGACAGGAACACAAAGCCACCCATTAGCAGAGAGGCTGCCTAAAGTCATACCAAGTTCACAGGCACCCCAATACACACCAACGTATGCAGGCCCACCCACCAGAAAAACAAGAGCCAGCCTCATTCATGAGAAAACAGGCACCAGTCCCCTCCACCAGGAAGCCTACACAAGCCACTGAACCAACTTTAGCCACTGGGGGCAGACACCAAAAACAAAGGGAACTACGAACCTGCAGCCTACAAAAAGGAGACCCCCAAGCACAGTAAGTTAAGCAAAAGGGGAAGACAGAGAAATATGCAGCAGATGAAGGAGCAAGGTAAAAACCCACCAGACCAAACAAATGAAGAGGAAATAGGCTGTATACCTGACAAAGAATTCAGAGTAATGATAGTAAAGATGACCCAAAATCTTGGAAATAGAATGGAGAAAATACAAGATACATTTAACAAGGACCTAGAAGAACTAAAGAGCAAACAAACAATGATGAACACAACAATAAATGAAATTAAAAATTCTCTAGAAGGAATCAATAGCAGAATAACTGAGGCAGAAGAATGGATAAGTGACCGGAAAGATAAAATAGTGGAAATAACTACCACACAGCAGAATAAAGAAAAAAGAATGAAAAAAATTGAGGACAGTCTCAGAGACTACTGGGACAACATTAAATGCACCACCCATCAAATTTTAGGGGTACCAGAAGAAGAAGAGGAAAAGAAAGGGACTGAGAAAATATTTGAAGACATGATAGTTGAAAATTTCCCTAACTTGGGAAAGCAAATAGTCAACCAACTCCAGGAAGCACAGAGAGTCCCATACAGGATAAATCCAAGGAGAAATATGCCAAGACACATATTAATCAAACTATCAAAAATTAAATACAAAGAAAAAATATTAAAAGCAGCAAGGGAAAAGCAACAGTTAACATACAAGGGAAACCCCATAAGGTTAACAACTGAGCTTTCAGCAGAAACTCTGTAAGACAGAAGGGAGTGGCAGGACATATTTAAAGTGATGAAAGGGAAAACCCTACAACCAAGATTACTCTACACATCAAGGATCTCATTCAGATTCAATGGATAAATTAAAACCTTTACAGACAAGCAACCATTAAGAGAATTCAGCACTATCAAACGAACTTTACAACAAATGCTAAAGGAACTTCTCTAGGCAGGAAACACAAAGAAGGAAAAACCTACAAAAACAAACCAAAAACAATTAAGAAAATTGTAAGAGGAACATATTGATAATTACCTTAAATGTAAATGGATTAAATGCTCCAACCAAAAGATATAGACTGGCTGAATGCATACAAAAACAAGACCCATATATACACTGTCTACAAGAGAACCACTTCAGATCTTGGACACATACAGACTGAAAGTGAGGCGATGGAAAAAGGTATTCCATGCAAATGCAAATCAAAAGAAAACTGGAGTAGCAATTCTCATATCAGACAAAATAGAATTTAAAATAAAAACTATTACAACAGACAAAGAATAACTACATAATGATTAAGGGATCAATCCAAGAAGAAGATATAACAATTGTAAATATTTATGCATCCAAAATAGGAGCACCTCAATACATAAGGCAAATGCTAACAGCCATAAAAGGGGAAATTGACAGTAACACAATCATAGTAGGGGACTTTAACACCCCACTTTCACCAATGGACAGATCATCCAAAATGAAAATAAATAAGGAAACAGAAGCTTTAAATGCTACATTAAACAAGATGGACTTAGTTGATATTTATAGGACATTCCATCCAAAAACAACAGAATACACTTTGTTCTCAAGTGCTCATGGAACATTCTCCAGGATAGATCATATCTTGGGTCACAAATCAAGCCTTGGTACATTTAAGAAAGTTGAAATCATATCAAGCATCTTTTCCAAGTGCAACACTATGAGACTAGATATCAATTACAGGAAAAAACTGTAAAAATACAAACACATGGAGGCTAAACAGTACACTACTTAATAACCAAGAGATCACTGAAGAAATCAAAGAGGAAATAAAAAAATACCTAGAAACAAATGACAATGAAAACACGACGACCCAAAACCTATGGTATGCGGCAAAAGCAGTTCTAAGAGGGAAGTTTATAGCAATACAAGTCTACCTCAAGAAACAAGAAACATCTCAAATAAATAATCTAACCTTACACCTAAAGCAATTAGAGCAAGAACAAAAAAAACCCAAAGTTAGCAGAAGGAAAGAAATCATAAAGATCAGATCAGAAATAAATGAAAAAGAAATGAAGGAAATGATAACAAAGATCAATAAAACTAAAAGCTGGTTCTTTGAAAAGATAAACAAAATTGATAAACCACTAGCCAGACTCATCAAGAAAAAAAAGGGAGAAGACTGAAATCAACAGAATTAGAAATGAAAAAGAAGTAACAACCGACACCGCAGAAATACAAAGAATCATGAGGGATTACTACAAGCAACTATATGCAAATAAAATGGACAAATTCGTAGAAAAGCACAACTTTCTGAGACTGTACCAGGAGGAAATAGAAAATATAAACAGACCAATCACAATCACTGAAATTGAAACTGTGGTTAAAAATCTTCCAACAAACAAAAGCCCAGGACCAAATGGCTTCACAGGTGAATTCTATCAAACATTTAGAGAAGAGTTATCACCTATCCTTCTCAAACCCTTCCAAAATATAGCAGAGGGAGGAACACTCACAAACTCATTCTATGAGGCCACCATCACCCTGACACCAAAACTAGATGAAGATGTCCCTAAAAAAGAAAATTACAGACAAATATCACTGATGAACATAGATGCAGAAATACTCACCAAACAGAATCCAACAGCATATTAAAAGGATCATAAACCATGATCAAGTGGGGTTTATCCTAGTAATGCAAGGATTCTTCAATATATGCAAATCAATCAACGTGATACAACATATTAACAAATTGAAATATAAAAACCATATGATAATCTTGATAGATGCAGAAAAAGCTTTCAACAAAATTCAACACCCACTTATGATAAAAGCGCTCCAGAAAGTAGGCATAGAGGGAACTTACCTCAACATAATAAAGACCATATATGGCAAACCCACAGCAAACATCATTCTTAATGGTGAAAAAATGAAACCATTTCTTTTAAAATCAGGAACAAGACAAGGATGCCCACTTTCACCACTGTTGTTTAACATAGTTTTGGAAGTTTTAGCCGCAGCAATCAGAGAAGAAAAGAAATAAAATGAATCCAAATTGTAAAAGAAGAAGTAAAAGTGTCACTGTTTGCAGATGACATGATACTATACCTAGAGAATCCTAAAGATGCTACCAGAAAACTACTAGAACTAATCAATGAATTTGACAAACTAGCAGGATACAAAAGTAATGCACAGAAATCCCTTGCATACCTATACACTAAAGATGAAAAATACAAAACAGAAATTAAGGAAACACTCCCATTTACCATTGCAGCAAAAAGAATTAAATACCTAGGAATAAAACTACCTAAGGAGACAAAAGACCTGTATGCAGAAATCTATAAGACAGTGATGAAAGAAATTAAAGAAGATACAAACAGATGGAGAGTTATACCATGTTCTTGGATTGGAAGAATCAACATTGTGAAAATAACTCTACTACCCAAAGCAATCTACAGATTCAGTGCAATCACTATCCAACTACCAATGACATTTTTCACAGAACTAGAACAAAAAATTTCACAATTTGTATGGAAACACAAAAGACCCCAAGTAGCCAAAGCAATCTTGAGAAAGAAAAATGGAGCTGGAGGAATCAGGCTCCCTGACTTCAGACTATACTACAAAGCTACAGTAATCAAGACAGTATGGTACTGACACAAAAACAGAAATATAGATCAATGGAACAGGATAGAAAGCCAAGAGATGAACCCACACACATATGGTCACCTTATCTTTGATAAAGGAGGTAAGAATATACAATGGAGAAAAAACAGTCTCTTCAATAAGTGGTGCTGGGAAAACTGGACAGGTACATGTAAAAGAATGAAATTAGAACACTCCCTAACACCATATACAAAAATAAACACAGAATGGGTTAAAGATCTAAATGTAAGTTCAGAGACTATAAAACTCTTAGAAGAAAACATAGGAAGAGCCCTCTTTGACATAAATGACAATAAGATCCTTTTTGACCCATCCCCTAGAGAAATGAAAATAAACAAACGGGACCTAATGAAACATAAAAGCTTTTGCACAGCAAAGGAAACCATAAACAAGATGAAAAGACAACCCTCGGAATGGGAGAAAATATTTGCAAATGAAGCAACTGACAAAGGATTAATCTCCAAAATATACAAACAGCCCATGCAGCTCAATATCAAAAAAACAAACAACGTAATCCAAAAATGGGCAGAAAATCTAAATAGACATTTCTCCAAAGAAGATATACAGATTGCCAACAAACACATGAAAGGATGCTCAACATCACTAATCGTTAGAGAAATACAAATCAAAACTACAGTGAGGTATCTCCTCACACCGGTCAGAAGGGCTATCATCAAAAACTCTACAAACAATAAATGCTGGAGAGGGTGTGGAGAAAAGGGAACCCTCTTGCACTGTTGGTGGGAATGTAAATTGATAGAGCCCCTATGGAGAACAGTAAGGAGGTTCTTTAAAAACTAAAAATAGAATTACCATATGACCCAGCTATCCCACTACTGGGCATATACCCTGAGAAAACCATAATTCAAAAACCGTCATGTACCACAATGTTCATTGCAGCACAATTTACAATAGCCAGCACATGGAAGCAACCTAAGTGTCCATCAACAGATGAATGGATAAAGAAGATGTGGCACATATATACAATGGAATACTACTCAGCCATAAAAAGAAACGAAATTGAATTATTTGTAGTGAGATGGATGGACTTAGAGTCTGCCATACAGAGTGAAGTAAGTCAGAAAGGGAAAAGCAAATACTGTATGCCTACACATAGATATGGATTCTAAAAAAACAAAATGGTTCTGATGAACCTAGGGATAGGACAGGAATAAAGGTGCAGACATAGAGAATGGGCTTCAGGACATGGGGAAGGGGAAAGGTAAGCTGGGATGAAGTCAGAGAGTGCCATTGACATATATACAGTACCCAGTGTAAAATAGATAGCTAGTGGGAAGCAGCTATATAGCACAGGGAGATCAGCTCGGTGCTCTGTGACCACCTAGAGAGGTGGGATAGGAAGTGTGGGAGGGAGATGCAAGAGGATGGGTATATGGGGATATATGTATACGTATAGCTGAATCACTTTGTTATAAAGCAGAAACTAACACACCATTGTAAAGCAATTATACTCCAATAAAGATGTTAAAAAAAAAAAGACTAAAGTCCTGTAAACTCAGTACAATCAATGATTTTTCCTATTTTTACCAAGAAAAAAAAATTAGTAAATTATGACTGTTTGCTACTATATGTTATAAACCACAAGAAGATAGCTACTACTGTTCTTTTCATTTTATAAGTTTATTTATTTATTTATTTATTTATGCTGTGTTGGGTCTTCGTTTCTGTGCGAGGGCTTTCTCTAGTTGTGGGAAGTGGGGTCCACTCTTCATCACTGTGCACGGGCCTCTCACTGTCGTGGCCTCTCTTGCTGCGGAGCACAGGCTCCAGATGCGAAGGCTCAGTAGTTGTGGCTCACGGGCCCAGTTGCTCCGCGGCACGTGGGATCTTCCCAGACCAGGGCTCGAACCCGTGTCCCCTGCATTGGCAGGCGGACTCTCAACCACTGTGCCACAAGGGAAGCCCCATTTTCCTTTTATTTTATAGATGAAGGCAATAGGGCACAGTCTGGTTAAGTAATTTGCCCAGGTGGTAAGTGGGAGAGCCAGTATTTGAGCCTCTTCACCCACCCCCTTCTCTTAATTTTAATTTATTGTTTCGATTTTCACTGCTGAGATTTTCAGATCTCATCTCTTTTTGCTTAATTGTTGAACCAATAGAAAATAAGTGTAAACCCCTGTAATGCTGTGACCCATGACAACGTGAATTTGGACATGTCATGATTGTTGTTTGGATCTCTCCCTTGCCCAAAACTTGCTTTCAAACTAAGATAATCTAACATTTGCGCTCCTGTTCAGAATGCTGTTAGATGTGTCTATTATCACTAATTCAAAGATGAAGAGGCTCTCAGGTAACTTGGCCAAGGTCACATTCCCAATAAGAAGTGAAACAGGATTTGGGGTTTTGAACATAGACTTGACTGAATTCAAAGCCCATGTTCTTTCCAACTTATACTATTTCTTTTGGTTCTTTGTGTATAATGGATTGCTGCTACTGTAAAGCTATTTATTAATACTTTGGAAGGGCATGTGCCATATATTTTATAACTTATTTCTCATCCAGATGAAATTATTATCAAATTCTAATTATAACTTCCATTCATAATAAATTTTTACTTCTCTTCTACTCAGTTCAGCATACACTGTTTAAAATCAAGTGGTCAATAAGTAATTGGAGAATTGGGAAATTATTTGGAATAAATATAATTTATCTTCATCAAAAAAAATCAGTTACAGTCATTTGTTGCTTTTTATCTAGGCCCTTGATAAATGTTGTGAACATTTTAATTTGTAGTTACATGAAGACATTTCTCTATAGCAACATGACATCATCGGAAAATTTTGGTCTGAGAAACTATGTTTGAGACAATCTTGGGCAAGTCCCTTTAAGGCAATCAGAAACTAATTTTCCAATCTGTAAATTAGGGATAAGTAAAACTCCTTCCTCACAAGGTATTGTAAGAATTAACTGGACAGATGTGAAAGTCATATGTAAACTCTAATGGGTTATAGGTCTGTTAGATTTCAGTCTGTAGAATAATTTCAGAAATTCTTTCCTTTAAATGCTTCCCAAACACTTGGGGCTCAGACAACACTTCTTATCCCTTGCTCAGTGGAGCAGTGATGGTAATTAGAATCCTCATTCCCTTTATCAATACAGCTGGCTGTCTTGGCCTGCCTTGAGGCTAAGGTATCTTCAGTATTTTGATTTCTCCCAAGGGCACTCAAAGAGGATATACTTTATGTTCCTTAGAAAGGAATATATTACCTTATTGTCCAGACTGCCATGGGCAGAATTTTCTCCTGAGGGGACAATTCAACTCCCCCAATTTCAATGTCCAAGGGAGTCTAGACAACTTAGATTTATTAACAAACCTTTTGCTATTGTTGAGAATATGAAAAAGATATTCATTTTTGTTACGGTCTTTATTTGGATTTTTTCAATATTTGTTTATTGGACTTCTGTGGGGATGGTGACCAGAGTGGTGTACAAGGAAAAGCACTAGAATAGAATTCATAAAGATGGGGAGCTCAAGCCTGGTTCTTTCTCTTTCCATCTGTGTAATTTTGAGCAAGTGTCTTTACCTCTTTGAGCCTTATACATCTTTTCAAGTAAATTATTTTCTGTTTCCAATAAGGAGCTGTGATGTGGGGAACAGATATAATTAAGTGGGAAGATCACTGCCCAGTGAGTCAAGATATTAAATTTCTATTTGTTATATCTGGAGTTTGGGGCAAGAAATTTGTCCTTTCTGAATATGTTTTCTTCTCTGTTTAAGGAGGGGATACTCCCAATCATTTTTGAATACTTCTCAGCTCCATTCTATTTTAACCCTAATGTGAGCATCTGTGGTAGGCAGAATAATCATGTCTCAAAGATATTAAGGTCTTAATCCCTGCAACCTATGAATCTGTACCTTACATAGCAAAAGTAACTTTACAGATATGATTAAAGATTTTGAGATAGGGATATTTGGGATTAACTAGATGGATCAAATCTAATCCCATGAGTCCTTAAAATCGGAGCACCTTTTCCAGCTGAGTCAGGGTGAGAAGAAGAAGTCGTAACTATGGAAGAAAAGCACAGGCAAGGAAATATATCCTCATCTAGAAAATCCTATAGAAAGGAAGGTAACTCTGCTGACACCTTGATTTTAGCCCAGTGAGACCTGGGATATATTTCTAATCTATACAACTAGTAAGATAAAATTTCTTATTGTTTTATGCTACCAAATTTTCAGTAATTTGATAAGACAGCTATAGAAAATGAGTACAGCATACATATCACTTTTGGGTTTTTTTGCGGTACGCGGGCCTCTCACTGTTGTGGCCTCTCCCGTTGCGGAGCACAGGCTCCGGACGCGCAGGCTCAGCGGCCATGGCTCACGGGCCCAGCCGCTCCGCAGCATGTGGGATCTTCCCGGACCGGGGCACGAACCCGCGCCCCCTGCATCGGCAGGCGGACTCTCAACCACTGCGCCACCAAGGAAGCCCAACATCACTTATTTTATTAGCATTTATTTGTCTCCAGTATGTACTGGTTACTGTAGAAGACACAATGAAGGGTCAGACACGGGTTTTCTCCCCAAGGATCTTGTAGTTAAGCAGAAGAGTGCATCTTATGCATATCTGTGATTCAAGGGGGAAAAATCCAAGATAGCAAACGAAAGCTAGCTGGAAATACAGAGAAAGGGGGAAGTAAACCCTATCTGGGGAGGGTAGGAGAAAAGGTGATCAGAAAAACTTTCACTGAAATCATACTCTTAGAACTCAGCTTTTAAGAGTGTATAGAATTTGAACATGCAAAGATGGGCCTACATTTTAAGCCCCAGGAATAGCACATGCAAAGATTCTGAGGCCAAAAATCATGGCCTGGGTATAAGAAATGGCGAAATAAGTATCATTTGGCTTTGTTTGAGCATGAGAAATTGAATGTTAAGCAGCCATTTTACATTATAATGACTGTGAGGCAGAATGAGAAATGTTTCCTATTATGCAATGTAAAAAAGCCAAATGTAAATTAGGTCTGCACATGAGCAAAAGCTGGAAGGAAATACCAACCACAACAAAATTTATAAATAGGAGATATTAGGGTGGAAGCATTCCAGTTAATTCTTTTTCTTTTTTTGATTATTATTATGTGTGCAATATTTGGAAATGCATGGAAGTAGTTTGTGGATGGTTATGTTTTGCAAATATGAGGGTTTGCAATGCATATACATAGCTTAAAATACAAATAACTTGCATATTAAACTCGATGGTCATTGTGCATACTCTTTAACTTCTAGGAACCCTGCAAAACAAAGAGAGTCACAGATTCTCTTTTTATTTCTCATAATTATTAGCATTTGACAGGAGGCATAAAGTATATGTGCAGGGTGCCCCTGCCCACAGCAAAAGACTCATCGAATAGGTACCCATCGGATAGGAAGAGCTGATTTTTCAGCACAGCACTGTGATGACAGAGCTTGGCTATCTGTAGATAAAGTAAAATATGGGGTATTATTTAAATTAAAGTGATGAAATGCAAGGATTAAATAACATTTCATATAAGCCAACTTGTGCTCAAGGGACTCATTCATTAGCCAGTCTTGTGACAGAAAGTAAAATATATCCATCTATATGAAAAGCAATTCATTGCCCACCTCCCTGTCTTGCTAACCTTAGCATTCTCTCAAGGTAGCTGGAAGCAGAATTAGTTGCAATAGTACTTATAGGTCTATCCACGTCTATCTTATTGCCAAGATGAACTAGGTCTGTTTGCCACAAAAAAGGAAATGTTGCCAATTGGCATGACTTATTATAAAGCTGCATACTCATTTGATGCTTTTACTAAATTACTTTTTCCAGTCATCAAAATATATACCTGTGTATTTCTGTCTTCTACAATGCATAAGACTTCACAGATGCTGCAGTCAAACAGCCAGCAGAATGATTTACTTGACTAAATCACTAAATCCTATGTCAAAATTAGAAGGGCACTTAGGAATCATTTATCAAACTACCTTACTTTATAAAGTGGGAAACTGAGGACCAGAAAGGGCAATACTTTCTTGAAATTTCATAGTAAAAGTTAGTGGTAATGTAAGAATGGAAATAAGTTTTCCTATTCCTCATTTAGTACTATTTCTAAACAACATACCACATTCTTTTTTTTTTTTTTTTAACATACCACATTCTTGTTAGAAACACAGATTGGGTTCAAGGAAAACAATTATAGGCATGTCTTAGAATGTTTTAATGGGAAACCAAGTTTGATTTGGGGGAGAAAAATGAAACCAGATTTACCTCTCTTTGAGATGGGTAGTAATTAGCACGTTACTAGATGGTATAAAGAGGGAGAGTGATGTTAGGCTAATATTGCTCTGACCACGTGTGGTATCTTTATTTTTTCTTTTTGTGCCTAGAACAAAGCACGGCCCATGAAGATTACTCATTAATGTTTACTGAAATGATGCTCCTCTAAAATAGCAATAGGTGGAACCAATCAACAGTCAATACTGAAATATCTATTGACTTCCTAACTACATTGAGCTCAGTCAAAGGCTCTGGAGGGCGACTACAGCATGCCAGGTTTTTATCCTTCAGGAAATAGAAATCTAGTTGGAAGGAGAATAGAATTTATAACACAGCAACAAATACTGCTGAAAAGAACTCACTTAATTGCAAGCTTATTTGGCATAGTCACTAAGAAAAGGAATCAGAGACAGGAATGATAGTAATGAGTGAAGAACTAGTAATACCTTCAATGAAAACACGAAAGTTGAACCCAGCCTCAAAGGACAGGGAGGCTCAGTGTAAGAGTTGACTAGGGAAGATAATGAATCTCCTGGTTTTCTTAATACCATTTTTTTCTGGGTTTCTTTTTACATCATTGCCTGTTCTTTCATTTCCTTCATGAGCACATTATTCTGGCTTCTTAAATGTTGGTTTTAACAGGATCTCATTTCTAGAAGTCCAGCGGATTTCTTTATGTCTTTAATTCGAGTTAGGAAACATAACAGAAAGTTTTCTAACTTATCCATGGACTTTGGCTTCTTATTTATTTAGTTAGTTAGTTAGTTAGTTTTACTTTAAACATGCTTCTGCAAAATTTCCACCATTATTTAAGATTTAACGGTGATTAAGATTTAAAGGTGATTTCCAAATCTATTTCTTGACTGCATACTTTATTTCTACACTATAGACCTATGGTTCTCAACTGGGAGCAGATGTGTCCTCCAGGGGACAATTGGCAATGTCTAAAGACATTTTTGATGGGCAGGGGAGGAGTGTGCTATTGCCATCTAGTGGGTTTAGGCCAGGGGGTGCCGCCAAGCATCCTTCAAGGCACAGATTACTTACTCCCCTTCCCCTCAACTCCCAACAAAGAATGATCCAGTCCAAGCAGTCAGTCATGCTGAGATTGAAAAACCTTTCTATAGAACCATATGTCAAACTGCCAATTGGCGTTCTTCATTTGAGTGTCTCATAAATGCCTAAAATTCTACTTAATAAAAATGGAATACATCACTTTTCCATTTCCCAAACTTCAAAGAATGTCTGACAGTTCAGTTAGTTAAGCCTTGATAATATTTATTTATTAACTATTACAGTTTCTATAATGAAGTTAGGTCATCCAAGTGAGAATTGCATCAGCATTTCTTCACCAAGTCACAGCAACAAATTGAGGAGGAAGGATTTAAAGCAGCTGGCCTGTGAGCCTTTTTACTTCCTTGAGCACATTCCTATGCCCTTGGGAATCTATTCCCTATGCTGTATTTTTTTCTTTCTTTGGCTGCTCAGGGCTTCCCAGGAGCCACTCATGCCCTTCTCCAGGTTATGCTTACTGTCTTTTTGGCTAAGTTAACTAATCACCATATCTTGATAAGATCACCATAAAAGTAATCCTGCTTCTGTAAAATAGCTATACCTATTTCTAATCTGGTAAGAAATTAACACAAGAGAAGCTCAACTAAAATTGAAATCCTCAATTCTCTGTACTGTGGATTGACATTCTCTATCACATGTGGTTATACAAATTTCACATATGTCCAAGTGTAGCTCTTTAAAAATATGGAATTCTGTTTCTAAGCTTTTCCTGCATGAGTAGGATACACCGTTACTTAGAAATGCTAAGTATGGCCTTAAAAAATCAACATTTCTAGTCTTTATTATCAAGCTTATTTTTTGTGAAACCACTAACCACTATCTAATTGCAACTTGAGGACTAGGGCCAGTGGTGTGTTGTTTAACCAACTCCCTGAAAAGAAAGAAAGAAAGAAAAAAAGCCACATGGTGTAAATCCACCCATCATTGTCAATTTCAAGTTGCCGCTTGTTAACCTCTGGCTTACAAAATTCCTGAATATTCTTGCCTAGTTCTGTGTATTTTTCTATGGGTAAAGCAACACTGAAGTAGGACTCTCACGATGTGAGATTTTGTTTTGGCCCTGGCATAAATTTCCCCTGTGACTTTAGGCTCGTTATTTTATGTCTCTCATGTTTCAGGCTTCTCAACTGCCAAATATGATGGTTTAATTGATGACCTCCAAGATCTGTTATGGCTGTAACAGTCAAAGTTGCAAAGCATTCCCCTCATTAATCACAATGACTCTCAATGTACAAATATCAAATATTGGTACTATCAGGAAAGTGTAATAAAAATTTAAGATTAAATTACTATGACTGAGTTTTCTTTTTCTATTGGTTTTGTCTATGATAGATTATTTTGAGCAATTTGTTATTTTCTGGCAATACAGCTCCAAGCTCATCTTGTATAATTCAGTCCACAGCCCTAGAATCAACCATTTCTTGAAGGAGCCCTGGTATCCTTTATTGGAAAATGGTATTTTAAAATACTGTTTTAAATCATTTAAATTTACCATTTAAATAATATTTAAAACAATTTAATCTATTTAAAACTTGGTATTTAAAACCAAGATTTGGGTGCTAGTTGTGTTCACTGTTACTACCCATATCACCCGACAGAGCAAGGAAAAAATATATATGTGTATACTAACTGTGTGTATTCACTTATTGATATATATTACTATATGTAATCATGTCTGTCAATATCAAGCTAAATATGAGCTCACACTCTTGTCTCCAACTCTAATCCATGATCATATGGATCATTCTAGCCTCCTAATCTTAGTTAATCTATAATTTACCACTATGACACAGAGATACTTGGCTCCCACCATCTGTCATCCATTTATTTTATGTTTAAATTACAGTATATATGCATAGTGGTTTCAAAATTCCCAAACCAATCCATGCGGGAAATGACTTTTGAAGTAGAGTACAGTACGATGTACAGTTCCTTTTGACTTCAGTCTTACAGATTCTACTCATTTACAAAGTTACTTAGATCAGCACGTTTCCCCCCATCCCTTTCAGTGAAGTTATTCATATATTGTGGTACAGTTGGATTTTAGTCACAGTCTGCACTCTATCCTGGTATTCCCCAATCTCATAAATGAGTTTCCTTTGAAGGTCTACTCTTTGTATTAAATTTCTGTGAGTTTTGACAAATGCACAATGCTATGTAACCACCATTTCAGTATCATACAGAATATTTTTATCACCACCTTAAAAAAGAATTCCTTCTGCTTCACCTATTCAATCTTCTTTATCTCACCACTCTCCAAACCCCTGTCGACCACTGACCTTTTTACCATCTCCATAATTTTGTTTCTTCCAGAATGTCACATAATTAGAATCATACAGAATGTAGGTTTTGATAGGTCATTTCTTTTTATCACTGAATAATATTCCATTGTATGAATGTACCACAGCTTGGTTACCGGTTCACCTTTTGAAAGATATCTTGGTGATTATAAATAAAGCTACTATAAACATTTGCATGCAGATCCTTGTGTTGGTATAAGTTTTCAAATCAGGTGGGTTAATGCTTAAGTGTGAAATTGCTGAATAATATGTTAAGACTATATTTAGCTTGGTAAGAACCTGCCAAATTGTCTTACAAAGTGGCTGTACCACTTTCCATTCCTATTAGCAATAAATTAGAGTTCTGTTGCTTTGCATCTGTGCCGGCCATTGGAATTGTCATTTGTTTTTTTAAGGTATTAGCTATTTGAATAGGATTGCAGTGGTTTCTCTGTTGTTTTAATTTACATTCTCCTGAGGACGGTTATTTGTGCAGCTCTTCATATGCTCATTTGCCATGTGTATATCTTTTTTGATGAGGCATCTTCTCAAAATTTTGCCCATTAAAATTTTTTTTTTGTTATCTTATTGTTGAGTTTTAAGAGTTCTTTGTGTATTTTGGTTAATAGTCCTTTATCAGAGTTGTCTTTTACAAATATTTTCCCCACTCTGTGGTGTGTCTTCTCATTTCCTTGATATTGTCTTTCACAGAGCAGAAGTTTTAACTTTAATGAGGTCCAGCTTATCGATTGTTTCTTTCATGGATTGTGCCTTTGGTGTTATATTTAAAAAGTCATTGCTATACCCAAGGTCATCTAAGTTTTCTCCTGTTATTTTCTAGGAATTTTATAGTTTTTTTGTTTTACATTTGTGTCTGGGATCCACTTTCAGTTAATCTTTGTGAAGGGTATAAGGTCTGTGTCTAGATTCACTTTTGGTTGTGGATGTCCTATTGTTTCAACACCATTTGTTGAAGAGACTGTCTTTCTATTGCCTTTGTTCCTTTGTCAAAGATCAGTTGACTGTATTTATGTGGGTGTGTTTCTGAGCTTTCTATTCTATTCCATTGATCTATTTGTCTATTCTTTTACCAATACTCTTTATATTACTGCAGCTTTATAGTAAGTCTTAAAGTTGGTTAGTGTCGGTTCTACAGCTTTGTTCTTCTTCAATATTGTGTTGACTATTCTGGGTCTTTACCTCTTCATATAAACTTTAGAATCAGTTTGTCAATATCCATAAAATGATTTACTGGGACTTTGACTGGTATTGCATTAGCTCACAGATTAGTATGAGAATTTATTTTAAACTGGATAGGAGTTGAGCTGTGTTTAGTGTTGGTTTTTTTGGGGGGGGGATTTTTGTGGTTTTTTGCGGTACGTGGGCCTCTCTCTGTTGTGGCCTCTCCCGTTGCGGAGCACAGGCTCTGGACGTGCAGGCTCAGCGGCCATGGCTCACGGGCCCAGCCGCTCCGCGGCGGGATCCTCCCGGACCGGGGTACAAACCCGTGTCCCCTGCATCGGCAGGTGGACTCTCAACCACTGTGCCACCAGGGAAGCCCTAGTGTTTGTTTTTGGTACCAATGGCTTCAAATGCCACTTGTGTCTTTGTATTTGTCTCCCCTTCTCACTTTGCGGTTTCCCCATGTAATATACTTCTCCTCAGAGGGAGTCTATTCATAGGCCTTTCTGCTCTAACCCGTGGTTATTATACTAGAGCCCTGTTGGTGTAGTGGTAAGGTATGGGGGTGGGGAGGGGAAGTGTTCTATAAAAATCCAATTTAGACTCCGTTTTTCAGTAGGCCTGTGTACCTGGCTGGGACCTAAAGTGATTTTTTTCAGTCACATAGTTCTTTTCCTCCCCTGACACCATTCCCTTTCCTGGTTGCAGTTTCCAATTATTTCCTTGAAGTGCTTTCCCTATTGACTATGAATTTTTTCCCCTTAGGTTAGACAGGATTTCTGGAGGGGACTGGAGTGAAGGCGAAGTCCATTTCCCCAGCTTGGATATGGTGTCAGAATTGTGTTCAGGCAATATGATTTTTTTCCCTGGAGTATAGGCCTTTGCTATGGAGAAAACTCTGGGTGTAGTTCACAATGGTGCTTCTTTGCCTCTCCCTGCCAGAGCCCATGATGAGATTTTTCTGGGATCCTCACAGTGAGAACCTGCTAGGGTTTCTGGAGGGAAAGCCCAGAAAAATGTGGAGCCCCCATGAGACTGCAGTCCCCAGGATTTCTTCACTCTTATCCTAGTCCATAGTCAGCCTCCAGTAATTCATCAAAATAATCATTTAAATGTTCCTACCAGCTTAGGGTCCGGTGGTTTTGGCTCCAATTAAGTAGATCTTGGTTGCTGTATCTCTCTGGATTTGCCTATTTCTCCAGATTTTGGGTGTAGCAGTTTTCCCTATGATCTCAGTTATCTGGTAAATTCAAGAAAAGTCATTGGTTTTATTTAGTTTGTCCAGTTTTTTTGTTGTTTTTGACAACTCTAAGCACTTTATATGTGAGAGTTGATTCCAGAAGTTCTCCGTCATATATATTTATTTGAACTTTTGAGCATGGACTAATAGAGTTACTGCTTGGCAGTGGGCATGGGCTTTGGGTTATACTGATGATTCAGGTTACCGATCCACTCATGCTTAATTTTTTCTCAGAGGGAAAACTGTATCTCAGTTTCCCCAAGTGAAAATGAGTTGCAGTACATTATCTTTAAGGGCCCTATGACTTAAATGTTAAATCTTAGGATTCAAAATTCTCCTTTTAGAATTCAAGGTCAAATGACAATCCACCATTTCTCTCTAGTGTCTGGTTGCGTGCAGAACTTTCAGGTCTACCTAGGCCCTGTTCTTGTCCCTCACTAGATGGCCTGAAACAACCTCCAGTCCATGCTCCAAGCTACAACTTTCTAATGTGTTGGAGTCAAACTATGCATTATGTTCTGTCGGAGCTGGAGGAAGCCTGAACATTCTTCCAGTCTACATTCCTTTGGGAGACTTAAGGACCCTCTCCTTTAGGGACACCAGTTGGAAAGTCAGTTGCTTTTTTCAATTTGTACCTGTTGTAAATGTTTTATGGCTTTACTATTACCACCATTACAAGCTATTATTTCTTGAGCTCTTGCTATGCGTATAGCAACATTATATGCCGTGAGCACATTACCTCCCGTATTCTGCATATCAGCTCTCTAAGCTAGATCAATGTTTTTCCCTTTTATTCATGTGTCAATTGTCATTTCAAGAGGATAACTGGCTAACCTTTCCACTGTTTGGATGTGGATGATCTGGATTTGAATTCAGATCTGTGTCGCTACGTAGTGTGTGTGTGTTCAACTGTTTGCCATCTTCAACCATCTTTACCTTTTCATGTGATTTGCATTCACATTTCATAACTCTAAGGGTTTGTTGGGTGGACATGTCATCTTTTGTAACTAAACAGATAGAATGTTCTTCTTCTTCCAGATATTGCTTGCTAGCACTGAACTAAAATGTCAGAGATATGAGTGATGGCCCAGATGTTCTAAGTAGCTGTGTGACCTGAAGCAAGTCATATTTTTGTATTATACCACTTTCCAGATACTGTTCTAAGCACTTTGTACATATTAGATCATTTCCCTTCATCTCAACAAGTCTGTAAGACACATACTGTTAGTAATACAATTTTACAGTTGAGAAAACTGAGGTACAGAGAGGTTAAAGAACTTGCCCAAGGCACACAGCTTGTTAGTGGCGTTGGGGGGATGTGAGCCTAGGTAGGATGGCTCCAGAGTACAAATTTCTAATCACTATACCCTACTGCCTTTTTTATGCACCAATTAATTACTCGACAAACCTTTATTAAAAGCCTACTGCACTGACGTTGTGTCAGGTGCTGGAAACACAGTAAAAAATTACTTCTAGCTCTGCCCCACTGGAGCTCATGGTCTTCCCCACCTGTGCTGCTACAAATGCATGCAGTACCACCACTAGCATCAGAAGCAGCACGTGGGAACTTTCCAGAAATGCACAACCCCACCTCCACCCACCCCAAACTACTGCATGCACATTAAAATTTGAAAAGCTCAGATGTAGAACACTAAGACAGTAGAGGGTAGACTGTGGTCCTTTGTTGCTTCCTCTGGCCTTTGGTGTCTTCACCTGTAAAAGGAAGAGGTTATCCCTCCACCTTAATATTCCTTAATGGTATCCTCTAGGTCACACTGCAGACCGCTGCAGAGTGGCAGTGACCTGGGCGATGGATGCCAGCAGAACACTGCCCCGTGTGTGGGCTCCGGGTGCGTGATGGAGTGCGTGCCTTCTGCAACGGGGAGCAAACATTGATCCTGGGTTTCCATCTTTCTCGTTGTTTCTGTAGGCGGTTGAGGAGATTAGATTGTGCCCCGCAAGCTAGATATCACCTCTAGACAATTTATGTGGCTTTTATATTCATTTAGAGAACAGGAGGCCTAGCCCAGCTCCTGCTGGATGAGGCAGTGACAGGAGAATTTGAAAGGCCTGTTTCATTAATTTTGGAGGGAATTTATTGCTAACAAAACACAGCATTATTGATGGCGGGTAGACAGCGCTCGCCTCGCCGCCTCTCGGGAGATGCGCGGGAGAGCCGCCCCCACCCCGCTCCTGCCTGCAGTCTCCTGGGTCGCCAAGGGAAGCCCCTCCCGCGGGAGGAGGGTGTAGTTCTGGCGCCCGGCCAGCGGGGCGCAGGGCTTAAGTGGCAGAGCCTCCAGCTGGCTGCACCGCTGCAGTCTCTGACCGGGAAGGACAATTAGAGGTCGCCCAGCTCCATCCGCGCCCTACACCTATGGGGTCTCGAACACCCAGAGAGGTCAAGTGATTTAGCCACATATCAAGTCAGAAATCAGGTGGAAATCAGGTACAGCTGCATAGCTTCATCTTTTTGCATCATTTTGTGAAATTAAAACTGCTTCCTAAATGACAGTGGCAGGATGTGTGTGGGCAGCTTCCTGTGTGTTTCTTTGCACAGCACTGAACTTTCTCAAAGGATGATAATAACATTATACTTTTACAGACTTCATGTAAAATGGGATTTATCTCTCACACATCTCTTTGAAATGTGAGGAATGGAAAGGGCCTTTTGGGCATTTTAACAAGTTTTAGCCACTTGTGATGGGCCATGCTCTGAGATAGATTCTTTGCACGTCATCATCTTTGATGACAACAGCAATTTTGTGAGGTGAGAGTTATAATCCTTATTTATAGAGGCTCGACACAGTTATGGAGCTTGTTCAAGTTCTCAGAGATGGTAAGTAGCAGAGATAGGAGTCTTCATCCAGCTGTATTTTTTTTTTTTAATCCATTTCATGAACCTTGTAAAGTTCGGTTCCAGGATGAAAGAATAAGCTTCTGTAAAAGGTTCCTAGTTGGGTTCTTGAAAGGGAAAGAATGGATCTTTCTGTTAGGGATAGAGTGAGAGTGGTGACTTCGATGAAACCAAGAGAAGAGACTAATGTTTGTGAACTAGATGGGCTTTGCAAACATACAAACAACCCTCAGTGATATCCTAACTCAGTCAGAGAATGAGGAGTATGGGGGATGGGAGGGAGAGACTTCGCTAATGGGCCCTTGACAGAGGCAACTGCTTTAGTTCCAACTTTCCTTTACCAGAACGGAAACTGTCAATGTGGACTAGAAAAGGGCTGACAGTAGAATTATGGTCTAATCTTTCCTTATGTACAACTCACGTTCTAACTTTTAAGACTGTGCCAATTGGATCATTTAGAATGTGAGCAATTTGCCCACTCTGTGACCTTAAGATTCCTAAGACACTGCATCTGGAAGGAAGCTTAGACCTCCCTAGACCACCAAATTCAAACCTCTGATTTGGAATATGGGGACAGAGCCCAGAGAAGGAAGGAAATATTGCAAAAACTAGTGGCAGAAAGCTCAGATTCATGTTGCCCAATAGCCACTGTAGAGTTCTCTTTAGCACCCCAAATGGCTTCCTTTTCATTATTTATATGTGTGTTTACACAGATTTATAATGTATAAACAGTGTGTACATATATCATATGCGTGTGTGTGTCCACACACTTATTTCCCCCTGCCCAATTATTCTACAAACTAAGGGGACTAATGATCTACCTTGAATGTGATGAAAACTCAGTTACTGCACATACTCTATAAATGCCTGACTATAGGAACTTTAATAGAAAAGTTAAAATGATTGTAGTAAATAGAGCTGTACTTAAAGTACAGCTGTGCCTGTTCTTACTGCTTAAGGATTTTACCCAGGCAGATTTTGAAGTTGGAGATAATTACATTTTGGAAGTTGAAGGTCAGAGAACAGGAGTGGAGAGATATCAGTCCTCAGAAATTCTAAGTGTTTTAGGAAAAGCAGTCTGGTTAGAATTGAACATTATAACAAGGAAATTAAGGGAAAAAAAGAATTGAACATTATTTTAAAACAATAACTAAATTGCCATAAGGTTATTTCGTGAGAAAATAACTGGATAATCTGCTATAGTAATGGGGTGGGGGGGCATGTCACTGGGAGTCAGAAGACGGGTTGTGTTTCTGTAATTGGCTTGCTCAAGGCACATGCCTCACGAGGGCCTCTTGTACCTATCTGTAAAATGAGGAAGTTGGTATAGATAATTTTAAGGGCCAACGTCAGTAACTGACTACTTCTGTAGTAGTTCTTTCAAGCTAAATTTTTTTCAGTGTGTGTTTATTCATTTTGTCCTTATTTAGTAACTATTTATTGACTGTCTATGAGTGGTGGATGTTATGCTAGGTCAGGGGAACACTGTAGTGGAAAGGACATACAATTCCTCAGGAACTCAAAATCTTGTCTGGATATTCTTAATTGTTGAGCCTTTAAGTGTTCCCTTTGTTCTGGACATTAACAGAATGTCTTCTTATCCAAAGTCAGACACTAGATAATATTTTACCCTGAGGAATTCAAAAGATTGAGCAATATAAGAATATAAGAACAGTAAATACAGGGCCAAGATATTACATGGAAAAATATGATAGAAGAAGAAAATAAACTGAGTAAATGGGGGTAAGGAGATTCAACAGAGTCAAGTGGTAAAATGAGATGGTATAGAGTCAGTGAAGTGTTCCTCAAAAAGTGGTCCATAGATCAATTACCTTAGAATTACTGTGGGTTGGTTGAAATGCAGATCATAGGGTTCCAACTTCAGTTCCCTGGAATCAGCGCCTGGGAATAGGGATAGATATCTGGTTGTTAAAAATTAACAAATACTCGAAATGTTTCTTATGTACACTAATGTCTGAAAAACACTAGACTAAGTAATTGTACACATTGCAAATAATTAGAAAAATAAATGACATTTTACAAAATTTAATGAGTAAAGCATTGGTGAGTCTTATTCCTAAAATTCAGGAAACCAACTTCATAGCAAGCAACATAACATCCATAAATTTTCTACTTTTAAATTGTAGAACAAGTATCAGTTGGAATACTGGAAAAGAGACACAATTTATGCTGATCGGATTTATTCCCTGTGATGTGGAACTATTAGAAATGAATTCCTTGCTCTCTATTTTTTCCATTCATTTTAAAACTGAGTGTCCTTGGGCTTCCCTGGTGGCTCAGTGGTTGAGAGTCCGCCTGCCGATGCAGGGGACACGGGTTCGTGCCCCGGTCCGGGAAGATCCTGCATGGCACGGAGCGGCTGGGCCCGTGAGCCATGGCCACTGAGCCTGCGCGTCCGGAGCCTGTGCTCCGCAACGGGAGAGGCCACAACAGTGAGAGGCCAGCGTACCACAAACAAAACAAAACAAACAAACAAAAAAACTGAGTGTCCTTGTACTTATGGAGGAACAAGGGATGAGGTTAAAATAAGGGAATACTGGAGGGAGGGAGGGAAGAAAAAGAAGGGAATACTGAGAGACAGAAAAGGAAGATGACAAATGTTTTGCCTAAATATAAACTTATGTTTGCTTAAGGACAACACATGGAGTTTTAGTCCATATGATTCCAATGATTGATATCAAAATGATTTAATTGTGCTTAGAGAAAAATATTGAAAATGAGTGGAAGAATTTTCCAAATTGAGTTGCCTGTAAACATGCATATATATTGTGAAAGAACAAATAGACAACTAAAAATAAACTAATTTTTAGAACAATTTCCTTTAAGGAGCTTGGCAAGGCTTGCTTTTTGCTTGCTACTTTGACAAGTCAGTTCCTTATTTTTTCACAAGGTGGTGCTATAAATGTGACGTTCCTTTACTGACATAAAAGATGCCTTTGGTACAGTTTGGAGTAATTGCATGTTTAGCCCTCAAACCCTCTGTTTTATGATTACTTGCCAGTTAACAGTAAAGCGTTTGTCAGTGACTTTATTATCACTTGTTACTGGCAATGAAAGAATGTACAGGAAATGATATGGAGAAAAATATAACATCTACTTTGCTCTCAAGGCAGGGAGGAAATCCTTACTCTAGTTGCCTGTGTATCCCAAAGTGACAAATCTCTAGTTAGAATTCCCAAAAACACAAAAGTGTGGCAAAAACATGAGAAGAGAAAATTCTCACTGTGTTTAATTCATCAAGACGAAGGTCAGTTTCTTCTTTTTTGTTTTTCTTTTTATAATTAGGAATTAGGCTAATATTACATTAGATTTATAAAAATCTAGATTAATGTGGTGCTTTGGGAATTTGTGTTTTGATGACTAAATTGTGAATAATATACCGTTATTTATATTATTTTGTTCATGAATGTGTATATATTTGATTGCTTAATTTAATTATCTGACATACATTTCAAGTAGTCCTCTCAGAAAATGTGTATTCTATTTATTTGAATTGTCCATGGGAAAAACATTTGCTATTATTTGCAATTTAAAATATAGTGAAATCTACAGAGAAGTCAAAATTCATGGGATTTATTGCATTAACATGCTTTCTTCTCCCACTCTCTAAATTGTTATTTTTGTTTCTATTTCTCTTTCTTTCTACCTAATCTCGGGAAATTTCATTAATATTGAGAATCTTTTCTTTTTGTTACGGTATAAAGAATGCAGAACTAACCATTTTCATTCCACTTTTGTGTTAAGATTCATATAGTCCTAATACATCTATACCCAAGTGGTTTTGTGTTTATTAGTACAGAACTTGACTTCAGAAACGAGTATAAATAAAACAATAAAAACAGACTGTTTAGAACTGGAAGAGGACTTAGAAATAATCTAGTTGATTACTCTTTATGATATAATAAATATATATATATATGTGTGTGTGTATATATATATATATTTTTTGACTTTGTCCCTGGTTCTGGCACAGACCTCCTAAAACCTCAGGAATTTTCTGAGTAATTGGAATGTCTTGTTTTTCATAAGGAGCCACTTTGACCACACCTGAGTTTTTGCTAATGAGGTGACTCTTCCAGGGCTCCTAGGTAGCTTTAGAATGGGACTTGGTGCCAGAAGGAAAACAATCCACCTGATTAGAGGGTTAGAACTTTTAGCCCCACCCCCTTCCCAACCTCCTGGAGGAGAAAGGGGCTGAAGATTGAGTTTAATCATCAATGGTCAATGATTTAATCAATCATGTCTGTGTAATGAAACTTTGATAAAAACTCTGAAACAACGGGCTTCCCTGGTGGCGCAGTGGTTGAGAGTCCGGCTGCCGATGCAGGGGACACGGGTTCGTGCCCCGGTCCGCGAGGATCACGCATGCCACAGAGCGGCTGGGCCCGTGGGCCATGGCCGCTGAGCCTGCGCGTCCGGAGCCTGTGCTCCGCAACTGGAGAGACCACAACAGTGAGAGGCCCGCGTACCGCAAAAACAAACAAAAACCTCTGAAACAAGGCTAAGGGGACTTCCAGGAGAACACACTGATGTGCTGGAAGGGTGGTGTACCTGGAAAGGGCTTGGAAGCTCTGCATACTCCCACTCCTCCAACATCTTGCCCTGTGCATTTCTTCCATTTGGCTCCTCCTGAGTTGTAATAAAACTGCAAGTATAGTACTTTCCTGAGTTTTGTGAGTCATTCTAGCAAATTTTTGAAACTGATGGGTGTATTGTGGGAACCCCTCTGAATTTATAGTTAGCTGAGCTGAAGCGAAAATAACCTGGGGACCCCATTTGTGACTGGTATCTAAAGTGGAGGCGGTCTAGTGGGACTGCCTTAACTGCGGGGTCAGCACTAAGGGAAGCAGCCCTGCTTCCATTCTGATGCAGGCAGATGACAGCTTTCACCTGAGCTATCATCCTTTCATTCTTCTTTCTCCTCTTACTGTCCTCTTACACTGTCCATTCTCCTCACAGATGTTGGAATCATCCTTTAAAATGCAAATTAGACCGTGCCAGTCCTCTATTTAAAATCCTCCAAAGGCTTCCCATTACTGAACTTAGAATCAAATTCAACCCCCCTTCTAGGACCCACAATACCCTATAATATCTGACCTCTATTATTGAAACTTTCCATATTAGCATTTTCTACTCTATTCACTGTGTTCCAGCCACATTGGCTTTCTTTGCACATGTCAAGTATAACAAGCTTATTCCAACTAATTTCCATCTTAGGGCCTCTCTGCCAGAAATATTCTGGACCATTTACTTGGAATGCTCTGGGTTTATAATTTTTGCCCAATTGTGTTCACTCTCTCACTTGCTCTCTCATCTATTTATTTTTATTATTCAGGTCACAACTCAAATATCCCCTTTTCAGAGAATTCTTCCCCAATGACCTCAATTACAATACTCTCCAAACCTGTTATCACACCACTTTATTTCTGTAAATCCTCTTAACATACTCTAAAGTTATCTGTTTTATTCATCCCTCTCCTCTCTGCACCACACCCACTGGTTCCTGCTTCCTCTATTAAAATACAAGCTCCATGAGAACTGAAGACAATGCATCTTTATGACAATGGTATCCCCAGGGTTTAAAGTATTGCCTGGCACATAGTAAGCACTTGATGTTTACTCTATAAATACACACATTTTCCTAGGAGGGTTGGGTGAAAGTTTCAATTAGGAGGTGACATTTTGAAGAATGAAGCCCCAGCCTGGGAGGCTTCCAAGGGGAGAAAGCTCGGTTTGTATTTTGAATCTAAAATTACATATACTTAGGGAATTATTTATCCAATCCCCAAATCTGGGACAGAGATCTCTTTTTCTGGTAAATATGCTACATAAGTATAAAATACATTTTCCATTTAGGTTTCTCATTGCCTTTCTTTCTTCTGCTTGAGATGTAAACTAAACTGTCTATTCAAATAGGACATCAACTAAATTTTTCAAGGAGTTTGCTGCTGATTTCACAAATAAGGCTGTTTTGCCGAGGAGTGGGACTGGATGCTCTACTCTACCTGGCTTGCCTTCTCCCATCTTCCTGACTCCCCTTTTTCCTTTCATTTCTCTCTTTCCTCCTTACCTATGCTCAGGCCGGACAGCGACACCTAGAGGCTATCACTGCTGGCAGCTTTCTGGGAAGATGCCTTTGTTGCTGTTATTGAAGAAGCCCACACACTGCAATTGTACCTGCCAGGTCACCTAAGTTAAAGCTAAACAGAGGGTAGAAGCTATTATTCAGGCAATTCAAGTGAATTAAAGTGCTTTATTGCCAGACAGTTTTGCTTCTTTCACTGCTTTGTTCTGGCTATGGGGGCAGTTTGAACTGAGCTTCTGAGAAAGCCCAAGGTACTTTTGTGCTACTACCAGCTGTTCTTCCATTTTCTCTCTTATGCCATCTGTGACTTGGTAAAAAAAAGTATCCCTAGGTGTATGGTGGGGTGCGAGTGAGGGTAACGTGAACGTAGTTATTGTACCAAGCTGGCCCATATTTCTGACCTTGCATTAATTGAACTCAGGCTGTTTTATTACTGTAGAAAAGCACTGTAGTGTTCACTCCTAAGCATTTTGGTATGAATACACTGGAGCATCTTTTCAACATTTTAGAGAGAGTGCTTTATGTTACTTTAATTTATTTCAGGCAACACTTATTGGGACTTTGGTACTTATTATTAAGACCCCATGCTATGAGGGATGTAGAGATGAGTAATTTAATCTAGAAGGGAGATGCAGGGGTGTGTGTGTGTGTGTGTGTGTGTGTGTGTGTGTGTGTGCGTGTATTACATAAAATAATAACAGTGTTTGAAGTAACCTCCTATGAGGAATTTAAAGGAGGTTAAGACCTCAATATGGTGGTGTTTACAAAACAAAAATCAGCTTCAAGAAAGCAGATTCATTTGAGGTGGGTCTTGAATGATCAACTGAAGTTAAATAGGCCAACCCTGGGTTAAGAAACTCATTTTAGCTTTAAGGTAATGGCCTAAAGATGAGAAACTGGTGCATGTTCAGAAAATTAAATAGGGCAATTTGACTGGAATGTATGGTATCAGTTCAGGGTAATGTGAAATGAGATTGGAAAGATAGAAATGAGACTTATTATTGTGGAGTTCTTTAAAATGACAAGGAAATGACTATCTTATAGGTAATGGGGAATCCAAGAGCTTTTGAGTCAGTAGTTGACAGGTTTGGAGGTAATTCTAAATAGATTTAGTAAACCGTGTAGGCTACCCTAGAAATGGAGTGGCCAGAACAAAGACAGTGAACCATATGGGGTGTTTTACTTGCATGATACTTTAGCGCTGGATTAGGCATGTGAAGGGGAGGGAGTCACGTGGACCCATCATCATTGGGAGGCCATATATCCAGGTTGCTCAGTTTATGGTATTTAGAGAGAGGGGGGGATGCTATCATCCACAGAAATGGAGAAATCATGAGAAGGTGTTAATGTGAGGGTAAAAAGGTAGGTCCACAAAAAACAAAGACCCCTGGTCACTTAATGGTGTCCCCCTGTCTTGAGACGCTCTCTGCTGAGTGAGTAATTTAGATAGACCTTGACCAGTTTTTAGGATATGTTCTTATGTCCCAAGTTGCAGAATTAGTTCATACTGTAACTCATATGGTAAATATAGTGAGAAAACTTCTTGGCTTGTGGTGTAGTTCATTGTCTGTTCTACCCTTTAGGCAGGTCTCAGTATTAATAAAGCTGGTATGGACAAAACATGTTGCCTGCCACATAAGTAAACAAAGAATGTTGACACCATCAAGCTATCAGCCACTGCAGCCACCCCCAACTGTGTACCCTGAGGGGATTCAGTAAGGAGATAAAACAGGATACTGACCCTAGATAGTTATTATCAGATAAGGTAATTATCAAAGGAATGATTTCAGTGAGCCCAGACTTTTGTATCTTCCCATAGAAAAGCACTAAATTCACTAACTAGAGATGGCTGGTTAACGGTAATCTTCTGATGGTCCAACTACCTGGGTTTTTTTCGTTTGTTTGTTTGTTTCAAAGACTCCTATACATCCCGGCTCCTCCCTCACCTCTTTGGAGCAGTCCCTCAGAGCCATCTGAGAGGCTGTCTCCCGGGCTTAAGTCCTCAAAAAGTCTACCAAATGAAACACAATTCTCAACTTTTAGGTTGTGCTTTTTTTTTTTTTTTTCAATTGACACTGGGTATAATAAAAAGACCATAGGCTTTAAAGACATGAACCTGAGTTTGAAGCTTGGATCTGCTACTCAGTTATGGTATGACCATGAGAAAATTAAAGGAAATATGTGTATGAGCCAAAACTTTTAAGAGGAGTTCACTACATATGAAGTCTTTTCCCATTTACTTCACAACATATTTGGCAATCCTCAGTTATAAGTACCATACAATTTCAGTAGAATATTTTATTTTAGCCAGGCTCATATGCATGTGGATTGGTTTTTTTTTCTGAATTCTGTCTCAAGAAGATATGTTCTTGAAATGCCAAGATGATATTGCCATAAGATTATCTTCCCTAGAGCAGCCTTATAGCTGATAATTAGTTCCACCAAAAGGCAGCCATGTTAGAAAGCATTGCCTCATCCATGCACCTAAAATAAATCAAAGTTAATCAGGCTGATGGTTTTGCAGAACATTGACCAAAATGCCAAAAGACTTCATCATAGTCCCTGTCAGAATTTGAAAAGAGTACGTGGGTTGGAAGGTCTGGAATGTGATGCAAAGCTATCACTGAATTATAGTTTGCTCCTGCCATTTATGGACACCAGGCTCGTTACTTAAGGAAGAAACTGATGTGTGGAGTCTGCTGGGTAGATAGGTGCTTGTTTATATGAGTATTATCCAAGTACCTGGGGCTGATTTGTTAATAAAAGAATAGTTTTATGAGAGACCTGAGAGTTTTGTATAATACTTAGAGCTTTATCACATGAGTGCCACAATTTAAGACTAATAGTAAGATTTACGTCTAACAAATTATGGCTTGACTGAATGAAGACCCATATTTTGTCAAAGAGGCTAAGCATAACCATTTCTGATTTGGCTGTAAAAGAAAGTTTTATATTTAGTAGAAGAAGGACTAATAGACTTCTAAGGACCTTTTCATGAGTTGCTTGAAGAAATTGGGTAAGTCACAAGACTTTAACAACAGGAAAGGGCCAGTCCCTGTATCATCTTAATCTGTCTGTGCTTAAACTTACCTTTAAACTTCAACTTGAAAATTTGTTTAGGTATTAGGTTTTAACAACTTCAGGAGATAGTCAATGAAATTACCCACTGTTAGGTTAATAAACACCAGTACATCTATTTAAGTTAATCAATACACACTTACTTAACATTCTCCTGTCTCATTAAATATAAAGTAAATGCGTAGTTGGGAAGCTAAACTGAAAACATTTTCCAGCATTTATACAAAGCATGAATACAAAATATGTTAATGGCAGCTGGAGGCAGAGCAACTCCAATACTGTGATGCTGAGCAAAAAGCATGTTGCTATGTTGGTGAGCAAAAACCAGCGTGAAAGACAATTAAACATCTCTAGTAAATGCACATTTTGTTATTCTGTGAAAAAAAATCAAAGCCACTGTCATCGCAACGATGGAATTTTTCCATCTATAATTACTACATGCAAATTTAGTAACTGATTTCATTTCACCTATTTCTGGGGCTATAGTTCAGTGTATTTCTGCCTGGTTAGTTCAAAGATTGTTAAGGTAGGTTAAATTGAAGTTAATTGAAGATGCCATATAGAGAACTGAACTGTAGCTAAAAAACATGCTACAACTAAAAAAAATATGATGGCTAATGTTCAGAAAAGGAAAGAGCAATCAACACATTTACTCCATTTATTTCTAAAGCTTGGAATTTAAGTGCGAGGTTTTGTGTTGGATATGGAAGTTAGTGACCATAAATAAGTGCGGTCTGTTGGAAACTTGTTAGCGTTCTAATTCCATACTAGGGACCCAGTGTCTGCCAAACAGTCAAGTATTGATTTCTCTAACACATACAAGGATTTTTTAAAAATAAAGAAACAATTTTGGAATGTTCTCCATCGCTTGATCTATAAGACTTAACTAGTGTATAGTCCCTGTGTTATCGCTACTATGATTCTCCTTTCTTCTCTCCTGGTCTTCCAGGATTCCCAGAGGAGTAGGGGGAAATACTGATAGAAGGGGCTATTTCCTGCTTTCCTCATAGACATGCCCATAAGTTTATAGAAATACATTTATTTCCTCAAAAATTTTGAGAATTCTTGATATAAAGAATTGAAGAATACAAAGGATTAGATTTATTATTGTCCTTCCAAGTTGAACATATTGTTTAGTAAGTTTTAAAAATGTGTTGGGGTAACAGTTAAGAAGCAGTGTAATTTTTATATTAAAGGGATATAATTTCATTTGGAGTTCTTATCATTTTAAGAATATTGTAGTGATGAATAATCCAGAGAGTCATCAAGAGTTAATAGAATCTCTGAGATTAAAATAAATCCCCCAATCTAGCTTTAGTATTATAAATATTACAAGCATTCTGCATTTTAGATCAACTGGAATTGTCAGGTTATAATGACCATACCAGTTTCAATGATGAGATGACATGCCCTTGGTCTTATGGCATGAAAGGATTGTTGCTCATCTATTTTCTAAATTAAAGTTAAGACCTGAATATCAAAAGGAAAACCAAACAAACAATCATGATAGAATAGTAGTATAGTTCAGAGATTGAGCTTTTCTTCTGAGGGTACAGTCATGTCATTGCAATTTTATTTTCCTATATATAGAATTACTGTGGATGTAGATATTGACTTACGTGAATAATTTAAGGAGTAATAGATAAGAAATGGCTGTAATTTGCAACATTAGAATAATCTTTTTTTCCCTCCTTCATTCCACTTTAGAAGTCGTTTGAAAGTAGAAAGGAAGATGAACCAACACTAGCAAAGTGACTACTATGAAAGTTAAGATAGGCAACTTGGGGAAAAAAAGTATTTTGTCAATAAGTTAGGAAATTGATTTTATCTGAAGTAGAAAATTTTTATAACAGGAAACTCAGTCAAGACTAATTTTTTAGCATGAACCTCTCTGAAAGGAAGAGTGACTGCATACAGAACAAAAGCAGCTACGTAAGGGATATAATCGAAATCTCCAAATCACTTATGTAGAAGTGTGAACACCTGAGTTTTTGTTCCTGTTCTCTTCAAGTTGTGTTATGTGACCTTGAGTAAAGTCCCTTTACATTTCTGATTCTGCCATGAAATGACTTGGTTGGAAAGGAAGATCTCAAGATTACTTAAATCTCTGGCATTCTATAGCATAGCCATAGAGTCTGGAAACACAGACTGTTTTTAAATTGTCTTTGTTTTTCTTCCTTTCATTTTATGGGAATTCATTTGTATTTTATTTTACAAAAGTATCAGTCTGATTCATGAGAAACTAAAAAGTGGTGGCTCCACTATAGACCCACTGAGAAGCACTCTTCTAGATGATAACAACGAACCAAAGTCATTTTAAGTTCATGTACATTGAAGCAGAAGTCATTTCCTCTTATTAAAGTCTTTTAGTCTTCCCAGAGCCTGGGATGTCATATGGCACTTGCCAAGTTTGACTTCTGCCATTTGGTCTTTGGTGTACTCACCTACCCTTCTTACTGGACTCCAAGTTCCTCAAGGGTGGGATTATCTCTGAATGCCCCTCTTTTCCTAGTATGTATTTAATAATGAAAGATAACTAATTTGGTGCAGGAACCTCTTCTTGTTGATTTATTAGATATCCCCCTTACCTAGAAAAGAGAGGAGTAATAAAGAGTGGGCATATATAGTGGTAGACTACTGGGCAAAGACAATGAGTCATTTAAATTCCCTCATGGAGGGAAGGCAGCACACTTTCATATCCACTTAGCAGATGCTCAGTTGCTCTCCTTTGTACTTGACTTTGATGAGAGTTACATGGTGTCTAAATTTCAACTTCCAATGACTCGTTTATTTAACTTCTAAGGTAGGGAGGAGGTATCACTCCCATCACAGAAATGTTTTGAGGATCAGCTTTTATAGTGCAAGACTCTAAAATATTTTGCATGGAAATACTGTTGTTTTAAATATCTTACTGCTATTGTTTATTCAGCAGGTCAATACTTTTCTCCTCATTTTATGGATAGAGGAGCAGAGATGATGACTGGGAAGGAAATGGAATAGACAATACTGCAGATAAAGACACTGAGAAGGCCCAGAGACATCAAGTAGCTTGCCTGAGGTCACACACACAATTAGTAATAGAACTGACACCAACAGTGAGGTGTCCTCATCCCTGTTTTAATGTTCTTTGATCTATGCGACCCGATTCCCCTGAAGTAGTTTCAAGCTTCTATTAGTGTGCTATGTCTAGTGCTTACATTGCCCTTTTCTTAGAAATAAGTCAGTAAGGAGGATTAAAGACATGATTTGATCAGTTATCAAAATTGGAGAGGTTTGTTTTGGATACAAGGGCTAAAGGTCACCATAGGGAAGACAATTACCAAGCCATGCTGTGGATAAGTAGAATCACTGTGGAAGATATTATGTCTTTTAAAAATAATCATAATCTGTTAACAAAGTGCTTATGTTATGTCAGCATTATTTCAATTGCTTTATCTATTTCAATTTTTTGAATCCTCACTATAATCTTACGGTAATTGCTATTATTATCATCATTCCTACTTTGCAAATGAGAAAACTCTGGCCACAGAGGATAAGTTACTTGCTTAAGGTCACACATCTGGTAAGAGCTTAAACTAGGATTTGAACCACATGGTCTGGCTCCACTGCTGGCTCCAGGGTATACTGCTCCTCCCCACTCTACCCTGCTATCTCTCAAAAGAGCTGTTTTATCTTTTGATGGAGAATTTTTTTTTTTTTCGGTACGCGGGCCTCTCACTGCTGTGGCCTCTCCCGTTGCGGAGCACAGGCTCCGGACGCGCAGGCTCAGCGGCCATGGCTCACGGGCCCAGCCGCTCCGCGGCATGTGGGATCTTCCCGGACCGGGGCACGAACCCGTGTCCCCTGCATCGGCAGGCGGACTCTCAACCACTGCGCCACCAGGGAAACCCGCTGGAGAACTTTGAAAAAATAAAAAAATATACGAAAAACAAAGTTCATCCTCAGTCCTATCACCCAGAGATAATCACTGTTAACAATACTGAGCTGCACTGTTGTTCAATAGCAAATCAAATTGCTTGAAGAGATCCTGCTATGCATTTCAGCAGCTCTATAATTCAGTGTTTAAAGTTCCTTCCATTGAATGTTACCATACATCCAGGGGTGGGGTTGCCTCTGAATATCTGGAGCCTGTAAAATAAAGGGCTGCTCTTTGAAGGCTTACTTCCTATTACTTAGCGCAACAGTAGTGCATGTCTTGCTCCTTTGGCCTGCTGATAATATATAGATTGAAATGGGCATTCTTAAATGAAGTGCTTGCCACTAGACAGATGGAAGCTTCCTGTGTATCTGGCCTACCTCCAACCATTGCTTAGGATAGAGGCAGGTGGGAGTTAGTACATCAGAACTGGTGACACTGCCTAAATTAATGTCTCATACTTACAATCATAAAGTTCTGTAGAATTCCTGATGAGAGTGGCTTTCTATTATGTAAGCAGTGATTCCATTGCTGCCAGTAACATGACAGTAGTGGGAGTAAATCCAAAAGAAGATTTCTATTTAAAAAACAGACCACCTTTTCCAGTAACATGATGAGTAGCTTTAAACACTTTGGGTTCACTCTTCTGACTTAGATCAATAAGGGAACTGTTAAGAATCAAAGAAGCGCAGGATAGCATCAGTTCTTAGCTGTGCAGTGAATGGCAATTTCCTGGGATCTGACTTGAGTGTCTGAGTGCTAAACGTGGGTTCATTGTTTATATTCAGTGGCATTGTGTCACTAAGGAGGAAGTTTTAGAACATACAAATGAGAAGAATTTATTGTGTTCTTTAATTTTCTTTTTGTGCCTTAGAAAATCACTTAATGAAAATGTGTGAAATCTCTTAAGCAAGTACAAAGGGTAAAGGAAGTGCTGGTTTCAAAATGCCAAAATCCTTTGGCCTCCTAGAAAATGCATGTGGCTTAAACATTACAAATCAATTTTCTTTGCTACTCTTGTGATATTTCACGCATTGCCTTTTACTGGTTTATTATACAATCTGTGTTCAAGGAGATATTTAATTTTAAGAAATAAATTGTGTGTGTGTGTGTCTATGTGTGTAGAGTCCTAGTACAATTCTTTTCACTTTAGCTTCCAGTGAATTTCTAAATAATCTTGGGGATAAAACTTTTTGTTTTTTAATTATTTGCAGATAGGCAAAATTTCTGACATTTATTCTCTAATTAAATCACGATTCTTACAGCCAAGTGAGTTACAATCATTGTGACTTACATAATAAAGAAGGAAAATCAAATAAATTAACCACAAATTTAATAAAGCATTTCTAAATGGCAATTCTGGCAAGATAAAAATGCAAAAAAATTCCATTTAGTTTAAAATGTTTTTGGAGGGGGCTAGAGCTTGTGCTGGAAGCTGAGAAGAAATAGACTTCCCTGAGGTATGGATTCCCCCTCATAGAACTTATGTCCTAGTTGGGTAATGAAAAGAAGCAAATAAGAGTAAGGACTAAACTCATAAGCTGTGATCCACATAAAATAGTGGAATTCTATGTGTATAATTTATATTTTATTGCTATATAATTTTCATTTTTGTTATTGCCTTCAGTTATGGAAGGATCTTAAAGAATTTTATAATATGGAATTAGTCTTTCCATTTTAGGGACTGGGAAATTCAGGCATTAACAAATTGAATAACTTGGCCCTATCATTAATGAAGAGTAGAAAAGTTCTTGAGATATAGGTCTCAAGTTCTCATTCACTCTTCACATCTTCTGCCATTCTAAATAACATGATCTATTTGTCACAAAATCACAAGGTTCCAATCCATCCTTCTTGACACCCTTGGTGTTATCTGACATTTCTTGGTAGAGAGAAGCATTAATGCATGACTCTAAATCAGAGCAATAGGACCATCGCCACACTTGAAAATGAAGGAACATATAACCTAGAGATGCCTTAGAGACATTTTTCCTTTAGGGAGCTCTAAGAAAAGACTAGGCAGCCATTTAGTTTAGAAACAGAAAAATCCCTAGAAGATGGGAAAATAAAACTGGCTAGAGGACATTCAAAAAACCTTTCAACCTTGAATGCCTATGATATCTTGAGGACACCTCTATTGCTATAATTCTGTAAGTCTAAGAGCTAATAGAATACTAGAATGTGGGTAGAATCAGAATTTTTTTTCCCTTGCCAAATCTTCAGGAAAGAGGATCTTAAAAAAATATATATATATAAATCTCTTGACAACATTCTTTGTCAATGGTTATGACATAAAATACTTTCTTGGTCAACAAAGACCACATCCCAATCCTGGAGACGCTACAGCTAGAATAGAACTTCAGCTGACATTGTTTGATATTCCTGCCTAAACATTAACATCACCAATAAAGCTCTTAGTTGGGTGAAGAGGAGAAAAATTAAAAGCTACCTTTTTGAAGGCTTACTGTCTGGGCTTCCCTGGTGGCGCAGTGGTTGAGCGTCCGCCTGCCGATGTGGGGGACACGGGTTCGTGCCCCGATCCAGGAAGATCCCACACGCCGCGGAGCCGCTGGGCCCTTGAGCCATGGCCGCTGAGCCTGCGCTCCGCAACGGGAGAGGCCACAGCAGTGAGAGGCCTGCGTACCGCAAAAAAAAAAAAAAAAAAAAAGGCTTACTGTCTACTTTTGTACAGACACCCTGTGCTTTAGCCAAGCTATTACTTATCCACTTTTCCTGGCTATGATTTATGCCATCTTTATGCTTCACCCCTACAATATTTATTCTTATGAAAATCATCAATTTCTTGTCAAAATCTTATCTATCTTCAAATCTTTTCTTAAATGTCATCTCCTTTTAAAGTCTTTTCTGATTGGGATCCAATCTCCTTTCATCTGAGGTTCTAAAGCACTTGGTGCTTTCTGTATACCCCTCTAATCTCTCTGACTTGAATTAAAGTCACTTATGTTCAGCTTTATCCATTCTTTTGGACCTTGAAATCTATGTGCAGAAACTGTCTTCTTTTCTCTGTATCTTCCTAATTGTCTGTCTAGCAGAGTTCCTGGCTCTTGGCAGGTGCTCAAAATATTTTTTTTCTATTAGGTTGAATGAAATTCTAATTAAATCTACCCCCATTTTCATATTAAATGATGGTTCATTTAACAGGTTGAGTAATATAAGTAAATATATGCTACTGACCATTAAAGATAGCGTTGTATGGTTGCTAGGAGCTCAGGCTTTGGAGTCAGGTAAAATAGAATAAAACCCTTGCCTCTGCCACTTAAATTACTTGAATAAATTATCCAGTCTCTCTTTTCCTTAATTTTCTCATCTGTGAAATTGGGATAACATTTGTACCTCTCTCCAAAGGTGATTGTTAGATAATCCTGATAATATTGAAAATGGTATCTTAAATAAGATACCTAAGCAGGTCAGCATCATGGCACATTGCTATTATTTTTAATTGTATCTGATACTAGGGGTATCTTGGTGTGTATATAGCAACTACTGTCCTCAAGCATCTTGCAGTCTAGTTGAGAGCACAGAGAAGAAAACAGGTGATTAGAATGCGTTGTGATAAAGGTTTCGCTTAAGTGGTTTTCTGACAACAGCATCTTTCTTTTAGTTACCAGCTGCGTGTACGATTGCCAATGTAAGCTGATCATTAGGATCAGGAAAATGTCTGCTTTTCTGCCCAACAGCTTAACAGCAATCTAAACTTTCCAACTAAGGAGCTATGTGTAGGTTCTGAATTTATATTAGCCCCAAATGTAACATATAATCCCACGGTCAGAGGAAGCCATTTCTCCCAGCATTTTAGTGTACTTTATGGGCATGAAGAGTCATAAAAGTGTTTCCATTAGCAGTTTAAGAATCAAACTTCTGGGCTTCCCTGGTGGCGCAGTGGTCGAGAGTCCGCCTGCCGATGCAGGGGACACGGGTTCGTGCCCCGTCTCGGGAAGAGCCCATATGCCGTGGAGCAGCTGGGACCGTGAGTCATGGCCGCTGAGCCTGTGCGTCCGGAGCCTGTGCTCCACAATGGGAGAGGCCACAACAGTGAGAGGTCCGCAAAAAAAAGAGTCAAACTTATGTTAAAACTTTTCCTTACATAAAGCAATCTGAAGGAAAGTGATAGTTATAGAATCATGGGAATTTTAAAGCTTAAAGATCATTTAATCTATATCTCATATTACAGATAAATGAAACTATGACCCTTAGAAGGAAAGTGACTCTTCCAAAGTCATTAAGATTTTAGGTGGGAGAGCTAAGGCTCTGAGGACACCAGCTTTAGCTTTTTTAAATGCCTTGATATAACATCTACACCTTTAGATCATTAAACTTAAGAATTCAAGTAACCTCACCTATATTCTTACAGAAAAAGAAATTGCTTCAGACACCTTTAGTAGATAGCCATCTCTCCTATTATTTGTCACATACAATATAGGAGAACTCACTACTTTTCTAGAGCTACTTTTCTAGAGTTTCACTATTAGACAACTTTATATGGTATAAAGTTATCTTTTACTTATTCACCTCTTTCCCATCTTCACATACTTAGAAGCAATAAAAATAAAATGTTGTGCTTCTGTTCAAAATGATACTGTGGACCAAGCAAGAAAGGGAAATTTTTAGATGTCAAAGATGAATGAAGATTGAATATATAGCCCTAAAGTGAGTGGGAGTAGTAACCTCGTTTCACACAGTAGACAATATCAAAGCTGTCAGGGCTATGAGCATTTTAAAGTCCACATAAGACCAGGATCGTGCCAACTAGGGAGTTTCAAGCTGCGCTCCCTTCATAAATCAGGAATCTGCAAAATATGCCTATTATTATTATTGTCATCATCACCGTCTCATCATCAATCATCACCTACCAGTACTAGAAAAACTTAGACAAACAGGCTAAGGATATAGTTACTTGCCCTGTCTTTTTAAATAAAAATAGTTATTTGAGGGACATTTGGAACCTCAAGCTTGTACTGAATGAAGATATAGGGCAGGAATTCCACTAGCCATTCAATGTTGAGAACAGCAGAGAAGTGAAAATTGAAAACTTAAAAAAATGTTGTGGAACAAGTGAGCCCAGTAAGGATAAGTAAATACAATTGCAAAACTACCCTTCAGGGTAAAAGAGAATGCCCACTAAAAATTATGTTATAGGCACACATTTCACTACATAGGAGACCATACACAGTAATAAGAAGCGGTCAGGGAATTTAACAGATAGGTAAATTGATACCCAATGGACCAGAGAATATGGACTGATCTGACAGGAGCTTTAATTAAATATGCTTAAATATTGAAATATTAAAAAAGAAGGAAGAGAATTCATGTACCAAAAACAAGATTTCAAAGACAGAATAGACTTAAATAAATCTGTGGACAAACCCAATAGAAATCCTAGGAGTGATAAATGAAATTGTCAAAATAAAAACTAAATGGAGTAAAACAAAAACAAGTCCTTACCAGTAACTTTGGTAACAAAGTAACCAAAAGTTAACAAACAAAAAAATAATAAAAATACCTTCTAGTAATTTCTGGATTGTAAGAACTCGAGTCTTTGGGTCAATGGTATAGTAATTTATAATTCAAACCTCCTTGGTTCCAAATATTTAGCAATAAAATTCTTTATACCAGATAGATAGATAGATAGATAGATAGAGATGAGAAAATAGAATAGAGAGAGAGAGACAGAGGGACAGAGAGACAGAGAGAAGAAAGCAAATAAGACATAGCCAGAGTAATAAAAACGACATAACTATCTCAGTGGATCAGAGACAGAGATATGCAAAGTGGTTATCAGGAGAAGAACCATGATAATTGTGGTCTGGATTTAAAAGCAAATAGTAACGGAAGGCTTGACCCCTGCATGTGGTAGTCAGGATTGTAATACTTTCCCCAATATTTTCCTACTCCAGGATACATGCCCACCCAGACCATGAAAATTATGGATTTTACTCCCGTGATTAGATTAGCTCAGAGAGCACAGTGGATCTTATCTCAGTGGGCCTGACCTAATCACATGAGCCCCATTAAGTTTTCTCTAGCTAGTAGTTGAAGAGAAAGTTAGAGAATCTCACTGTGCCTGGTCTGGAAGAATGCAAAGACACACGTTGTGAACTGTCTGTGGATAGAGAGGGGCAGCTTTTAGGAGCTGCAAGCTGTCCTTAGCCAGCAACTAGCCCTAAAACCCCAAAGAAATGAATTCTGCCAACAACCTGTATAATCTTGAAACCATCATAGATGATTTGACTTCAGGAGTTAGGGCTAGAAGGGGCTTTAAAAACTTATAACAATCTGCTTGTTTAATAGTTAACAAAACCAGGACCTGGAGGTGTAAAGCCACCAATCACAAGCTGATGAGTGGGAGAGCCAGGCTATGCATTCCACACTGCTTTGAACTTTTGTCATTATTGTAGCACAGAAGCTTTATCTCCACAATTGCCAAACAAAGAGATAGAGATATACAGTCTCTTAGAGCACCTCTAATTTAACATTTGAGGAGTGAGTACAAACAAACTGTATTTGACTTTCCTCCAACCCACCAAAGCAGTCTCCTTTTACTATCTAGAAAAGCAGCCTTTAGACTAGTTAGAGGACAAGAAGTGATGTCCAGAAGTAAACAAATAAGATTTGCACTCTGCAAACAATCCCAGATAGATCTCTGGGAAACAGCTTGAAAGGGCTGTCTTACGGAATCACGCTGCTGCCGCAGGAACAAGCACTTGATAATGGGACAGGCTTTATTTGCCTGCACTCTCCACATTTGCTTTCGGTCAGATGGGAGACAAAGCTTCTGCCAGATAAGCAGAACAAAATTCTGCCTCTGTTTTTGTCTTAGTCCCCTAGGTAGGAGGTTAACTTTGGGGGTGACAGATGAAATGCTTTGGTTTGTCATTTATAAAACTGTGCCCAGATGGCTCTCAGCCATCTATACGATCTTTCTCTGTACTATTTACTGCTTCTCCATTCCGTCCCAGGAGACCAGGTGTGAAATCCAGAACTAAGCAGGTTTTGCTAGCTGTGAATTGTGTTGAGCCAAAGGGGCCATGTGGCTGGACTTTGGAATGTGAAATAACATTATTACTTACACCATGAAATTCAATTGAATGTTAACCAAAGTCCTAAAATATGATCCAGGCAGAGATTTTTTTCCTTTTAATGATGGTAGCATCAATTTGGGTTATTACTTAAGAAAAATGACAATTTATGTAACATTTTAATTTTCCTGGTATAAATATGGACACTTGTAAAATTTTTCTTATTTGCTAATATAATTATTGAGTACTATGTTTTAATTCAATTCACTAGATATTTGTAGACATCTTAGTATGTATAGGTATTGCTTGAAAAACTTCTAAGGATAAAATGATAGATAAATTGCAGTTACTATTGTGAAGCAGCCCACAGTCTATGGGAAATATTATGACATGAATGGAAAAATTGCATAAGAAATGCAAGAAGTGCCTTGTTGGAAGATTAGAGGAAGGAGAGATGATTAGTTGGGTAAGCTCAGGCATGGTTTCAGGCTGGGTTGATATTTTATTTGCTTATCCTTAAGGGATGGGAAGAATTTTAACACATGAAATGGAAGAAAAAAGAGGGTCATTTCACATATATAAAAGTCATTTTTGACACGGGAAAGTACAAATTGCATAATGTACAGAGCAAGGAATGGCAAATGGTTCTATTTAGCTGAAGCCGAGTTCTTTTGACTTCAAATCTGAACAGAGGTTTCTGCTTTTTGGGGTTTTGTTGTTGTTGTTTTTAACATTTGTTGCATGCGAAGCCCTCATCTTTCAAATAGAATTACGTCCCCCATTTCACAGAGAATGGAACCAAGGGCCAGATAATGATAATAGTAGCTAACACTTACTGGGGCATCGTGCGCCCACAGTTCTAAGATGCCTTCCGGTGTTCCCTCATTTAATCTGTAAAACAACCCTATGAGGATAGTACTATATTAACCCCACTTTACTACTAGGGAACTGAGATACAGGGAGATTAAAAAACTTATTCCAAGTTACACAACTAAACATAAAGTGAGCACTGATTCTCACAGTCCATGTTCAGTGTTTTCTATTTACCGCTTATGAGACGAAAAGTGAAAAAAAAAGTTAGGAATTTGGAATTAATTTGACAATGAGACATTAAATTTTTTGAGGCCACAGATGCTCGAAAGTAATGTTCAGGCAAGATTAGAAGAGAGAAGCTGTAATAGAAGTGACCTGGAAAGCCATTGCTGAAGTCCAGATTTGTGTCAGCGAGATCTGTATTAGAGCTGTTCTAGAAGAACCATTGGTATGGTCAGGTTATGGGGTGGCTGACTCCTGAAACATCTTGAGCTACTCTCAATAAATCTGCTCTTTCTTTATAATGAGTTTCCTCAAGCCCAACTTGGGCATAAATCCAGGAAACTTCATGTGATTGGTTTAGTTATGACACTTTGCAGGTATTCTAATTTGCTCCTGCTGTTGGTTTTAAAGAAGTTTATTAGTCAAGACTCTGCTTCTGTGATGATCAACTGAGCTCATAATGAACATACTTTCCCATAGATAACAATTATAAACTCTGAAAAATACAAAAAAGTAACTACCTAAAGGATCTGGAGAATGAACATGAGGAGAATCAAAAAAAGGAAGAAAGGGCATGCACATGGTGCATTTCCCGCTGTTTTAGCCTGAGGGCAGGTGACCTTTAATGTCATGAATAAGGAATAAAACACCAATAATTTGCAGGCTTTCTGGCATGAAGAATAAGATGACAGAGTTTACGGTAATTACTGACTCTGAATAGTAAGTGTAGAACCACAGGCCATATAGAACCAGAGAGGAGGACCCCAAATCTGTATATAAACTTTGCTCAGATCTCTGGCTGACCCCTGAACCATGCATGTGTGGGCAGACTCTAAGCAACCCCACTGAGGCAGAACATAACAAAACAAAAACAACAACCAGAAAAACTGGGCTGAGATTTGACCTATTGCCTAGGAGACAAAGGTTGCAGCTTATGTTTAACCAAATAACTGCCTACGAAACAAAAATGTCATCATTCCTGGGAAGAATAAATGCGGCCCATTCTAAAAACAAAGAAAAAATGCCAATGGAGGCCAAATCTGAGATGACCCAAATGTTAGAATAAGCAGATAATTACTTCAGGCAATTAATAAACTATGCTTAATGAGAAACACTTATAATAAATAAAAAGATAAGATATCTCAGTGGAGAAATAAAATCTATTTTAAAAAAACAGTGGAAATTCTAGAACTAAATAAAATCAATATGTACTTCTTTTTATGGTGGATATAGACCCCAAATACGGCGGGACCCAGAGCAGAGTAGACCAGAGACTCGTGTTTTGAGAAAGGCCCAGAAGACCTAGTGACTATAAAAACCTTTCTGGGCTTCCCTGGTTGGCGCAGTGGTTGAGAGTCCACCTGCCGATGCAGGGGACACGGGTTCGTGCCCCGGTCCGCGAAGATCCCACATGCCGCGGAGCGGCTGGGCCCGTGAGCCATGGCCGCTGAGCCTGCGCATCCGGAGCCTGTGCTCCGCAACGGGAGAGGCCACAACAGCGAGAGGCTTGCATACCGCAAAAACAAACAAACAAACAAAAAACCTTTCTGACCCACTCCTGTATGCCTGCCAGGTAACAAGGAAAAAGTTTCAGCCAAATTTCAGCGGTTGAAGAGAGTCCTCTTAAAAATATTTCCCCACAAAATATGCTATTGGAAATTTTACCATTAAGAAAGTAACTCTTTAAAAAGCTATTACCCTTTGTACTACATTTTGAGAGCAAAACATGTCACCAGATTCAAATAAGAGTAAGGGAGAACAATGAGATGCACCACCAATGAGATAAAGGCTACAGAATGAAAAGAATAATGATTCCCCTCTCTATCTCTGCCTGTCACCTCCCTTGTCCCTCACTGAAAACAAAATCCAAGCATGTGATCTTTAGGATATGTTCATTTGTTTGTTTATCTCATTTAATTATATACATCACTCATACTTCAAGGAATACTTTGAGAATACTTAAAATAGCACATGCCAATAAGAAATAGATGTAGATATCAATAGAGGTTTCAGAAGTCATGCAGAGTAATAAAGTCAATAATAACTACTCTCCAAACCTGGGATATGAGGGTTTTAAAATATAATATCAAATATTATATTTATTTTGACTAAAATTTAAAAACAATCTTCATGTATAATAAATTATATTAATAAATAGTGATTTCCTAGTCATTAAAACATTAATTATGAAGCCTGTGGAGCAACTTGGAAAATGCTTCTGCTATGATCGACAAAAGCACATTACAAAATAGTATTTATACTCTAAATATAACTAAGTTAAAATTATCTTTGTTAGGACAAGATATAGAACACCAAGAGAAAAGCAAAAAATAGGAATTTCTAAATTGAGGGAATAAAATTGTGACAGGTTTTCCTTAATTTATGTAATTATTAGTTTATATAATAAATAAACTTTAGATTTGCCCTTCTGGCAACTAAGACTATAAGGAAAAAAGGATTAAATTTTACTTTGATTATTAAATAAGTGATAATCTCTGTATAAAAGAAAACTATTAAAAAGTAAGAATTTTAGAATTGCTCCAGATTTGGAGATTCTCTGAGATTCACGGTGTGGGTCTGAAGCTACCCTGATGTGCTCTGACGAAGCACACGGGTTGGGGAGCTCCATCTGCCTCTATCCCTCTAACCCACAGAAGACTAGAGTATGGCCTGAGGATAGGCAAAGAACAGATGAAATGTCTTGTTATTTGATGATGCTAATGAGACCTGGAAGTTTTGTTTTGTTTTCTCAAGTCAGTCTTAAAAAATGATTCTCACCTCACAAGCCACTTTAGCACAAAGGCAATTTAAATTACATTTCAATCAATAATGCAAATACAGTGTTCCCTCCAGCCCAAGAGTAGGAAAATAACACACTATAAGTTATTTCCCTAGTTTCAGATAGAATCTGCAAATTTTTACACTTCTTGGAGAAAATGAGAGGATAGTAATTCTCACATTAAGTTCTTATCTTAGTAAATGTGTGTAAGTCTGGAAGGCAGTGCCGAACTCGTAATTCATTTGGTAACAAGAGAGAGGCCAACGGGATTGAGCAAAACCCCCTAAGACACAGAGACTGTGATACCTTTATGCTAGTTTGGTTCATATCCTTATATACTAACTTTTTAGAAAGACTTTTCTATGATTCCATCTCAGAGAGGTCTCTCTCTTCTCTCCATCCAAAAGTTTTTAATTTACCATTTCCTTATGGCACATATCATGTTTTAACTTCCATTACTGTTATATGAGGCAATACAGAGAACATCATCAAATGTGATGATAGATTTCACATGAAACCCCAATTCTCTGATCAGTTTTCATGTGACACTAGGTAAGCTTTCTTAAATTCTCAAATCTGAATATTTCTCATCCAGAGATATTATATTGGACTCATGTGTTTTCCTGAGGATTGATTATGTGAGACAATATATGTAATGCGTTTAGCACAGACCTGAAAATGAGTAAATGCTCAGTAAACTGTAGCTAACATATACTTTCCTCATCTCTTTTACTAAATTTCAGCTTCTTGAGAGTCAACTCTTTAAGGTTAATCTTTTTCTGCATTATAAAATCAGAGAAATAAGGAGAATACTGACATGGTTTCTGTAGGAGAACGTTCCTGAATTAAAAGAACTATGAGCACATATTATATAGAGTCCTTGTTAAGTACCTTCTACTACTCCTAATGTCTCTGTCTTCAGTGAGTATTGATCATGGAGGAGTTCTTGACCTTCTCTGTTGGTTCATTGGCTTGTTTGCTTCCTGCATTTTGCTCTGGTACTTCTGATAGATGAGGCTGTGGAGCTTGGAGGAAGTAACTCTAACTTTGTCTCCCACACAAGATAACAAACAGAAAGGCAAGGAAGTATGACAGAAGTTATTAAAAGAAAAACTTTATATCTATTCAATTTATATTTAAAAAGGCGCACCGTTAAACACGACTCATACTTCAGCTATTATTTTATCTGTAATATACTTCACAACTGATCAAAAATCAGGAACACGTGCCATGACTCAGTAGTTGAAAGCAGCTTTAATGGTTACTGTTTTTCAGAGGTCGACTTTTTTCTTTTATGCAAGTGATGATTTTCAGTTCTTCACTTTTCTCTATTATTCTTTTAGCTCTTTCTAATTATTACTTTGATTATCCAATAACATCATTTTCCTTCTAATTCTTATAATCATATTAGAGGCTTTTTCCTGTATAGTTAACACACGGGTTAATTCCGAACTTAAAAAAATACATATTTAAACATTTTTGTGTTTTCCACATGTTATTGCAATTGCTTAGATCAGTCCACTCTACTTAATGTTTACTCTGCCTATCAGAAGGACCTATTTAATTTATCATTTTTTCTCACATAATCTCTTAAACAGTACCCTTTATTTTATAGTAATCAAAAGTCAGTCTATGGAAGATTGTCCTGGAAGGTAAATCAGGCAGTGAGATAATTCACCAGAGACTCATATCCAGTCATATATTTTGTTCCTTATACATAACTCAGATGAAGTCTTTCTACTTAGTGCAGAAGAATGTTTCAAATCTCCAGAAAAATTCAGAATTTCACAAATTGGAAAGGTTTCATCATTTTGTTAACTTCTCTAGCCCTTAATTTGCCTATTTACTCAGTCACAATGGACACTCTTGCTCGTTCTTCTTTCAAGGCCAGATCTGGTAACCTTAATCCCAAGATGTTGGAGACATAGACCAATACAAGAACCGAGCCAGAAAATAATGTCTTACTCTTTTTGGCACGTTCCTCTTCAGGTGAGACTAAACAATGAGCATTCCCTGAGAAGGTGACTTTGAAATCCAACTCCGAAAAAATTGCTGTAACAGTGAGTGTATCTAGAGACTGCAGAAGCCACAGCATCAGAAAACTAAGCCCTCATCTGTTTGCCTAATAACCCCACCCAGGGAGAAACTCTGATAACCATGCAGAGGAATTGGATGATCTATGGTCTGTGTCTGTCTATATTGTTCCTGAGGAATAGGCTGTTTGATGAGAGAAAAATCTCCCCAGTTCAGATTATGAGTAAACCTGTAGGGGGTATAATTAGCTTCATAAATTTTCAGGGACTTTTAAGCGTTATTTGTTTTTAAAATACTTTAACATTAGGTATTTCAGGATTCAGTCTTTACAGAAGCAAAAAATAAATGTCAGTTTTAATCTCCCAATCAGTGATTTCTAAAAATTAATCTGGCAAACCATCTCACATCTATCTTCCAACATGCCCATGAGGAGGAAACTGGAGCAAATAAGATGGAAACCCCAGCAAGGTAAATGAGTAATGATGACTGCATCCTTCCAATTTATCTTCTCTCTCTCAGAATAAGTGGCTGGAATTTGAGATTACCGTGGGGCTGTTTGTTAGTGGTGGCAAGTGGATGGTCATGGTTTGAAAAATGTGTTCTGTACTGGGTTGTTGAGCCAGGCAAGGTCACTTGCAGTCTTTTTTCTTAAAAAAATGACAAAGACTGATAATTTAATTTCTGAAGTCTAATGGCCATTGAGCACTTAATGACCAATTCTGCCTAGATTCTCCCTTTTTTTAAGATAATAATATTGAGACAATTTCAAAGATGAATTTCAAAGAAGTTGAAAGCCAAAATGTTAAACGTAATTAGAATTTCTAGAAAATAGTTTATTATTAAAAATATTTATTAAGCATATTTGTTTGTGAAGTATTATGTTAAATGTTGAGGGATCAGAAATAAACAATGTATTTCTGGCCTCAAGAAGCTTTTAATTCTGTAATGGAGGCAGTGTAGGTAAAAAATTCTTTTGGAACAAGAGGGAAACAACTTATAAGACAGAAGCAGAAACAGCATTGATATGGCTATTTTAAATTCTTCAGTGTAGACAATATGGCTACATATATAAACAACATATATATTATGTATCTATACATATATAAGCAATATATGTATGTATGTATATACATATGTATTATATATGTAAACAATAACTATAATTGTTGTTAAGCAAATCCCAGGGGCAGTTGGAATTCTACTCAGGGACACTCACTTTGGACCTCAAAAACTTCTACTCAGTAAACATACAGAGGCAGCTACAACATCTGTATTTCCGCAGCTGTAATCAAACTTTTGCTAGTTTTCATCCTGAGTGCCAGAAATGGGTATTTAATGGTGAACTTAGTGTCCTGTTAGTACAATGAATGGATGAATCCTAGAAATGGTTCTTTTCTTGTGATATTAAAGCTTTCCAAGAGGTAGATTGTCAAAAATATCTGAGACACTTCATATACTTGCATGAACAGTGTCTAAGAGTCCACAAGGCCTCTGCCCTTCATCAGTGAAATCCCCCAAAAGCTATATCTAGCCATAAATTTGACTTCTTTTGCTTGCCCAGCAAAAACTATAAGGGTGACAATTATAAAGAAAACAGAATCCTGCCTCTGGAGTCTTGACTATCTCCAGTGAATTTTTCTTGTAAGGTGGTATTTTGATATCTGAAAGAACAAGAAGGCTGGACTTCCTTAAGGTCCAGAAGATATTGCATAATTTATCTTGCACTAACTTGATAGTAAATGTTTAGTTAATTCATGTTTCCATTTATGCAAAATTTTTGTGAGAACTGCTCTCTTGATAAGTTAGTAGCAAGCTTGTTGGGGAGGGTTTACCAAACTCAAAATTCTTCTGAACTACTGCTACCTGCCAAAGGACCCTGGACTTGGCAGGTAACAGTTCATAAAAAGCAATATCAAGAATAATTAAGCATGGGAGTGGAGAATACATGTTGGTACCAGTGAATACTATAGTTCATAATTATGTTTCCATTTTGGCATTGAGCCTATATATGATTAATGACTTTTCTCACTTTTTGGGCTGTTTTTCAACAGTTGAGAGTTATTTCCTGGCAGATATAGCTATTTCTTATAAGGCCATCCACATTGGATATTTTCCATTTGGCATATAATATTGCCAGTGTTTCACTGGAGAGAACATGGAGTCCAGAAGGAGAAGCTCCATGAATGTCACAGTGAACAAATAATTTTGGCATTAGTTTATATTTTTATATATTTGTTTTTATTTATAAGACTTCTAAACAGGTTTTTTGATTCAGAAGTTCATACTGACATTGGTCATAATTTAGTTATTTAAAATCATTTATTATTAAGTCTTCCATGGAAATACAAAAAGGTGAAGAAAGAAGTCAACGTGAATTCATTCTTAGTACGTTATAGGACAAGTAGTAGCTCTGAAATTAGTGGAGGGAAAAAGTGGCTATCAGGAGTATATTCACAGTAGCTGGGAACAAAAGGCTAACGAGGCAATGGAGGTAGCATCTTTAGATGGTGATAACTGTTCATTTCCTTTTCCTTCCCTTCCTGGAAAGAATTCTTATAGGACATTTACTATTATTTATCAATACCCTGTTAAGTAGGTCATCTCTCTTCAGATTTGGAGTCAGATGTTCAGAAAAATTTCCTGAACTTTGAGAGTATCCAATAAAAAGCCTGAAATAAAATGGTGAAGTAGAGATTAGGATTCATGCCCATTAGTACACTGAGGGTTAAAAGGGATATTGAAATCCATTGTCGAAAAGTGTTGTCTAAACTCTTATTTTTCAACCTCGTCTGCATCTTTGAATGATATAGGAAGATTTAAAAAATACTGATTCCCCAGGCCACATACAAGAATAATTATATACACATTCTGAAGGTATGGCCCAGGCATCAATGTTTTTAGAAGCACACAGGTAATTTCAGTGTGAAGACACCAAGTAATTCAGTATGAAACATTTCTCTACCAATGCTCTTATCATTTTAGTCCATGTGTTTCTGGAATCATCAATAAAAAGACTCAAGAAATATCTTTTTATCCTTTTGCAGAAGCAGGAACAAAGGTTGTAGTCATCAGGATTGTCCAGAATCAGAGTCAACAGAGATAAATATAGATATCAGACATAAAATAAATATATCTGACCTCTTTTTCTTAGCCTTTAGCTGTAGGGACTAAGCTATTATCCCCTCCAATCCATTTATCCCTCCATTCTAAAGCCGTCTAATAGGAAATGGAAAGATGCTTTATTATTAGCTTTGCCAAGGAACTGTCATTACTGGGAAATAATTAAATAATGTCTACATCACTATGCCTTTTCTTTTGAATTTTTCAACATTGATAAAATGCTGTGGAATATTCCATTACATTTATGAAAGTACTTTAGAACAACTGATCAGGAATATTTTTGCAAATAGCCAAGTCAACTTTGACATAGTTTTTAATGAATTCTAAGACACTGATTAGTACCATCTGTTACAACTGGTTCTGTGGCTTTCTTTGTTTTCATTTCTCAAAATCATAGAAGCTTCTAAGATTTTTGGAGGTGATAAAAGTATTCTTCTACTTGCTCCCTCTTCCTGCTCTTATTTCGTATTTTCAAAGAAGTAGAGTAGAATACACTACATCTAAGACCATCACTAGTACAAGTTTCCCCTAAGATAGTTTGAACTCAATATGTACATCCTTATTTCTCAGACATAATGGACTATATGCTAAGGGTCCTTATTCAATCCACTTGTATATAACCCGGGAGTTTCCTTAGCAATAACATACTGCTTTTGTTATTTTCTTCCTATGATGATGTCTTGTCCAGAATTTTCACCCATTCAGCATGAGAATCATGCTGTTGAATTCTGTTTCTTTTGGTCAGGATTCTCATGTTCTCATTGGAAAGGAAGAAATGTTGACAAAATATCTAGGTAAGCTTTGAGAGCCCAAATAGTCCTACATTTATCTTGGATGACTTATCACTCATGATTATTAAAAATATCCCAAAGTGTGTCATGCAATGCAAATAACTCCTGTGAGAAGTTCCTTAAAAATAGGTTCTTTGGGGATTCCCTGGCAGTCCAATGGTTAGGACACTGGGCTTTCACTGCAGAGGGCCTGGGTTCAATCCCTGGTCAGGGAACTAAGATCCCACTAGCTGCATGGTGTGGCCAAAAATAAAAACATAAAAATAAATTTTTAAAAAGGGTGTTTTGCTGATTAAAGTTTCTAACTGCCCCATACAGTATCTTTCTTAGAGATTTATAATTCACATTCTGCAAAGACCACAATTTGGATCTATTCAGGGCAGAGTTGATGAGCAGAGAGAATTGAACACTTTTTAAGTTCAAAAGGAAAGTCAGATGACACTCTACTAAGAAGCCTGGCTTGAACTAGTTAAGCATTAAAAACTTGTATGAAGGAAGACAAAAATTACCTACTATACATATGGCTCTGAGAAAGGGAGTGTGAATTTTATAGAAGTGAATTATGCATGGATTCTTTCCTAACATAACTTATCATCTAATAGAGAATATTAAAAAGTCTGAAAAACTGACATGAGGAATATAAAATGGGCCACAAGAGAGGTACAGGTAAGATGCTATGACTATTTTGTGCTAAGAGAGATTATTACCACCTGGGAATGGGGCAGAATCAGAGAAATCTTCATGGAGCAATGGCATTAGCTGAGCTTTAAAGGATATATTTGAACATGGAAGGAAAGCATATTAAGTAGAGATGGATACACAGGTAGGAAGCTAGAAGGTGTGGCTTATGCTTGGTAGAACACAGCAGTCTATATTTGGGTGGAGGGGAGGGTGGGAATAGATGGTGAAAGGTTGGCAAGAAAGTGATTAAATCAGTTTAGATTATGAAGGTTCCTGAATTTCAAGCTCAGGAGTTAGTTTACTAGAAAACAGTTTGATGATAATAAGGTATAAGTAATCATTTTTGTACTATGGCAATTAGGCATACATGGCAAGCAATTTACCTCAGTGACCCTAGTCAGTAGTACATTTTCACATGGAACTTGAGAAGAGAGTCAAATGAGAAGAAATGGGAGACGTGGCGAAAGCCAACACTGCCCTCGGGTGTTTAGAAAAGCAATCCAGAGCACAGCGGCTCATACTTTAATGTGCATGGTAATTACATGTGGTCTTGTTAAGATACAGATTTTGATTTGGTGTGTCGGTGAAGCCTGAAATTCTTCAGTTCTGGCAAGCTTTCAGGTGCTAGGGTTTGTTTGGTTTTGTTTTGTTTTTGGTTTTTCTTTTTTGCTATAGACCACATATTGAATGATAAGGATTTTAGAGCAATTAGCCCGAAACTTGATAACACAGCAATATCATCTGTGGAGCTTGAAAAACTACCAATGCCTGGACCTTACTTACAGAGCATCTGATTTAATTGGATCTTGGATGGAGTCTTGGCAACAGTATTTTTAAAAGTCCCCCAGGAAATTCTAATGTGTGGCCAATATTGAGGAGAACTGCTCTAGGTTATGTCTTAAGTTAGTGTTTCTCAACCCTGGCTGATATTAGGATCACTCAGGGAGGTTTTAAAACTCCCAGTGCCTAGGCAGCATGCCAGACCAATTAAACGTGACTCTCTGGGGGAAGGGCCTGGGCATCAGTATTTTTCAAATCTCCTCAGGTTATTCTAATGTTCAGCAAAGTTAGAATCACTGACCTGGAAGGATTTAGGAGTTTCTCTCTCTTCTATCCCTGGCCAGATACTTGGGCCTGTACAGCTGTTTACAGAACAAGGTGAACATGATATTACACTGTCAAATCTATCAAAATTGAACAGCTTGTGTGTAGTTCATTAATGAAGAGAAGACCAGCTGTCTAGGGGTTTTGGTTTGGGGGTGAAGAAACAAAACTGAAATTTTTCTAACATAAAAACTGTTGAGGAATAAATAGACCAACGAAGGGTTGAGTCCATTATTTTGTTAAGAGTCAGTGGGCTTAGTTCAGTGGTCTCTTACAGGTCTGCATTGTAAACACATGGCCATAGATAGTCTCACTGTGATGATACATGTAAAATTACTGTAGAATAGAGAAAAGAAAGTGGTGTTTGAATTAGCAGAACAGGACTGGGCAGGGAGGGACCAGTGCAGTCACGTATGCCATGGGACGCAGAGGGTTTGGCCCTGGCTCTATTACTGACTCATTTATGGGCCTCTCAGTTTCATGGTTTACCAACTGGAAAAAAAACTGACACCTATTTATATGGTTGTTATAAGGACGTAATACACATGACTATTTTGCAGTAAACTGAAATGTACAATGTAAATGTCAATCATTAAAGGCAAATCATATCCAGAACCTCAGGAGTGATGATAAATGGCATTCATGTTGTCCAATTCTTTATTTTCTGTAATCATTGCTCACAAGCATACAGGTGCTGGATACTGGCACTCAGATTTCTAAATGTTTGTTTAGGGTTTAATCATTTGGGAGAAAATCAGAGACAGGAGAAAAGTTGAAAAAAAGAATTCCTGTCCTGATCCAACCTTACTTTACTTTTTAAAATTTTTTTATTTTTTTGCAGTACATGGGCCTCTCACTGTTGTGGCCTCTCTCGTTGCGGAGCACGGGCTCCGGACACGCAGGCTCAGCGGCCACGGTTCATGGGCCCAGCCGCTCCGCGGCATGTGGGATCCTCCCAGACCGGGGCACAAACCCGTGTCCCCTGCATCGGCAGGCAGACTCTCAACCACTGCGCCACCAGGGAAGCCCTACTTTATTTTTTATACAACCCAAGATGGTATTATTTTTAGGGTTATGGGATGTTACTGTGTCATTAATAATAAAAAGTTGAAATCATTATTCAGACATGGATTAAACAAGAGCAAATTTGTATTATCTGTGTTGAATAGATAAGTAAAAATATAAATCCTAAATTGTTTACGAATTTAGACACAGACTGCACGTGAAATACATCTGGACTCAGATTTAACAGACCTTAGAAGCATCTCACCTTGAAATATCATTCAAGGTTCTCAGAGCTAAGGGATTAAATGCATGTACTTGGATTATCCATAAAATATGATTATGTATGGAGTTGTCATTGCAACTAGATTAGATACCGGAAAAGTTAGTCAAGATATTGAATTTACAGAAAAACAAAAGAAAACATGAGAGTTTTCATAATTTCTTTCTGTTTTTTAATCCAATAGTTTTCCTTACTGCTAACTATAAGATTCAAGTATCAATAATACTCAGAAATGGAGTGACACCCAGCATAGACCCATACATACAGTAGATGGCTGGAATCATTGAGATGCCCAGATATAGGGATATGAATAAAGTCTTGAATGTTAGACTTCTGATCTACAAATTTTTATAGGCTAAATCAAATGAGCCTGAGTATCTCCTGAAATTATGTGCAAAATTATTTATATTTTAGTATTATAATATTTCTTTTACCTGGGAAGAAGATCTATACTGTTAATTACATTCTCCAAATATCTGTAACCTTGAGAAAATATTACAAACCACACCATACTTATTTTCATGTAGAATATGTCTATTCGTACGATTTCAAGGTGATAGTTCCCAAATGTATTCATCATATTCAAATTCTCTTCTATATTCTATTTTTCTATCTGCCACATTAAGATTCAAACTCCACACCCCTAACCCTTTCAACGCTACTGTCCCAACACCTATCCCAGTCTGGTTCCTCTTTATTTTTTTTCCCTTGGAATAAACTTTTGAAGGTCTTCTCTACCCTTTGCAGCAGTTCTACAATTAAATGCCAGAAGTGTTTCTCTGAAAAATACTATATTTTGTCAAATTTTTCTAGTCTCATTTTGGACCACCTTCACTTTGTACTGAAATTTCTGTAAGAGCCTCCTAACTGGTCTCCTAGCCTCTGGCTTTTTTGCAGAGTTAGTCTATCCTTTATGACATTGTTATATTTTATCTTTAATGGATTATTCCCATACTCCCAACTCCATATCATTTATTGGCTGATGCCCCTTACCCATTATGGACAGGACTTGACCCCTCCCACTACCAGACCATTTTAGAAAAGTAAAATATATTCAATAAATAATTATGATTGATAAGCAATCTTAACCATACATGAGGTAGAATTTTAAACCTAAATTCTTAAGTATTTTTGAAAGGTGCAGGACAAGGTAGCCATGTACATTTTAGTTCTTTAGAGTAACAGCGTACTATTTTTGACAAGATGTCAATTGCCCCACATAGGGAACCAGATACATAAATCAATAAAGCATTTGTTATTTTCAAACTATGTCCTCCTGCAGAACATTGTTTAATATAAATTCCAGTTTAAATCAGAAATCACACCACTCCTGCTGGTTATGTCATAAGTTACTACCTGACTCTGCAGTCTTGGATATTTTTGAGTTATTTCTACAAAGACCAGGGTATGGGCTCGATGCTTTGTAAGGGTCTTTGCCATCTGAACATTTCTTTAAATAGTTCTACAGAGATACACTTTCACACGTGCATTGAAAGTTTTGAACATCTTTTTCTCCCTGAAATTTATATGCAAAATATACCCAAGGCTAAATGAAACAAATAAATTATATACACTGTTTTTCCACTTTCTAATTCAGAAAAGTGACTAAGCTTAATTTTAAGCTTAACAACATCTTACCTAAGAGAAATGATATAGAAACATTTTAAGCAGTGATTATTTCAGAATGCCTGAGAGAAAGAAAACAATGAGACAAAGTGGAATAATAATAATAGATATTTATTCATTACTGACTATGTTCCTGGCTCTGGTGCATACTTGCTATCAACTTTTTGTTCTCCAACTCCAAAGTGAAATACCTGGTGAGCTCATATAAACAGAATATTGGAACTTTATGAGACTTTAGAGATTACCTAGTCCAACCCTTTAATATTATAGAGAAGGACACTAAAGTGAGGAAATGGCAGTTAAATTGTCTAAGGTCACAGAACAGTTTAAATGTAGTTTAACTGGGATTAAATATACAGTTTTCATGACCTTTCTGCAACTGGTAATTCCATCTTAATCCTTGCTAATGTGAAAGATGAAATTTGCAAATACTGACTTCTTCATATTGAGGTCTGATCTCATATCAATAAAGACTATTTATACATCCTTGGATAAAGTTCTAAGTATTATTATGGTGTCACACTCAGTGAGCTGTGAGGGATAGAAAGTCAAATGCCCATGATGCCCAAGGCTAGCAGAGCTTCTTCTCTGTTGCTATGACTGTTCTGGAGTTGGCTGACCATGCTGATGCCCTTGAATAATGAGTATTTTATAAACCTCATGCCGAGTTTTCTCCTTTGGAAAGAAGTTACTCAGCTAAGATAATTGTGTAATATTGTGTCACTGCAGGCTGTATTTTATGTTTAAGAATCTTACATAAAGGATGGCTGATTTGTAGGATGTTATTTCTGATTCACATTAGACAAAGGTATTCTAAGCCCCATCAGTGAATTCTCCTGCTAATTTATTCATTTCAGTAAGCAAATAGATTTCCTTGGCAAACACAGCCAGCTAACTTTCACACTGATAATTTGGTAGGGTTAAGTTATAGTGCATTGCCCTACTTGCTGTGGTTTGTAGCTATGACTGATAAGTTATGCCAGCACCAGTCATACTTTCTTCTTTGTTTTAAGAGTAAATTGTCTGAAAAAAATGCAAGAATGAATTTGCCAAATGTTGAGGGCTATTTAAAACATTATTGCATTTGACAAAATACTCTTACCTCTAATGTAATTTTATCATTACAGTAATCCTGCTAGGCAATAATAGGTATTATTGTTCTGTTCATCAAGGAGTACATTCAGGATTAAACAAATGAAGTAACTTGCCTAAGGTTTCATAGCTGTGAAGCATTCACTTTGACTCTATCCCAGGCATCCTAACTTCAAATTCAATGCTTCAAACACACACACACACACACACACACACACACACGACTTAATTCCATTATTATATAGTATTATTATTATTATATTAGTACTATATATTATTAATGCTATATTCACATATAAATGGTAGAATTTCATTTATATATATATATATATAACCAACATGGAAAATCTGCCCATAAATAAAAATAGCTGCTTTTCAAAACAAGCAACCTGAATTGAATAAATCTAGTGCACCCATGTGTAACAGAAACTATTTTAGCTGCCAGTCAGTCCAAATATTGGAACATTTTCTAAGTGCTTTCTTAAGTTATCTTTTTTTTTTTGGGTCGTGGGGGTGGGTACGCGGGCCTCTCACTGTTGTGGCCTCTCCCGTTGCGGAGCACAGGCTCCGGACGCGCAGGCTCAGCGGCCATGGCTCACGGGCCCAGCCGCTCCGCGGCATGTGGGATCTTCCCGGACCGGGGCACGAACCCGTGTCCCCTGCATCGGCAGGCGGACTCTCAACCACTGCGCCACCAGGGAAGCCCTTAAGTTATCTTTATGTTTATCTTGCACAGCTTAGGTCAGCAGTCAGTTTGCATTTACATAGAGCGTTGCAATTAGGTTGTTTCACATGGCTCTAATTCAGAAGTCATAAATTTACATCGTCATATGTGACCGTCAGATGCATTTTATTTTGGTTACCTAACACATTAAACTGATTTGAATTAAATGTCAATAGTTAAAAAAATTGGAGTTCTTGAACATGCGTGCGCAGATATTCCTTCAAGATCCTGATTTCAAGTCTTTTGGACATATATGCAGGAGTGGGAGTGCTAGATCATAAGGTAGTTCTATTTTTAATTTTTTGAGGAAACTCCATAGTGTTTTTCCATAGTGGCTGCTCCATTTCACATTCCCTCAACAATGACAAAGGTTCCAATTTGTCCACATCCTTGCCAACACTTGCTGTTTCATATTCATTGTAGCGTTTTTCACAACAGCTAAGGTATATGGAAACAAAGGTCTATTAACAGATGAATAAAGAAAATGTGGTATATACATACAATGGAATGTTGTTTAGCCTTAAAAAGGAAGGAAATCCTATCATTTGCAACAGCAAGGATAGATACAGAAGAAATTATGCTAAGGGAAAAGTCTGTTACAGGAGGACAAATACTGCATGATTCCACTTATATGAGGTATCTAAAACAGTCAAATTCATAGAAGCAGAAAATAGAAGAGTGGTTGCCAGTGGATGAGGGCAAGAAAGAAATGGGGAGTTTATCAATGGGTATAAAGCTACAGTTATACAAAATAAATAAGTTCAAGATATCTGCTGTACAACATTTTGCCTATGGTTAACAATATGGTGTTATGCGCTTAAAAACTTGTTAAGAGGTGCTTCCCTGGTGGCGCAGTGGTTGAGAGTCCGCCTGCCGATGCAGGGGACGTGGGTTCGTGCCCCAGTCCGGGAAGATCCCACATGCCACGGAGCGACTGGGCCTGTGGGCCATGGCCGCTGAGCCTGCGCGTCCGGAGCCTGTGCTCCGCAACGGGAGAGGCCACAGCAGTGAAAGGCCCGCGTACGGCAAAAAAACAAAACAAAACAAAAAACCTTGTTAAGAGGGTAGATCTTATATTAACTCTTCTTACCAAAAAAGAAGAAGAAGTAACAGCAGCAAGGGGACACAAATATTTTGGAGATGACTGATATGTTTATTACCTTGATTGTGGTGATGGTATCACAGATATATGCATGTGTCCAAACTCATCAAAAGTGTATACATTAAATAAGTTACAAGGATCTATTGTACAACATGGGGAATATAGCCAATATTTTATAATAACTGTAAATGGAGTATAACCTTTAAATATTGTGAATCACTATATTGCACACCTGTAATTTGTATAATATTATACAGCAACTATACGTCAATAAAAAACAACAAAAAGTATACATTAAAAAGATATAATTTTTTAATTGAAGTGTAATTGATTTACAATATTATATTAATTTCAGGTGTACAATATAGTGATTCAATGTTTTTATATATTATACTCCATTTAAAATTGTTACAAAATAATGGCTATATTTCCCTGTGCTGTACAATATATTCTTGTTACTTATTTATTTTATACGTAGTAGTTTGTGTCTTTTAATCCCATACCCCTATCTTGCCCCTCCCCCCTTCTATCTCCTCACAGGTAACAACTAGTTTGTTCTCTGTATCTCTGAGTCTGTTTTTGTTTTATTACATACATTTGTCTGTTTTATATTTTTAGATTCCACGTGTAAGTGATAACATAGCATATTTGTCGTTCTCTGTTAGAGTGATTTTACTAAGCATAATACATCCATCCACATTGTTGCAAATGGCAGAATTTCATTCTTTTTTATGGCTAATATTCCATTGCATATTATTTATATACATATATGTATATATACACATACACACACACACACACCACATCTTTATCCATTCATCTGTTGATAGGCACTTAGGTTGCTTCCATATATTGGCTATTGTAAATAATGCTGCTATGAACATTGGGGTGCATGTATCTTTTCAGATTAATGTTTTCATCTTCTTCGGATATATACCCCACAGTGGAACTGCTGGATCATATGATAGCTCTATTTTTAGCTTTTTGAAAAACCTCCATACTGTTTTCTGTGGTGACTGCATCAGTTTAAAGTCTTTTAAACTCTCACCAACAGTGTACTCGAGTTCCATTTTCTCCACATCTTCACCAACATTTGTTATTTGTAGAATTTTTGATGATAGCCATTCTGACAGGAGTGACGTGATATCTCATTGTGGTTTTGATTTGCATTTCTCTGGTAATTCGTGGTGTTGAACATCTTTTCATGCCCCTGTTGGCCATGTATATATCTTCTTTGGAAAAAATGTCTATTCAGGTCTTCTGCCCATTTAAAAATTTTTTTATATTGTGTTGTATGAGCTCTTTATATACTTTGGATATTAAGCCCTTATCAGTCATATCATTTGCAAATTTTTCTCCCATTCAGTAGGTTCTCTTTTCACTTTGTTGATGGTTTCCTTTGCTGTGCAAAAGCTTTTTAGTTTAATTATGTCCCATTTGTTTAGTTTTCCTTTTATTTCTTTTGCATTAGGAGACAGATCCAAAAATATATAGGAGACAGATCCAAAAATATATCGCTACAATTTATGTCAAAGAGTGTTCTGCTTATGTTCTCTTCTAGGAGTTTTATGGTTTCCTGTCTTAAATTTAAGTCTTTAACCCATTTTGAGCTTATTTTTGTATATGGTGAGAGGAAATGTTCTTATCTCATTCTTGTGCATGAGGCTATCCAGTTTCCTCAGCACCATTTATTGAAGAGATTGTCTTTTCTCCATTATATATTCTTCCCTCTTTGGTCATAGATTAATTGACCATAAGTGCATGGGTTTATTTCTGGGCTTTATATTCTGTTCCATTGATCTATGTGTCTGTTTTTGTGGCAGTACCATGCTGTTTTGATTACTCTACTTTTGTAGTATAGTCTGAAGTCAAAGATTGCTTTGACAATTCAATGTCTTTGTGGCTCCATATAAATTTTAGGATTATTTGTTCTAGTTCTGTGAAAAAGTGTCATAGGGATTTCATTAAATCTGTAGATTGCTTTGGGTAGTATGGACTTTTTAACAGTGTTAATTCTCCCAATCCAAGAACACCAGGTATCTTTCCATTTCTTTGTATGATTTCAATAATGTTTTATAGTTTTATAGTTTTCCAAGTATTGGCCTATCACCTCCTTGATTAAGTTTATTCCTAGGTATTTTATTTTTTGATGTAATTGTAAATGAAATTATTTCTTTAAGTTCTCTTTCTGGTAGTTCACTATTAGTGTACAGAAAAAGCAACAGATTTCTGTATATTAGTCTTGTATCCCGCAACTTTATTGAATTTGTTTATTAGCTCTAATAATTTTGGGGAGGAGGGTGTAGACTTTAGGGTTTTCTATATATAGTATCATGTCATCTGCAGAGAATGAGTTTTACTTCTTCCCTGTCTCTGCAATGAAGTATCACCTGAAGCTTTCAATGAAGTACGTGATCTTCCGTTCACCTGGCCAATCAATCTCATAATGTGACTTTACTGTTCCCAGTTATACCTTGAGTTTCTGATCCTTGTTCTACAGCTTTTGTCTGTACATACACAGGATTTTTCAGTCGTACTTTTTTCTTCCCTTTTGCCTTAATTTAAACCATCTGCATTTGTTCCTTGTAATACTAATTAGGAACTGGTTTTCTTGCCTCTGATAACATATGATAGCTAGCTTTCAAGGCCTATAACTTGATCTTCTGCTTCCAGAAGTAGCTGCTAGTGTAGCAATAGAGGAGGTAGGAATAGTTGCTTACTTTCTTGTAAAGCAAACATTTAAAATTACTTTTCAAGCTAAGGTGGAGCCATAACCATTATTAAGTTGGTGAGACATAGAGAGAAGGTTCACATCTGCCTGTGCTGTTCCTTGCCAGCTTTGACCCCTGGCTTCTTACACTGTCCTGCAGCTGATCTGTGCCTGCCCAAACATGCCTCTCTTCTCACTGTCCTCTGGGGTCAATAGGTCTTCAGCAAGATTTTCTCTCTGCCCCTAATACCTTCCCCTTTCTATCTCCCCCATTATTTATGTCTGTATCTCTAACCTACGGAAGATATATAAAAGGATGTTTCAAGCTTTTAAATGTTTTCCTTATCAGTGTGTTTGTCCTGGGTATAGTATTTCAATTTCACAAATGATCTAGGAGTGTCTCTCCATGGAAATGATCTCAGGCATTGAACAAAAAGTATAAAATATATGTTAATGATGAAAGAAAGGGCAAAAGGGACGTTGCAGGAAGAAATATTTTATGACTGATATAATGGCATATCAAACCACTTTTAGAATAATTAAGCATTTCTGTAAAAAACATAAAAGGTCAAGTATCGTATCTCATAATACAGAAAGAAATCCATTCAATTTTAAAGTTGTTCTTGTACTATCCAAGGTTACTTAGAGGACAAAATAATTGAGGTTAATAGACTTTAATATGTCACTTGCTTAAGTGGATCATCAAAATATAAATTTAAAGGAATAAGACAGATATTTCAAGCCTGTCATGACATGTCATCAATCTCTGAAACAATTTTGTTTCCAGTTTGTCCTAATACTGTGACAGGTTTTTGTTTGTTTGTTTGTTTGTTTGCTTGTTTCAATCCTGCATATTTTTCCACCAAAGAAGCAACTTTCAATTTCTGCATTGTTTTAACATTGTGATAATCATCATTATAAATAATGAAACCCTATTCGGCCTTAAAATCAATAATTAAAGATGAGGCTTACTAGAGTTTGGAGGCAGGAGGCTTATCTTGGTATACAGCTTATGGTTTGACTTCTGCTAACTGATTTCACCTTTCATTTAAGAAAATACTTGCTCGTTTAGGACTTTCAAATAACCAGGATTCTGGGACAACATTAACTCTTTCATCATATCACATTCAATTATTTTATACTTTGTTATTTCATTCTATCTACACTTTGACTTTAGGTTGTTATATTGTTCAAGATGATGGCAACTAACCATAAGTGAGCAAGATGCCAAAAGGGAAGCATTTATCATTTTCAAAGTTCTTGTTAACAATACAATATTATTGGTATTAACAGTTATCTCATTGGGAACTTTCAGAACAACAATAAAACAAACAAAAACACAGCAAAACAAGAGAAAACAAACAAACAAAAACTAGTAAAAAGCAGTGGCTTCCTCTATGATCAAAACATTAAGACCTGACTAGAATTGAGGATGTTGTCTGTGTGCACCAACTCTTTCAATAATTTTTATCATATAAGTGAGTTGAGATATTTTGTAAAGAACCTATAGTAAAACAATATGAAAACCTTTGCACGTGCTGTTTCCTATGTCAGGAAAGCACTTTCCTTTGCTCTGCTCTTTTATTACATCTTCAGATAATTTTTTTTTTTTTTTTTGCCAGCTGGCTTGAGCACGACAGTTTCCTTGTAGTACTTTGTTTTTCATATCATTGTTACTCACAGTGCATTTTGCATTTACTTGTAGATTATCTACTTCACTAGAATATGAGTTTAATGAGAGCAGGGATTTCACCTGTTTTGTTCACTGCTCTATCCTCAGAGCCTAAGACAGGGGTCTGGCACAGAGCAGGTTCTCAATATTTATTTGTTGAATTAATTAACAAAATACGGGTCCCTTAAGAATAATTATTTTATTTAAAACTATGCATGAGGTAATTATACCATCATAATGAATATCCAATCTACCACCTACCTTAAAGTTCCAGTACACATTTGTATTGGTATGCACTCTTTAGTTCATCAGATATATTTGCACAAGTAACCAGTTATTAAAAAAAATCAATACAACTTATTTAAGCCAAGCAGTCAATTAAAACAAAACAAAAATCCAAGCAAATAACACCCTTTATCTGACTTCAGTGTTCTGCTTATTTCACATACATACATATGTATCTTTTTAAAAAATTAAAGTTTTTTTCCTCCTTTTCATGGCAAAAGAATGGAGACACAAGATCAACAGAACACAGGCAAGTGATTTTAAGGCAGGAGGTGATCAGTTTACATTAGCAAAAAATACCACTCATATTTTTCACCCTTTTTGCTACATGAGGATCTATAATATACTTATTATACAGAATATCTAAGTTGGTCTATTTGATGCCACTGAGAAGACCACTTGAAAAATCTTATCTACATAACCAGAACATTTTATTCACATTTAAAAGCATGTACATTTTCTTTCAACAAATGTGTCATTTAAGATGTAAATGCTGTGCTTGCTTCTGTAACACATACACTAAGATGTCAATGCTAGTTTATTCCAAAGTGTTCAAAAGTAGCTCTGAAAGAAAAGTTACAGTTTGATTTTTGACTCAAATGGATGAAGCACTTGCCATATACCATCTATTCTGCTACTTCTGGGACATCAAAGGTCACCAAAAGACAGTGGCTGCTGAAAGGATTGCACAGAATAGTAGGAAAGATTATTTCTTTGTTTATTCACACATTTATTCATTAATATATATCTCCTCTTGCACCAAAAATGATTTAATGTAACCTACAAAAGTTTACACACTATAAAGCATTATGAGTTATAAGCAGGTAAAAAAGATAAGGTGAAGAATAAACAAGGGTAGGGCAATAAAATATGGCTAGAGATAGGTTATTGCATAAAATGCAGACTATGGAATAGTATATACTTCTGAGGGGTATCTATGAATTGATAATAAGTCAATGTGTCGCTAAGTGTAACACTGGAAGTATGCACATGATACAGTTTTAACAGATAAGGGAGTGAATAACACTCTACATATGTCTCAGAAGATTTTGATTGAGTCAAAGATGTCCTAGAATAAACGGTATTTACCCTGAGTTCCTGAGGAAGAATGATAATTGTTCAGGCAGATTGAGTGGGGGGATACAGTACTCTAGGCAAGGAGAAAAGTATGTGGCATGTGTAAAATTATGGAAGCATGCATAATTAAAAAAGCATGAGACATCTGGGAAATTATAAGGATAAAGTTGAAATGGGAAAACAAGTGATGATGGTTAAGGTGGAAAGCTGGCCTCTGGCCAGTTCTTGTGCTGTATTAGGTTGGTGTCAGACAGAAAAACATAGGTGATGGTGCATGACAGTGGACACAGTTTTGGATGGTGGCTTAACTGTGTTTTTGGGAGAAGATATTGTGAATCATTCAACTTTCAAATATGACATAATGTTTACTCTTAGCCAGAGAGGTGAGCTGTTGTTCCAGATCACCTGTGGATAACCTGAAGCCATTTCCAGAATAGAGCTGCATTCATCTATTACCTCTGTATCATGAAGTGATCCTTCAAATGTAAATCCTTCAGAGCTTAAAATGACGGGGACAAGGATCATGGGGATTTACAGAATCCTAATTATTTCATGGTTGCTTTAAATATTTTTTTCAGCAGTAATATTTCAAAAAGATGCTGCTGCATGGAATAATTATGACACCTTACTTTTTTTCCTCAAGGAACTATATCTCATTTCAGACAGGAACAGGTAATGATTTAAAAAGGACAGAGATCTGATGCAATACAATGTTTTTAATTTTATTCTCTGTTGCCTGCAACTCACACCCATTCTTTATTTTGACCACGATCTTCACCCTCGGTGAGCCTTTTCCCCTGTACAGGCACCATTACAAGCCAAGTAGTTCCCCTTCCTTTGGTTTCTCACCCCATGGTTAACAACACAACCCTCTAAGCACTGCTCTGATTGTATCGTTAGCCCTGTTCACATGACTCACTTTTGCTCATTGGAGAGTTCTAGCTGAGTAGATGGGCATTTGCAGTCCTCCACTATCTGTGACATATTCAAACCTGGTACTTAAGTTATCCTAGTCTATAGTCATCATGCTTGTGACAAGCTTTTCTTCCACATGTAGCCTTTTCTCTCCCCTTTGCCCTATGTCATATCTCCAACACACACATACCCCATCTCTACAGAATGAAATTCTGAACATTCTTCTAGGTCCAGTTCAAGTGTATCTTTCTTCATGATGTCATTTGTCCTAATGGCCCTTGAACCAAAACCTCCATTCTTTTGACTCCAATAGCAATCTATTTCTCTTATCTCATTTGTGGTATTGTGTACTTTTTTTTTTACTAGACTCTGAGATTTAAAAAAAAATGATTTTCCCCTCTTTGTATCTTCTCATTTCAACCATCACCCCCACCCTAAACTTCATCCACAGTGCTTAGCCTAGTGCCCTATATGTTGTGTGTGTTTGTGTGTGTGTGTGTGTGCGTGTACACACTTTTTTTTAATTTGTGAAAGAATTCCCCTCGTCTAGTCAATTAACACCTCCATCAATATTTATCTGGTTTTTTTTTGTTTTTGGTGAGAATGTTTAAGTTCTATTCTCTTAGCAAATTTCAATTACACAATACAGTGTTATCAATTACAGTCACCATGTTATACATTATATTCTCAGACCTTATTCATCTTATAGCTGATGTACTTTTTACCAAACTCTCCCTATTTCCTCTACTCTCCAGCCGCTGGGGATTCACTTTTCTCTTCTCTGCTTCTGAGTTTGCCTTTTTTTTTTTAGAGTCCACATATCAGTGACACAATGCAGTATTTGTCCTTTTCTGTCTGGCTTATTTCATTTTGTATAATGCTGTCAAGTTCCATCCATATTGTCTCAAATGGCAGTATTTCGCTTTTTCTCGTGTATGAATAATATTCCATTATGTATATGTAAAATCTATGTATTATATATTAAATACATATATATGTGTATATTTCATATATATATTCATATATATATATACAACTTTATCCACTCATCTGTTGGCAGACACTTAAGTTGTTTCCATATCTTGGCTATTGCAAATAATGCTGCAGTGAACACAGGAATACAGATATCTCTTTAATATCCTATTTTAATTTCCTTTGGATACATATCTAGAAGTAGAATTGCTGGATCATATGGTAGTCTAATTTTAATTTTTTGAGGAACCTTCATACTATTTTCCATGGTAGCTGCACCAATTTACATACCCACCAATAGTGCCCAAGTGTTCCGTTTTTTTCCACATTATGGCCAGCACTTGTTTATCTCTGTTTTTTTGATGATAGCAGTTGTGAGGTGATACTCATTGTGGTTTTGATTTGCATTTCCCTAATGTTTAGTGATGTTGGTCACCTTTTCATGTATCTGTTGGCCATTTGTATGTCATCTTTGGAAAAATGTCTATTTGGTTCCTCTGTCCATCTTTTTAAAGATTTTTTTTGATGTGGACCATTTTTTTTTAAGTCTTTTTTCAATTTACCACAACATTGCCCCTGCTCCATTTTTTTTTTTTTTGGTCTTTTGGCTGCAAGGCACGTGGGACTCTAGCCCCCCAATTAGGGATGGAACCTGCACCCCAACCTCCCCACATTGGTAAGTGAAGTCTCACCCACTGGACCGCCAGGGAAGTCCCTCTCTGTCCATTTTAATCTGATTTTTTTTTTTTTTGCTATTTAGTTGTGTGTAGCTTTTATACATTTTGGATATTAACTCTTTATCAGATATGTTATTTGCAAATATTTTCTCTCATTCCATGGGTTGCCTTTTCATTTTGCTGAGAAGTTTGTTTGCAGAAGCCTTTTAGTTTGATGTAGCCCCACTTGTTTATTTTTGCTTTTATGCCTTTGTTTTTGGTGTCAAATCCAAAAATTCGTTGCCAAGACTGATGTGAAGGCACTTACCCCCTACATTTTCTTCTAGAATTTTTATGTATATCGTGTGTTTTTCATTAAAGTGTGGAAAGATACTAACTCATAAAATAAAAGCAAATAGCATCTTTGAAAACAGATGTTTTGGGCTTCCCTGGTGGCGCAGTGGTTGAGAGTCCGCCTGCCGATGCAGGGGACACGGGTTCCTGCCCCGGTCCGGGAAGATCCCACATGCCACGGAGCGGCTGGGCCCGTGAGCCATGGCCGCTGAGCCTGCGCGTCCGGAGCCTGTGCTCCACAACGGGAGAGGCCACAACAGTGACAGGCCCGCGTTCTGCAAAAAAAAAAAAAAACAAAAAACAGATGTTTTGGTGACAGGTAACATGTAAGATCTGCACTGCATTGCACCAGGGAGATCATTAGGAAGCTATCGAAGGCCCAGCTAAATGACAGTTAAAACAAATTAACCACCTACATCGGGCTATAATGGATTTCATTTACTGCTGCTGGCCACATGGAAAGAAAATTCCCCACAAGTAAATCAGACAGCTCGTTGAAATGCTGGAAAAATGTCATAAGGACCTGGACTGAGGCCACGTAATATCGGTTATAATCTCTGTAGTTCTGGGACATCATCTGTCTTTGTGGTTCACAAAAATGAAAACAGATTTAATAATTCTATTACTTGTGTGTACCTTACTCTTTATTAGTTAGAGAATATATCAACATCCATTACCTCATGTACTTATATCAACAAATCACTGAATGAGGAGAGGCTGGATTTACTTGTCCTAATTATAAGGGGGCAAGCAGAGCCTTACAGTTGTTAAATAAATGAACATATATCACAGTTTCCAAGCTGCAAAACTGATTCTGGAATGCAGAACTTCGACGTCTAGAAAAGCATCCTCCATCTTTAGAATAGGCAGTACATCTCTGATTTTGGAAGAAAAAAAAAAACAAAAAACTAGGGATGAATGCTAAAAGATTAGAAATCTCTTACATTCTAATGCAGAATGATTTTTTTTTTTTTTTTTGCCTGCCGTGGAATGCATGATGGATTTGTATTGTACCAATTTAAGCGGGCTGTAACTATGTTTTTCAGAATTCCTTTCTATGCCTAATCCTTAGCTAGTGTAGTTCACCTGGATCATAGTTTTTCTTCATTGACTTCTAGGCCATGGTGAATGTCTATCTCCAGGTTGAAGGGCATCAGCATGTCCTGCAGAATAACTGCAGCACCGAAGTTGGATGCTTGGAGATGGTGAGAGGCTGATATGAGATCAAGACCTTTGTCCTTATGGGTTCCAGCTTGTATCCGTGGGTTCCAACTTGTCCGTGTTCTCATCAACTTCATACCCATCTTCCCTTCTATACTGCCTGCCCTGTGGAATTCTGGCTGAATCACAACAATCGTACACTGACTGTTTAACCAACTCCCACAATGGCATTAGATCAAATTCCTACGCTAAATCCTTTGTTTGATTGTATATGTACATACATATATACATATATGTATACAACATGTATAATACAAAATTATATATATGGCCATGTGTGTATTTAAAATTTTATATGTTGCTACTACAAGAGGTAGATAAAGAGGAATATGTCTGTAATAGCCCAGGGATATCCCCTGGGATGCCTTTCCATAATTGCATATCCTGTGATTAAAGTCATGCATATCCTGTGAGTAAAGTCAATGGAAAAGCTTTAATGACCCAATATAGGCAGGTGTGCTAATGGTCCAGACCCTTCAGGAATGAAGGTGTGGGACAACCTATCCAGAAAGTAACCATGACCAGATGAGGTGCTTGCTGAGGATGACAGGAACGTAGAACAGGTAGTGGGAAAAGGTAGCTATAAATACCAGTTATGACTACGTGGCCAGTTGCAGAAATGTGAACTATATTAGTCGTGCATATTTCTTCTTTACTTTGATATGAATAGATTTATTAACAATTTTTTCTCTTCACCTCTACCATTTCCCTGCTATCTGTGATAAAATGTATTTATAGTAGTTACCTTTGTATCTCAGCATTTACATTTCAGAATATGAAAGGGGGAATGTGACTCAGCTAGAAGAGGAATAAATATCACCTCAAAATAGATTAAGGAATTCGTAGACTCTTTGGGGGAGAGGATTCTCATGTTTTGGGTTTTGTGAAGGATAGTTGCATTGTGTTAGGTGCAAACATGGTTTTGCTCTTGTCTTTATTTGGAAATTAAGTTCAGTATGGCTAAATGAGGTGCAAATGGATGCCAACTTGACAAGGGGTGGACTGTGGTGGATTTGTATTCTCTCATTTTAACTAAACTGGGACTGCATTTTCAAGAATTCCCTTTACTAAAGAGTTCCAAGTTAGGGGAGGCCACAAAAGATATTTCGCATAAGATAGAGATGGAAGATGGATGTGCAATAGTGAGAGTGATGTTAAGTCCATGAGCAGTAACTGGATTCACAATGGACTGAGACCTGCACTGGTCTCTAACCACTGTCAAGCACACAACTTGAGTTATGTGGTTGTTCTTCGTCAGGTTGGTAAACGGCACCTGAGACAGATATCACAGAAACTGAAGGAGGATTTGGTGGAAACTGCAGTAACGGTTGCCTAGCTGTTGCCCCACACTAACAAGGTGAGCCAGCCCCTGCAGCACCCTTCCCAGTGTAACAAGTGTATGACTTGCTTTGCTTCCCTCTACCACTTCAGTCTCCAACACCAGACACAAAGATAGCAGCCTTACTTATACCATTAACCGACTCCCACAACTATATACTATGAAATACTCAGAAAGTTACAATCAGTTATTGTGTGTGTGTGTGTGTGTGTGTGTGTGTGTGTGTGAGTGATTCCTGGTGGTGCAGCTTCTTCTATTAAAACTGTACTGATTCAAAAATTCAGAAAGCATTAGACTTAAGATGAGCAGAATTTGGTGCCCTAATAGGCAGGGTGCTTTGTTTTGAGGCTGCATTAATAATGACATTACAATAGCTAAAAGGTATTGTGTCCTTACCATGTGACAAAACTGTTCCAAGTGCTTTATATTAACCTTTTTTTTTTTTACAATATATCAATAACCTTGGAAGTAGGTACTATTACTATCATCACTCTCATTATACAAATCAGGCAACTGAGTTGTACGATACTTAAGTTACATCTCCAATGTTATATAATCGAAGTGGGGAGCCCACATCAGTCTCTCACCAGCTACCATTGGAAGCCCAGGAGTTGAGCATCCAAGCACCTGCACTAACCATTGTGTTATGGGATGTCCAGCCCAATCCTCCTGAACAATCTGATCTGATTTCCTTCTGCATTAGTTAGTGGGCTAGAGGAGGGGGAAACGAGATAATGGGATTATCTGTGTGCTTGCCTGTAGTTTAAGGAGTAGGGTAAATTGGTGATAAAAGGAAAGCAAAAGAAGTAGAAGAGGAGAAAATGGTAACAACTTTTAGACCGTGAACATGCAGCCACCAGGGAATGAATAAGCCCCTTGTGTAGCCATCTAACCTTGTCTCAGTGGAAATCAAACATTTCCTACAGAGTACATAATATTTTCTCAGTCTGGCTTAGTGTGCCAGACATCTGGCAAAAGACACTATGTTCTAACTTTTTCTGTCCTTGATCCTGTCAGGAGTTTAGAATCATCAATTTTCATTCCATATTTAGTACCTTAAAATGATAATATCCTATATTTAAACTTACAATCAAATTATTCTCTATTCTTAAGGTAGAATTTAATTTAAGAGAATACTAGTTTCAGTGATGAAATTAACAAGATTTTCTTCATCTAATACCTTTGAATTTTCTGGTCGAAAAAACTTAACGTAACATAAAATTAACCATATTAAAGTGAACAATTCGATGGTGTTTAGCACATTCACAGTGTTGGGCAACAACTATCTCTAATTCCAAAACAGTTTATTCCCTCCAAAAGGAAACCTCATGCCTATTAAGCAGAGTAATTGTTTATTATCTTTTATTAAGAAAAAAACCTTATGTGGAAAGTTCTAGTTGTTTTTTAAAGTCTATGAAAAATATCTCCCCTTCTGCATTGGCTTTTTTGTGCCTTTTACTTACTGATACTAGTATCATCTCCCAATCTCTGACATTTTTTCCAATTTGTGTGTGTAAAATATTAATATCTACCACAATAGATATCCATAACATGTTATGAATATTCATAAATTTACATATCCATACATATATTTTAATATATCGATACTTTAATGTTTTCTAAGTGGCATTTAATATATTCATATATTTACATATTTAATTTTAATGTAGTCAAAGCTACCTTTTTCTTTATGTTTTATACTTTCCAATTCCTGTTTTCAAAAATTCCTTCCTATACTGAGATAATAGAAAATATTCTTTTTCTAAAATATTAAGGCTTACTTTTCAAGGTTTTACTCTGGAACATATGTTGTGTACAGTGTAATATAGGCAATAGTTTTTACATATGTAGAGCCAGTTGACTGCGAATCAGTTTTTGATTGCCAGTTCCTTCTGTCTGATTTGTTATACTATCTCTCTCCTTTATACGTTGCTGTCTGCCTGTAGGTTAAGAGTGATAACATACGTTATCTAGACTAGCCCCCTTACTTCAGAGGGTAAACTAACAAGGTCCTGGCCAGAGCACATAGTGTAGAAATGGAAAAGTTATTCTTGTCCAAGAACAGAGATTAGGCAAATGTCTGGCCAGCAGTCTGGTTCTTGTTACCATACTTGCTATGTATATTTTGTACACAAAAATAATACCCATGTTTCTAAAAAGTTTTGATAAAACTAGATATGTAAGACTTGAATGATGTTGTAAATATACTTAATAAGCTAATTAATTTAAAAGAAAAAACATTTGCCACCACTTTATAGGTTTACAGGTATAGTCAGGCAGTTTTGTGATGCTCTATATTTTCTCTTACATTTCAAATAAACTACCACATGATGGATAGCAAAGGTTGGTCTCCTATTATATTTGGCCTTGGATACAACAGACTTATGTTTGAATTCTAGTTTTCACACTTACTAGCATCATGACTATTGAAAAATTACTGAATCTCAGTTTGCTCATCTGCATTACCCTTAAATAAGATTGTTTTGAGTATTAGTTGAGATGATGCATATCAATAGGGCCTAGAGGCAGAAAGGAAAGCTCTCATGCCCTACCATGATAGCAGAGTCCAACAAGGAGGAAAATACTGCCTCTTCTTGCTTGGCAAGACCTAACCAATGAGAGACAGGCCCAACTCAGCCAATTAAAAGCCATGGAGTCTTTGTTTACTATAGCCCTCCTGACTTCCTTTTCCCCTCAGTAAAATAATTCTCCTCTCTTTTGTACATGGCTCACCATGGTTGCAGACCCTGAATTGCAATTCTTTGCTGATCCTGAATAAGCTTTTTTTTAAAAAATTCATTCATTAATTAATTTTTGGCTGCACTGGGTCTTCGTTGCAGTGCGTGAACTTCTCATTGCGGTGGCTTCTCTTTGTTGCGGAGCACGGGCTCTAAGCGCGCGGGCTTCAATAGTTGTGGCACGTGGACTCAGTAGTTGTGGCTCGCGGGCTCTAGAGCACAGGCTCAGTAGTTGTGGCACATGGGCTTAGCTGCTCTGTGGCATGTGGATCTTCCCGGACCAGAGCTCGAACCCATGTCCCCTGCATTGACAGGTGGATTCTTAACCACTGCACCACCAGAGAAGTCCTAAGCTCATTTTTGAAGAAGAAATGACTAGCAGTCTTTTCGTTTTAGGTCAATAATAGTAAACAATTGCTTTATCACAATTTGTTGGGTCGTACATCTTTTCCCCGGTAATTTATAATGTCACTATGTCAGTTATTGTTCCTTTGTATGTGTGAATTTGTTATGAGTCACTCTAGTCTGTCCCTTTGGTCCATTTGTCATCCCCTACACCGATGTCAAATTGTCTTAATAACCACAGCTTTATGGTAACCTTGGGTATCTTATAGGTAAATTTTTCTGTCTTATTCTGCATTTCCCAAGAAGCAGAGCCTAAGATAGAAAGCTTATGTACTACAACTTTATTAGGGAGTGAATTCCTGGGAGGAGAAATGAGGGACAAGTGGAGTGAGGGAAGGCTAGGAGGGTGAGCTCTTTAGTGTAACTGATTGCTGGACTGTCTTCAAATAAGCCGTATACATGGAATCTCAGACAGTCCATACAGAGGGGGAAAGAGACTTGATTTATTCATGAGTCATTTATTCTCATGACCGTTCATGTTGTCTGTGTTTTGAGGCTGAGCAGAGTCCTATGACTTGTTGTGAACAGGGAAACTCTGAGGCAGGAGGCAAAAAGGATGTAGCAAATGTATGAGCTGAGGCATGGTCAGGTTGGAGCACATACGTGGTGAGATGCAGATGCCTCAGAGCTGGATGAGACAAAAGCCTGGGAGGCACAGGGAATCTAGAGTGATGCTCACATGTGGCTGATATACCTTCCAGCTTGTTTTTCTTCTGCAAAATGTTCCTTGCTCTTTTTTGATTCTTTATATTTAATATGAATGTCAGAATCAGATTATCAAAAAGTACTATTTTGATTTTGATTGGAATTACATTAAACTGATAGATTTCTCTGTGGAAAATTGTCAGTTTTATGATGCTTAGTCTTTCATATAGTATGTATAAGTATCTTTCCATATATTTTGGTTTTATTAATTGTATTTTTAAAAGGTTTTATCACATTCGTCACTAAAGATTTGCAAACTTCTGTATATTATCCCTGCAAATCTGTTAGCTTTTTTTGCCACTCTACGTTTTACCCAGAGTACATTTACATATTAGAAATCTAGAAGAAAGAAGAAGACAATCTAAGAAAGTATGGTTAAAGTTCATTTCAGGAAATAACTAACTGGTCAAGTAATATGGAAAGATGCTCATGCTTCCTAGAATAATTTATACTTACCAAGAGAACATTTTAGCTATATCATGCATACATATAAAACCTAACAGTAATATATTCAGTTAAGAATGAAACGAAACAAATGATAATTCCTTTGATGGAGCATATACTGGTAGATACATTTAGATAAATTTAACAATTTCTAGTAAAGTTAGAGACCTGAAAACATTTCCAGAGAAATATGCATGTTATTAAAAAGACAGAAACAGAAGAGAACATTGTTGTATCATGCTAGAAAATCATCTGAATGTTCATCAACAGGTGAATGGATGAATAAATTACAGTATATCCATAATGTGATATACTACAGGGCAATTTAAATAAATGAACTCTATTTACATATATCAACAAAGGTGAAGTTCAAAGAACATAAGATCATGGCAAAGAAACAAGTTGCAAAAAATGTGCATGGCATGATAGCATTTATATAAAGCTTAAAGCATACAAAATAATACAATTTTTTCTCAGTGAAAGCAAAATATAGGAGGTAAATGTATGTGACTGTGAATGGTACTGACACATGCAACATAAAGCCTATTTAAGACCTTTTCAAAAGGAGGGCAATGGGATGCAAGGAGTACCTGGTGGACTCAATCCTACCTGTAATGTAATGTTTCATAGTAAAAATTATTTTTTGATAACCTCATGATAAAGTGGCTAAATTTTAACATACAAAGTGATGTCTACAGAAATATATGTTAAATATTTTCTTCACAATTAATATTCTTTGGGATCAAATATCCTCAGGCTTGTAGACACTCCCAAGAATTATTTAAGTTTTGAGTTATTTTGTACACTTTCTTCTGCAGTTGATTCTGATATCCACAGAAAATGAGGAGGGCATGCTTTGTGTTAAACCTGAGACAGGTGTAAACAACATCATTTTTAAATTCAGATAGGTGCTCTGATTCCATTCATTCAGAAAGGCAGCTGTGTCTACATATGCCACTTCCAAATGGGACTGTCCTTTTCTATCTAATTAAGAGGACATTTTATTCTGCCTGACCTATTCCACCTATAGATGGATGCTTGATTTGACATTTACATGATTAATTGGCTACACCTGCTTGCTACTCCTTCCTCACAAAGTTTTGCAGCTTCTCAACTCCAGTCAAACATATTACTTGTAGAAAAGAATCGGAATATTTTCCCAGTATAAACTATTTCCTATTATATGAGCTTTAAATAATATTTCTACACAAACTATGCAGTTTAAACAGGGATATCTGAAGTGACGTCTATACAAATTCTATATTGAATGTTTTCGTAGAGTAAAATATCTTTTCGTTATGAGAATTATTTTTGTAAATATAAACTATATCTGTTTTTGAAATTTGTTTTCTTAAATCAAGGTGAATTTTAATTTATTTTTATCCTCATTATATCTGAAAATTTGTTTTTCAACTTTATTTTAAAGAACACTATTAAAGTATAATTGATATGTAAAAAGATGTATTTATCTAATGTTTACAACTGAATGAATTTGAGGTTAAGTATATCCCCATGAAACCATGACCGCCATCAAGGCCATGAACATATCTATCACCTCCCAAAGTTTCCCCCCCTACTTTTTTATTGTTTTTATCTGGTAAGAACACTTAACATAAGATCTACCCTCTTAGCAAATTTTTAATATACAGTAGAGTATTGTTAGCTATCCCAGGGCTATTTTGATAAATTCTTTTCAGAAAGAGAAACTGTATGTGTGGCTAGTATCCTTTTTGCATATAATCACTTTGTGAGATGGTGGATGGTTCTAGGTCGGGAGTTTCCAAGCTTTAGTCTACTTCAAACACTCTTCAGACCTTACCGGAAGGTTCCCTCTGCTGGGAACAAAATGGGTACCCAGGAACAAATTCAAGTGTGTTTGTTAAAGATAAAAGGCTGGGGGCTTCCCTGGTGGCGCAGTGGTTGAGAGTCTGCCTGCCGATGCAGGGGACACGGGTTCGTGCCCCAGTTCGGGATGATCCCACATGCCGCGGAGCGGCTGGGCCCGTGAGCCATGGCCGCTGAGCCTGCACGTCTGGAGCCTGTGCTCCGCAATGGGAAAAAAAAAAAGATAAAAGGCTGCTTAGGTGGACAGAAAGAGCAACTAAAAAGGACAACTCAGGTTGTCCCATAGGGATCAGATGCAAAGTCTAACAGTTACTTAAATAGAAAAATTCACTTATGTGCAGTTTGGTAGACAGTCTTTGGGGGATGAGATAGTGGGGATAACATCTTCCATACTGAATAGCCTGAGAGTAAATACTCAATCTGTTTCTTTGGAAACTGGCAATATCCTTTATTTCCATTAGCATCAGGAATTCTTTGCCTTGTTTTGGCTATATCTTTCCCAATTCTGTCTTCAGAAGAGCTAATTACTAAAAAAATACTTAACCATTAACTTTTTTTCAAGTGACTGAAGAAATTGGGACCATTAGTGTTCAGAATATCAAAATACTATCCTTGTGCTTCCACCTGTTTCACCTGTTCACGTGTTCTGCTTGTGAACAGGGTACCCCTTCCCAGAACAGCTACTAAGCCGGGTGAAATAGGCTCTTGTTCATCCATCTTTGGTAAAGAAATATTACCTGCGGGGGTGGAGGGTTGGGATGGGGAGGGAGGCACAGAATACTCCTCCATAACTCGATGTGGAGATTTGTAGTAGTTCTTCAGTACATTCCACCACATTGTTGAACCCCAAGTATAGACAACTGTCCTCCAGTACTGACACCGTGGGCTCCACTCTGTCTGTTATCCGTGGTGGAGCTGGTCCATAAAGGCAATGGCTTTCTCCAGTTGTGCCGTAGGCTTCTTGGCTGCCCAAGTCCATCAGTGCTAGATGCTGCAGGTGGTCCATCACCTCGACTATGACCTGGCCACTTCCCTGAGGACTCTCCTTGGAGATGAACCTCTGGCACACGCCCAATGGTTCCAAAGGCCCAGCCACCTAATACTTTATTTTTTAGAGCAGTTTAAAGTTCACAGCAAAACTGAGAGGAAGGTACAGAGATTTCCTATATGCATGCTGCCCTCACACATGCATAATCTCCCCCATTATCAATATCCCACACCAAAGTGGTACATATATAACAATTGATGAACTTACATTGACACATCGTAATCACTTCAAATATGTAGTTTATAATATGGTTCAGTCTTGGTGTTATACATTCTGTGGATTGGACACATGTATAATGACATGTATGTATCCATCATTATGCCATCATGCAGAGTATTTTCACTGCCCTGTAAATCCTCTGTGCTCTGCCTATTCATCCCTCCCTGATCCAATCCCTGGAAATATTTTTTGCAAGGTATTTATTATCCTTGAAGAAATCTTTGATTTAGGGTTAGAGTTTTAGTAAAATTATATAACATCTGTCAAATGAAAGTGTTCTGTAAGTGCTTAAACATCAGTAATCTGATATAAATATACATATACGAATAGATCATAAAGTTAAAGAACAATTACTTGTTGTCTGTTAATATTCTAGCTAGCCTAACATTTTATGCCAACCAAGAACATATAACTTAACTAATATATTCAGAATACACTTTATTCTTTATTATTAAACAATATAAATAATTTCAGAATATTTTAGAATACCAAGTATATTATGCATAAACATAGCATCCGTTTTAGTTACATGGGAAATAATCTTTACGTATATAATTATACAGCACTGGGGAAACACAAGGATTTGTTTGAGAGTGAAAGACCTCTGGGTCTTCAGTGTGCTTCAGACCTCCAGGGAGGGCAGATGAGTAAGTAAATCAACAGGGGTGCACAGCTTCCAAAATGAAAATTTTGACCTGAATATTTTAGGGTATTTCCCTATTTAACAAAACAGGAATTTTTGTGACAGTTGTGATTGTGACAGTTCTCCAGATAGTTTGACTCAGCATTTATCATCTTTATGACCCTGTACCTCGCTCAATTTTTTTTTTTTACTGACTACTTTAAAACCTTTTTCTTTCCCATAGTTGCTGCATAATTTCTTAAACAGCTTTAGAAACTTTCAAGAAGAAAGAAGCTAAGTAGATTAATGAGGGGCTGTCTGTGAAATTCTTAGAGCTCCTTCAATGGCAGGTGTGATAAATTACACACATTATCATTGTGGTGATCATGCAGCAAACCATTATTAGAGCTTAATGTAGACTATCTCATTACACAAGCACTACTTGAATTTGAACATACTTTAGCAGAAAATACAAACATAATTCCAACTAAATAGGCATTTCTGCAGATTGAGAATAGGCTTTCATTTAAAAGCATTAGCCATGTTTACTATCAAATGGCTCAGTTATATTTTACTCATGCACGGAGAAACCCGTAACAAAAGTCTCATGTACACGGGAAATAAATTAACTCTCAAACACTTCTGTGTTTATAATGACCCAATTTTGTTGAAATTCATACATATGACACATTCCTTAAAAAAAAAAACCTCTGCTAAAATAACATAGCAGTTCAGTGAGTTAAAAGCAGATATATGACATAATAAGACAGTGAGAAGATTTTATAAGGAATAAATCACATAAACAGTAAATGAGCAATTGTGTTTGGTATAAGTGTTATATTGTCAATGTTCTTTTTTGGGTAAAATGACTTTGTTAATATCTAAGGGGAATTTTGTTAATATCTAAGGGAAATTTTGGTACTATAAATCATTGTGTATGCTTTTCTAGTTTTTAAACTATATTTTAATACATCATTATTTAATCATTATTTAAACCATCACAGAATAGTTTTTGCTTCTTTAACATAAAGGAAATTTTGTGCAATGTAGACCAATTGAATATGAATTTAGGGACATAAACTCCATGCTAATTTATCATCAGATATACTCATTCCTCCACTGTATATCCCAAATATGAGCACTGGACATCATCTCCATTGCTCCAGTCCAAGACTTCAGTCATTTCCTACCTGGACTATTGTAAAAGCCTTTTAATTGGTCTCCTTGCTTCTACTCCTGCCTCTTACATTCATTAGCCCCCGAGTCATCATAGTAAACTTTCAAAAACATAAATTGGAGGAGGAGATATGGGAACATATGTACATGTATAGCTGATTCACTTTGTTATAAAGCAGAAACTAACACACTGTTGTAAAGCAATTATACTCCAATAAAGATGTTAAAATATATATATATAAATTGGACTGGTTACTCACTAGAATAAAACATTTCAATGAATTTCTTCAGTAAATAGAAAAAGAAATTACCTCCTTGGCCCCCAAGGTAAGCATCATCTTGTTCCTGTTGACCTTTTCAACGTCCCCACTCACTGCTTCTTTCACCTCATTCACACTGGACTTTATCCATTGAAAATTTCAGGCTTATTCTGGTTCCAGAATCTTTACCCTCATTATTAACTTTGCCTGGAATAGTCTCTCTCTTGTTTTTTGTATGGCTGTCTCCTTCACTTATTTCTTAGGTCCAACAGATCATTTTCTTAGCCAGAAATTTTCTTGTTAAGATTCATTGTTGTGCTAGATTTCAATTTATTTAGAGCTGCTAGAGTCTTTGCAGCTCTAAAATAAAAGATGTTAGCAGTTTTTACTATAATCTGCCATAATGGAATTTGTTCTCTCTCTTTCTACATATATGTATAATTCAAATCCTAATAAATTAAACAATGACATAAAATGCCCAAAATACATGTTTATTGAACCATATGAAAATAATAAATACACTAACTACATTAAGAAATAAGGAAGTACTAGGAATCCAAATCCATGCCTAGGTCTAACCAATAATGCACAGTTTAGTTCTAAAAACACTTTATTTTTTAAATTACCCTTTTAAGCCTAGAAAAAAAATAAAACTAAAGAAACTAACAAAAAGTTTTTCTCTTCACCATGTTATTATTAGCTGCCTTTTTATTTGTTGCAGTTTCCATTATACAAAGAAAACAGATGTTTCTGAACAGGTGTAAGTGGGTGGATGTGGAAACCTACAAACACTGAAAGCTTTTATGTCTTTTTTAAGAAGGATAGAGAAGGAAAGAAATTACAGTGCCCATTTCTTTTCAAAGTCTTTCTTGGCACCTGCTTTTACATTCTACTGCTATTTTCATTTTTCTTCCCCTAAGGTAGTTGACCAAATAAATAAATAATAATGAAATGCAATTTACTTTTATTTCCTTCTTCAAAATTGAACTCCCACAGAGGGAAAATAACCAGTTGTCCAGTGGTCTGTGTAATAACCTCACACTACCTATCCCATCTGTCTTTTCATTTCCATTCCCCTATTCTAGTCCAAGCTCTCATTATTTCTTTTTTTTTTTATTTTCAAACGATTCCTAAATGAACTCCAAACCTAGACTGTTTTTTCTCACCATAGTCTGTCTTAAATAACGTATCCAAAGTAATGTTTCAAACTGGAGATTTAATCAGGTTATGTAGAATGGAACAAACCGTGAGCCTCAAGTCAGGAAACCTGTTTTAAAACTACTCCTTGCATTTACAAGCTGTTTTAGCCTTTCAGGTTATGTATCTTTTCTGAGAATCTGCTTCCTCAACTCCGCAGTCTAGTCTCAGACTTACTGACAGGATTAAACAAGATTATGTATATCTAATGTCTGAGAATGATGCCTGATATTAAAAAAACACTAAAAATTGTGTAATGTTTCTCCACTAGGCAAAACCATCAATGGCTTCCTTTTACTAAGAAAATAAATTCCAAACGTCTACAAACAGCATTCAAATATTGCCAAAGGATGATGTCAACATTTTGTTCGGAGGACCTGCCTCTGCATATTCAGTCCTTTAGGAATCTGGACATGATTTCTGCTCGTGCCTTGTATCCCCATCCCTTATGTCATTCGTTGTATAGTTTACTCTATCTGGAATGTTTTTCTCCGTCTTTCTCTACTGGTTGAAATTTTGTTCGTTTACCTCTTCCAGAACTTCATGTGGAAACCTTTCCAGATCTCCTTTCAAGATAACATAAGGCAATATGTTATTATCTTATAATAGTTTATATTTCTGTGTCTTCAAATACCATAGAGTTAAATAGTCAACAATTAGAGGAAGTTTTTTCCTCCTTCAATATGCCCAGGCAATGGGTTCTCTGAAGGCGAAGACCTTGTCTTGAGCCCATTTCCCTTCCACAACATACTGTACCCAAATGAACAGAACCTAGTAGAAATCTTGCTACTTAATGTTTGCTGAATTTGATAAAGACAAAATTCTTGTATATGAGTGCCAGTGTGCTTGTTAGTGTGTGTGCTGTGCGCTTGAAGCATAAGGGGATATGGAGATAGTGATATAGTGCACTATTAGTGACCTTTATGAGCTGCTCAGAAAACTCATCTATTTAGTAAATCAGCATATAATTACTGAGGGCTGAATCTGTGCCAGGCAATGTTGCAAGCCACCAGCGATACAGTCGTAAGACAAATCATGAACTTACATTCTAGGGGGGAGATAGAAAATACACAGGCAGACAAAACTATGGTGTTAGGATTTGATAAACATTTTAAAGAAAGTAAAATAAAATAAAGGGATAGAAAGTGACAGAGGTTGCTATTTTAGAATGGGTGGTCAGGGAAGGCCCACATTTTTGGGGCAAGGACATGAATGAGGTAAGGTGTTGAGTCATGTAAGTATCTTAAAAAGGATATTTCTAGGAAGAGGACACAGCAACTACAAGTGTTTAAAAAAAAAATTCCCAAAACGAGTATAACTCAGGTTAACCTCTCCTATGGAACGATTGATAGTTTAGCCTGTCTCTCTTATAAGTGAAATCATTGTTAGCGTTTCTATAGCAAAGACAGAATTTTAATAATTTCTATAATACATATTACTTATTTCAAGTTTTTTTCTTCATCTTTAAAGTGGGGCTCAATTAGAGGAACCTTAATGCTACTTTCAGCTCCAGGTTACTATACTTTTATGATTTAAATGCTTCTCTGTTCTCTTAGTTTCACTTTTTTCGTTTCGATAATGAGTGTAATATTTTTTATTTTTATCTCATGAACCTTTATTTTGAATTTATATGTATGGTTAGGACACTATAAAGTAAAAAATGTTATTGTTTTTAGTAGTAGTAGTAGTAGTCTCTCTTTCTTTTTTTCTTTTTTTTTTTTCCTATAAGAAAGTTGTAGTTCAAGGCCTAACTGAGAACTAAGATCTTCAGGATATTTCTTTTTTTTTTTTTTTACATCTTTATTGGAGTATAATTGCTTTACAATGGTGTGTTTTCTTCTGCTTTATAACAAAGTGAATCAGTTATACTTATACATATGTTCCCATATCTCTTCCCTCTTGAGTCTCCCTCCCTCCCACCCTCCCTATCCCACCCCTCCAGGCGGTCACAAAGCACCAAGCTGATCTCCCTGTGCTATGCGGCTGCTTCCCACTAGCTATCTACCTTACGTTTGGTAGTGTTTATATGTCCATACATCTCTCTCGCTTTGTCACAGCTCACCCTTCCCCCTCCCCATATCCTCAAGTCCGTTCTCTACTAGGTCCTTGTCTTTATTCCTCTTACCCCTAGGTTCTTCATGACATTTTTTTCCCCTTAAATTCCATATATATGTGTTAGCATACGGTATTTGTCTTTCCATTTCTGACTTACTTCACTCTGTATGACAGACTCTAGGTCTATCCACCTCATTACAAATAGCTCAATTTCGTTTCTTTTTATGGCTGAGTAATATTGTATATATGTGCCATATCTTCTTTATCCATTCATCCGATTATGGACACTTAGGTTGTTTTCATCTCCAGGCTATTGTAAATAGAGCTGCAATGAACATTGTGGTACATGACTCTTTTTGAATTATGGTTTTCTCAGGGTATATGCCCAGTAGTGGGATTGCTGGGTCATATGGTAGTTCTATTTGTAGTTTTTTAAGGAACCTCCATTCTGTTCTCCACAGTGGCTGTATCAATTTACATTCCCACCAACAGTGCAAGAGGGTTCCCTTTTCTCCACACCCTCTCCAGCATTTATTGTTTCTAGATTTTTTGCTGATGGCCATTCTGACTGGTGTGAGATGATATCTCATTGTAGTTTTGATTTGCATTTCTCTAATGATTAATGAAGTTGAGCATTCTTTCATGTGTTTGTTGGCAGTCTGTATATCTTCTTTGGAGAACTGTCTATTTAGGTCTTCTGCCCATTTTTGGGTTGGGTTGTTTGTTTTTTTGTAATTGAGCTGCATGAGCTGCTTATAAATTGGGGAGATTAATCCTTTGTCAGTTGCTTCATTTGCAAATATTTTCTCCCATTCTGAGGGTTGTCTTTTGGTCTTGTTTATGGTTTCCTTTGCTGTGCAAAAGCTTTGAAGTTTCATTAGGTCCCATTCGTTTATTTTTGTTTTTATTTCCATTTCTCTAGGAGGTGGTTCAAAAAGGATCTTGCTGTGATTTATGTCATAGAGTGTCCTGCCTATGTTTTCCTCTAAGAGTTTGATGGTGTCTGGCCTTACATTTAGGTCTTTAATCAATTTTGAGTTTATTTTTTTGTATGGTATTAGGGAGTGATCTAATCTCATACTTTTACATGTACTTGTCCAGTTTTCCCAGCACCACTTATTGAAGAGACTGTCCTTTCTCCACTGTACATTCCTGCCTCCTTTATCAAAGATAAGGTGACCATATGTGCATGGGTTTATCTCTGGGCTTTCTATCCTGTTCCATTGATCTATATTTCTGTGCCAGTACCATACTGTCTTGATTACTGTAGCTTTGTAGTATAGTCTGAAGTCAGGGAGCCTGATTCCTTCAGCTCCGTTTTTCATTCTCAAGATTGCTTTGGCTATTCGGGGTCTTTTGTGTTTCCATAGAAATTGTGAAATTTTTTGTTCTAGTTCTGTGAAAACTACCAGTGGTAGTTTGATAGGGATTGCATTGAATCTGTAGATTGCTTTGGGTAGTAGAGTCATTTTCAAAATGTTGATTCTTCCAATCCAAGAACATGGTATATCTCTCCATCTATTTGTATCATCTTTAATTTCTTTCATCAGTGTCTTATAATTTTCTGCATACAGGTCTTTCGTCTCCTTAGGTAGGTTTATTCCTAGATATTTTATTCTTTTTGTTGCAATGGTAAATGGGAGTGTTTTCTTGATTTCACTTTCAGATTTTTCATCATTAGCGTATAGGAATGCCATAGATTTCTGTGCATTAATTCTGTATCCTGCTACTTTACCAAATTCATTGATCAGCACTAGTAGTTTTCTGGTAGCATCTTTAGGATTCTCTATGTATAGGATCATGTCATCTGCAAACAGTGACTGCTTTACTTCTTCTTTTCCAATTTGGATTCCTTTTATTTCCTTTTCTTCTCTGATTGCTGTGGCTAAAACTTCCAAAACTATGTTGAATAAGAGTGGTGAGAGTGGGCAACCTTGTCTTGTTCCTGATCTTAGTGGAAATGCTTTCAGTTTTTCACCATTGAGAACAATGTTGGCTGTGGGTTTGTCATATATGGCCTTTATTATGTTGAGGAAAGTTCCCTACATGTCTACTTTCTGCAGGGTTTTTATCATAAATGGGTGTTGAATTTTGTCGAAAGCTTTCTCTGCATCTATTGAGATGATCATATGGTTTTTCTCCTTCAATTTGTTAATATGGTTTATCACATTAATTGTTTTGTGTATATTGAAGAATCCTTGCATTCCTGGAATAAACCCCACTTGATCATGATGTATGATCCGTTTAATGTGCTGTTGGATTCTGTTTGCTAGTATTTTGTTGAGGATTTTTGCATCTATGTTCATCAGTGATATTGGCCTATAGTTTTCTTTCTTTGTGACATCCTTGTCTGGTTTTGGTATCAAGGTGATGGTGGCCTCGTAGAATGAGTTTGGGAGTGTTCCTCCCTCTGCTATATTTTGGAAGAGTTTGAGAAGGATAGGTGTTAGCTCTTCTCTAAATGTTTGATAGAATTCGCCTGTGAAGCCATCTGGTCCTGGGCTTTTGTTTGTTGGAAGATTTTTCATCACAGTTTCAATTTCAGTGCTTGCGATTGGTCTGTTCATATTTTGTATTTCTTCCTGCTTCAATCTCGGCAGGTTGTGCATTTCTAAGAATTTTCCCATTTCTTCCAGGTTGTCCATTTTATTGGCATAGAGTTGCTTATAGTAATCTCTCATGATCTTTTGTATTTCTGCAGTGTCAGTTGTTACTTCTCCTTTCTCTTTTCTAATTCTATTGATTTGAGTCTTCTCCCTTTTTTTCTTGATGAGTCTGGCTAATGGTTTATCAATTTGGTTTATCTTCTCAAAGAACCAGCTTTTAGCTTTATTGATCTTTGCTATCATTTCCTTCATTTCTTTTTCATTTATTTATGATCTGATTTTTATGATTTCTTTCCTTCTGCTAACTTTGGGGTTTTTTTGTTCTTCTTTCTCTAATTGCTTTAGGTGCAAGGTTAGGTCGTTTATTCGAGATGTTTCCTGTTTCTTAAGGTACGATTGTATTGCTATAAACTTCCCCCTTAGAACTGCTTTTGCTGCATCCCATAGATTTTGGGTCATCGTGTCTCCATTGTCATTTGTTTCTAGGTATTTTTTGATTTCTTCAGTGATCACTTCGTTATTAAGTAGTGTATTGTTTAGCCTCCATGTGTTTGTATTTTTTACAGATCTTTTCCTGTAATTGATATCTAGTCTCATAGAGTTGTGGTTAGAAAAGATACTTGATAAAATTTCAATTTTCTTAAATTTACAAACGCTTGATTTGTGACCCAAGATATGATCTATCCTGGAAAATGTTCCTGAGCACTTGAGAAGAAAGTGTATTATGTTGTTTTTGGATGGAATGTCCTATAAATATCAATTAAGTCTATCTTGTTTAATGTATCATTTAAAGCTTGTGTTTCCTTATTTATTTTCATTTTCGATGATCTGTCCATTGGTGAAAGTGGGGTGTTAAAGTCCCCTACTATGAATGTGTTACTGTCGATTTCCCCTTTTATGGCTGTTAGTATTTGCCTTATGTATTGATGTGCTCCTATGTTGGGTGCATAAATATTTACAATTGTTATATCTTCTTCTTGGATCGATCCCTTGATCATTATGTAGTGTCCTTCTTTGTCTCTTGTAATTGTCTTTATTTTAAAGACTATTTTGTCTGATATGAGTATTGCTACTCCAGCTTTCTTTTGGTTTCCATTTGCATGAAATATCTTTTTCCATCCCCTTACTTTCAGTCTGTATGTGTCTCTAGGTTGGAAGTGGGTCTCTTGTAGACAACAAATATATGGGTCTTGTTTTTGTATCCATTCAGCCAACCTGTGTCTTTTGGTGGGAGCATTTAGTCCATTTACATTTAAGGTAATTATAGATATGTACGTTCCTATTCCCATTTTCTTAATTGTTTTGGGTTCGTTATTGTAGGTCTTTTCCTTCTCTTGTGCTTCTTGCCTAGAGAAGTTCCTTTAGCAGTTGTTGTAAAGCTGGTTTGGTGGTGCTGAACTCTCTCAGCTTTTGCTTGTCTGTAAAGGTTTTAATTTCTCCATCAAATCTGAATGAGATCCTTGCTGGGTAGAGTAACCTTGGTTGCAGGTTTTTCTCCTTCATCACTTTAAATATGTCCTGCCACTCCCTTCTGGCTTGCAGAGTTTCTGCTGAAAGATCAGCTGTTAACCTTATGGGGATTCCCTTGTGTGTTATTTGTTGTTTTTCCCTTGCTGCTTTTAATATGTTTTCTTTGTATTTAATTTTTGACAGTTTGATTAATATGCGTCTTGGCATATTTCTCCTTGGATTTATCCTGTATGGGACTCTCTGTGCTTCCTGGACTTGATTAAAAATTTCCTTTCCCATATTAGGGAAGTTTTCAACTATAATCTCTTCAAATATTTTCTCAGTCCCTTTCTTTTTCTCTTCTTCTTCTGGAACCCCTATGATTCGAATGTTGATGTGTTTAATGTTGTCCCAGAGGTCTCTGAGACTCTCCTCAGTTCTTTTCATTCTTTTTTCTTTATTCTGCTCTGCAGTAGTTATTTCCACTATTTTATCTTCCAGGTCACTTATCCGTTCTTCTGCCTCAGTTATTCTGCTATTGATCCCATCTAGAGTATTTTTAATGTCATTTATTGTGTTGTTCATCGTTGTTTGTTTCATCTTTAGTTCTTCTAGGTCCTTGTTAAATGTTTCTTGCATTTTGTCTATTCTATTTCCAAGATTCTGGATCATATTTACTATCATTATTCTGAATTCTTTTTCAGGTAGACTGCCTATTTCCTCTTCATTTGTTAGGTCTGGTGGGTTTTTATGTTGCTCCTTCATCTGCTGTGTGTTTTTCTGTCTTCTCATTTTGCTTATCTTACTGTGTTTGGGGTCTCCTTTTTGCAGGCTGCAGGCTCATAGTTCCCATTGTTTTTGGTGTCTGTCCCCAGTGGCTAAGGTTGGTTCAGTGGGTTGTGTAGGCTTCCTGGTGGAGGGGACTAGTGCCTGTGTTCTGGTGGATGAGGCTGGGTATTGTCTTTCTGGTGAGCAGGTCCACATCTGGTCGTGTGTTTTGGGGTGTCTGTGAACTTATTATGATTTTAGGCAGCCTCTCTGCTAATTGGTGGTGTTGTGTTCCTGTCATGCTAGTTGTTTGGCATAGGATGTCCAGCACTGTAGCTTGCTGGTGGTTGAGTGAAGCTGGGTGCTGGTGTTGAGATGGAGATCTCTGGGAGATTTTCACTGTTTGATATTATGTGGAGCTGGGAGGTCTCTTGTGGACCAGTGTCCTGAAGTTGGCTCTCCCACCTCAGAGGCACAGCACTCACTCCTGGCTGCAGCACCAAGAGCCTTTCATCTACACGGCTCAGAATAAAAGGGAGAAAAAGTAGAAAGAAAGAATTAGTAGAAGTAGAAAGAAAGAAAGAAAGGAGGGAAGGAGGGAGGAAGGAAGGAAGGAGGGAAGGAAGGAAACAAAGAAAGAAAGACGATAAAGTAAAATAAAGTAAGATAAAATATAATAAAGTTATTAAAATAAAAAAATAATTATTAAGAAAAAAAGAAAAAAATTAAAAAAAATAAACACAAAAAAAGGGACGGATAGAACCCGAGGACAAATGGTGGAAACAAAGCTCTACAGCATAAATCTTGCTGTCAAAGTCCACCTCCTCAACTTGGGATGATTCGCTGTCTATTCATGTTTTCCACAGACATCAAGTTGATTGTGGAGCTTTAATCTGCTGCTTCTGAAGCTGCTGGGAGAGATTTCCCTTTCTCTTCTTTGTTCTCACAGCTCCCCGGGGCTCAGCTTTGGATTTGGCCCCGCCTCTGCGTGTAGGTCGCCGGAAGGCGTCTGTTCTTCGCTCAGACAGGACGGGGTTAAAGGAGCCGCTGATTCGCGGGCTCTGGCTCACTCAGGCCGAGGGGAGGGAGGGGCAAGGAGTGCGGGGCGGGCCTGCAGCGGCAGAGGCCGGGGTGACGTTGCACCAGCCTGAGGCATGCCGGGCGTTCTACTGGGGAAGTTGTCCCTGGATCCTGGGACCGTGGCAGTGGCGGGCTGGACAGGCTCCCCGGAAGGGACATGTGGATAGTGACCTGTGCTCGCACACAGGCTTCTTGGTGGCGGCAGCAGCAGCCCCAGCGTCTCATGCCCGGCTCTGGGGTCCGCGCTTTTAGCCGCGGCTCGCGCCCGTCTTGGAGCTCCTTTAAGCAGCGCTCTTAATCTCCTCTCCTCGCGCACCAGGAAACAAAGAGGGAAGAAAAAGTCTCTTGCCTTTTCGGCAGGTCCAGACTTTTCCCCGGACTCCCTCCCGGCTAGGCGTGGCGCACTAACCCCCTGCAGGCTGTGTTCACGCCGCCAACCCCAGTCCTCTCCCTGCGCTCCGACCGAAGCCCGAGCCTCAACTTCCAGCCCCGCCCGTCCCAGCGGGTGAGCAGACAAGCCTCTCCGGCTGGTGAGTGCTGGTAAGCGCCGATCCTCTGTGCGGGAATCTCTCCGCTTTGCCCTCCGCACCCGTGTTGCTGTGCTCTCCTCCCCGGCTCCGAAGCTTCCCACCTCCGCCACCCGTAGTCTCCGCCCGCGAAGGGGCTTCTAGTGTGTGGAACGCTTTCCTCCTTCACAGCTCCTTCCCACTGGTGCAGGTCCCGTCCCTCTCCTTTTGTCTCTGTTTATTCTTTTGCCCTACCCAGGTACGTGGCGGGGGGTTTCTTGCCTTTTGGGAGGTCTGAGGTCTTCTGCCAGCGTTCAGTAGGTGTTTTGTAGGAGATGCTACACATGTAGATGTATTTCTGGTGTTTCTGTGGGAAGGAAGTTGATCTTCGCGTCTTATTCTTCCGCCATCTTCCCTCTCTTTATTTCTTGATTTCTGAAGCAGTGACTGCTTGGCTTTCTGTTTCATTCGTAACTAATTTTGAAGCAACACTATAAAATCTCAAATAACAGTGGTCAGGAATATGCAAGAGAGTTACATTCTTTCTTTCTTATTAACTCCAGCTGTTACAGCACAGTGAGACCAAACAATACGGAAATGTCAGAGTTTGGAGCAGAGAACGTTTTATTACAGGGCCAAGCAAGGATAAAGGAGGCCTCACACCCCTCCAAAACTCCAAACTTCCTGAATGGTTTCAGCAAAGCATTTTAAAGGCCAGATGAGGGAGGGATGTCCTAGGGTATGTGATCAGCTCGTGCACAATTCTCTGATTGGTTAATGTTGAGGTAACAGAACGATTAACATTATCAGTCCTTAGGCACCAATGGTTCGGGAGCTGTGTGCTCAGGATCATCAAGTAGTTAATTTCTTCCATTTGGTGGTGGTTTTAGCGTCTGAAAAACTCAGGAAATATGCATGAGATACTATTATCTGGGTACTACAGAGAGGAGCTAAACCAGAGGATATGGGGGAAGGGTCTTTCCCAGGAAGTCCCCATAGGGTCCTGCTAGGTTACACAGCACATCAAGAAAGGAGGATCTTTCTGGAAAGATTTAAAGGAGTTCATAAGGTGGATTCAGACATTCGGTTTGTTGTATGTAGTATGGAATCCACAGCAGACCATGTTACTATGTTGGAGGGGGTTATCAAGAGAACGTGACTGTCTGGGTAACCCAGAGGCTCCTTTCTCCTTCCTCTGTCCTTGGAATGTACATTCTGACCACTGCTCCTGCACCAGGAGCCACTTTGCGTTGAGAGAGTAATGTGTTATTGAGACCATCTGGACTGTATACGTGACTAAACTCTGTTACGGCTTCTCTGTAAACTTTGAAGATTCTGGTAGACAGATTCGGAGGTCTACTCATCTTGTGGCCCACCAAAGACCAGCCTCACATGTAAGTCTCTTGCTTACAAACCTGCCACCTGCCCATTTGGAGTGGTCTGCCCCTTCCTTCTGTCTCTCCTTGCTGTCCTGGTACAGGGGGAAATTTCAAGTTTCACTGGGAAAATTCTGAGGTTGTGAACCAACATAACTAGCTACGGTTTGAAGGCTGAGAGGAGAATAAGGCAGTTGTTCAAACTGGAGCAGGTAGCCTCCTTCACTTAAGCATTTGGCTGGAAAACTGGCTTGGGAAGACGGTGGCCCAGCTGGTCTCTAAGCCAGATTCTCAGCCGGAATTTTATACACACAGGCACAAAGGAGAACTTGTAGCCCTGCGAGATAGCTGCTAATATGGTCTAAACTGGCTTTTAGCTTGGTAGAGCGTCTTCTGGCTAAATGTCAAATTAATTGGATAATTACTTCAGAATGAACCCAGTGCCCAGTGTAAGCTTTTGGGGAGGCAGATTTATTTATTTTTAAACTGTGCTGTCTTCATAATCTTATAGAAATGTTGTTGATGTCAGATTCTGAAAAATATTCAAGTGGATAAGGTAGAAGACTAAACTGAAAGGGCTGTTCCTCTTGCTACCGAAGCCAGGTTCAGCTAGTCGCTGCCTGATGGGCCAATAAGTTGAGTGACAAGGTTTGAGGCAAGGAAAGCCACTTCATTGGAGAAAGCCAGCTAACCAAGAAGATGGTGGACTTGAGTCTTTAGAAAACCATCTTAACATCTCGGCTCAGGCAAAGGGCTTTTACAGGGGAAGACAGAACAGAGTCAAAAAGGGGGAAGGGGTGTCAGTGATTAATCTTCAGCTCCAGCTGTCTTGTGTAAGTCCCGTCGCCATCTACGTGATGCAGGAGATGTATAGTTAGGAACCTTGAATTCTTGCTCTCATCGGCCGTTCTGAAATGTTTCTAAAAAACATCTAAGATTAAGTCAGTTAATTTTAAAGACAGCTGCTATGGGCTAAGGTGAAGGGGATGGGATGCTTTCTGGAATTTGGACAAGGACCACCTCCCCACATCTTGCCGGTAGAGGGAAAACTTCATTTGGAGGTTTTTATCTTTGCCCCGTCTTGGGCAGCCCTTACAAAATGTGTTAGCTTAAATCGTGTCATACTGATCCTACAAAAGCTCGCCGAATGGAACAGAAATCAAGAAAGGCTTTTGTTCCCAGGAGGATCGCACAGGGTCTTGCTTGGTTTCACTTCTTCCTTCCTTCCCTTCTTTCTTCCTTTGTAGTACGTACTGTGTGCCAAGCACTATGCTGGGTGGTGGAATAAAAAAAGACAAAAAAGCAAGTTAACATCTATACTTTTTGATAGTCAACTAGGGACGTAGTGGAGAATACAGACACACATATGCTAAATGTAGAATACTGTAACCATGCTGCAATAGAAATATAAACTAAGCAAATATTTTGAAAACACACACATCACAAAACAGGAATGTGTGTCTTGGCTACTACTTTTTACTTCATTGTTTAGCAAGGTAATGATGATACATAGAAGGTTTTTAAAAAGTAGAATGAGGGAATACATTGGGTAGCTTGGTGGAAGAGGTGGGTGGCAAATGAACGAAGTTAAAAGAGGTTTTATTTGAACTGGGATATAAAGATATTTCTTTTTAAAGATGTTTTCTCTGTGAAAAGAATGTGGAGCCTTCAAACTTTTTCTCCCATGTTGACCCCATCTTTTGGGCCTGGCTATAATTCTCACCAATGGTGTATGTGAGGTCCAGTTGCTCTTACATACTCACCGACACATTTTTTTTTCCAGTCTTTATTTAATCACAGTCATTTAAAAACTTTCGTAGTGTCATTCCATTATGGTTTTAATTTGCTTTTCACCAATGACTCATGTCAAGAATCTTTTCAAGTGCTTATTGGCCATTTTCATATCTTCCTTGGTGATGTGGTTTTTCAAATCCTTTGGCCATTTTTACTCGGTTGTTTTCATTTTCTAGTTATAAGAGTTCTTGGTATCTTCTGGATACGTGCGTGTCCTTTGTCTGATATATGTGTTGTAAGTATTATTTCCTGGGCTATGGGTTGCCCTTTGGTTTTATTAACAGTGGCTTTAAGGAGCAAACATTTTAAGTTTTGATTAAGTTCAATTTTTCAGTGTTTTTATAATGGTTCATGCTTGTGTTTTAAGAAAACTTTGCTTAACCCCTCTAGAAATGTTATAACTTTAGGTCGTGGATTTAGATCTATGCACAGTTTCCGGTGTATGGTATGAAATAAAGATCTCTTATTTAAAAAAATCTATATGGAAATCTAATTGTTACAGCAATATTTATTTCTTTTACCTATTGAATTGTCTTGGCACCTTTGTTGCCAAATCTGGCTCCCTGTCCACCGATGCTGAATAAAAATACGGATACAGAGAATTGGAAGATAAGAAATAGAGAAGCTTTTTATTTTCTTTGCCAGGCAAAGGGAAGACACAGTAGGCTAACGCCTCAAGAACTATACCCCCCTCCTTGGTGAATCAGAGAAGATTTTATACGTGGGGCTCATAGTCCAGGATATATGATAAGGATCAAAGTGGTGAAGATCTTGCATTTCTTTTCTTCTGAAAATTCACGGTCAAAGCTGGCATCAGGCAGCTCAGCAGCTGGGTCTCATGTCCCTTATCAGCCGGTGACCTTCTTTCTGAAATGAAGAGTGCTACAAGGGAGTGTAGGGTGAGAAGAAATGCCAGGTGCAAAGGGTAATTTGTATGGAGTCAGAGAGTAATCAGCTTTGGGAAGGACAAGTCTAATTACAAGTGTTTGTTAGTAATAACAGCTAAAGAATAACCAAGATTGCTTAAGTCTTTCAGGCCTGTTTATGTTGTTTCCCCAGCCTGTTCATTGTTTCCTTATTTTCCTTGTTTGTCAGAAAAGTCTCGTTTCTATTTTTGCTTCAAGACCTTTGCCAAAAATCAACTAACTAAATTGTGCAGGCCTATTTCTGAACGCTGGGTTTTTGTTCCATTGTTCTATATGTTTAAACTTTTGCCACTCCCAAGTGTCTTGATTTCTGTTTAAATCTTCAGATTAAGTATATAATTATTCTAACTTTGTTTTCCTTTTTAAGAAAGTGCTTAGCAAGGTAATGCCAGGTCTTTCACATTTTCGTACAAATTTTAGAATCAGCTTGTCATGTTCAACAGAAAAAAAGCCTAAAGGGTTTTGCATTGAAACTGCATTGAAAGTATAGACAATTTTTTGGAGAATTTACATTTTAACAATAACTGAGTCTTTCAGTCCATTTACAAAATATATTGTTCCACTTATTTGGACCTTCTTTAATTTCTCTCAACAATATTTTGTAAGTTTTAGTGTAGAGACCTTGGTTTTCCTTGCTATATTTTTCTGTTGTAAATGGAAGTTTTTAAAGTTTTCGCTTTGCATTTACTTGCTGTTAGTATATTCACATGGAAAATAGTTCTTTATACGAACTCTCTATCCTGTAATCTTTTTAAATTCACTCACTGGTTTTAATAGTTGTTTTGTAGATTTGTTGGGATTTTTTTTTATAAGCAAAAACGACATCTCCTAAAAGGAACAGTTTTACTTCTTTATTGCTGAACTTTATATATTTTATTGCTTATACTTTACATATTCCAATTGATAGGACCTCCAATACAGTGTTGACTAGAAACAAAGTGAGCTTCTTTGCTTTGTTCCTGATCTTAAGTGGCAACTGTTTAGTCTATCACTATTAAGTACAACGTTAGTGATAACGTTTTTGGGTGATGCTACTATTATTCCCATTTTGCTAGAGTTTTATCATGAATGGGTATTGAAGTTTGTCAATGGCATATATTGAAACCGTCACTTTTTTTCTTTTTTCTGGGAATGTATAGTGAATTACATGAATTGATGTTTGATTGTTAAATCAACCTTGCATTTCTGGGATGAAATTTAATTGTTTACATTGTATTATAATTTTATATATTATTGGTTTTAATTTTATAATATTTTGTTAGAGTTTTTGTGTCTATGTTCATGAGGGATATTGAGTCATAATTATTTTTTGTTAAAATGTCTTTGTGATGATTTACTATTAGGTTTATGTTAACCTCATAAATTGATTTGGGCAGTGCCTTCTTCCTCTATTTTCTGGAAAAGATTGTATAATATTGGCATTATTTCTTTCTTGGATTTTTAATATAATTCACACTCGAAATTATTTGGGCATAGGGTTTTATTTGTGTAAAGGTTCTTGATAATGTAATTTTAAAATGTACATATAAAATATTCAGATTTTTCTCATTATTGTTGAGTCAACTTTCACATTATATTTTTCAAGGATATTTTTCATTTCATCTAAATTGTTGAATTTGTTGCCATGATGGTTTTCATATTATATTGCTGAATTTTTTGCATACTGGTGTTCATATTATTTTCTTACTATCCTTTTAATGTCTATAGGAACAGTAGCAAAAAATCCCTCTTTTATTCATGATATTGATTTTTCCTTTTCTTCCCCCCTTGATTGGTCTGTTTAGGGGACTGATAATTTTGTTTATCCTTCCAAAGAATTAAGTTTTGGTTTTGTTAATGTTTTATTATTTGCCTGTTTTCTAGTTTCATTTTATTTCTACACTTATCTTTATTATTTCTATCCTTCTGCTTACATCATGTCTCCTCTGATTCCTCTTGACTATGACAGTTTCTCAAACTTTCCTTGTTTTTGATGACCTTGACAGTTTTAAGGAGTACCTGCCAGATATTTTGAAGAACGTTTGTCAGTGGTATTTGTCTGATGTGTTTTTCATGATTGGACTGGAGTTATGGGTTTTTGAGAGGAAGACCACAAAGTTAAAATTTAAAAATGGCATAGAATATCATTCTCATCACATCATATCATGGGTGTACTGACAACCTAATTTGTCACTTTTGATGTTAATTTTTTGTCATTGACTAAACTAGTGAATGTCTGGTTAATTGTAAAATTACTCTATTTTTCCCTTTTTATACAGCCCTTTGGAAGGAATTCACCATGTGCAACATACACATAAGGAGTGGGGGTTATGGTTCATCTGCTATAGAATGGAGTTTCTAGATAAATTATTTAGGATTCTGCACAGGAGATTTGTCTATTTTCTGCCACATGTATGTATGTATGTATATCAGTATGGACTCATGGATATTTGTTTTATAATTTTGGTTATAATCCAAAACTACTTTATTTTGTTGTTCCAGTTGTTCCAGTATTGGCTATTGGAAGATCTAGGTTCCATTTTTATAAAACCCTTATGAGATCTTCCCTTTCTATGAGTCTTTTAAATGTTACATCACTTGTGTCTTTTTCTTTATAATCAAATTTTCTATTCAAATAAGCACCTTTACTTCTATGACTTTATGCTGATATATTCCAAATTTACATCTCCTTTTCTAAGCTCCAGACTCTTATATTCAATTGACTATTAGCATATATATAATATGTATATTATATGTGTATGTGTGTGTATACATACACACACACACAGATGCAAAGTAAAAATTTCTGATTTTTTCATTCATGCACCAGGCTGTCTCCTTTTTGTACATGGTACTACTATCACCATCACATATTTGGTATAGACAAAAATCTAGGCATCTTTTTGGTTTCTCCTTTGTCTTATCTTCCAAATAAATCTAGAAAAATTTCTGGGTATCTCTGCCAACCTGAATTTTTCCAGTTCTATTTATTTTTACACTTATCACCTTAGCCCAGAGCCAGGATCCTCTCACATCAGATCAACTAGAATCACTTACTAAATGGTCTTCTTGTTTGTACTTTTGTACCTCCACACAAAAAGAGAGAGAGAGAGAAGAGAAGAGATCTTTTAAAAATATTAAAAGGAGGATTTCCCTGGGGCGTCCAGTGGTTAAGACTTTGGGCTTCCACTGCAGGGGGTGTGGGTTCGATCCCTGGTCAGGCGAACTAAGAACCCGCATGCTGCAGCATGGCCAAAAAAAAAAAAATGTTAATAGGACAGGATCATGCTTACTAGCCTTCAGCAACATCCCATCAAACTTAAATTTAATTGCAGATTACTTATCACTGTCTTCAAGAACCTAAAACACAATGCTCCCTGCTTATATCTCCATACTCGTATCATTTTCTATCCTTCTCATGATCCAGCCACAGTTGTCTCTTCTGTCTCTTGAATGTATCCAGTCCTTCTCATCACTGAGGGCTTAAAATTACTTCCTCTTCCTGGAATTCTCCTTACCCTTCAGGTTTTAGCTTTCAAAGAAAATTCTTGGAGGTGTCTTCCCTAATACTATGTAGCTACAGGAATTTTCCTCTCACAGTTATTCTCCATCTCATTAATCTGTTTATTTCCTTCATCTTCTAAATCTGCTTATTTATCAAAATCTGCAATAATCTTTTTATTATTTTGTTTCTGACTGGTCTTTCTCTTATTACTAGAATAAAGGGGATTTTCAGCTTATTGCTATATTCAGCATTTATAATAATACCCAATACTTACTAGAATTTAACATGTGTATTGAATGAATAAATTAATAAATAAGCATTCCTAAGAAAAGAGTCTAAGCTTTTGTTAAAAATCTTAAAGGAGACTTCTCATAACTTAAGAACTACTCCTTCTAAAATATGAAAAACAAAGATTTACTTTGCTTTGTTCTAAAGTATGAAAAACCCAATAGCATTAATCAAAGGAGGACATTAAGGTAGGAAAACTGGCATAGATAAAACTGTCTATATCAGTTGATTTCTATCAACTAATTAAATCTTAAACTGATGACATGAAAGGTCTACTGGTAGTATCTCAGATATTCCCCTGAGGTATGCAGTTTATTAATTTCTTCAATTGCTTTAGCATTGAAGTAATATAATATTTATGGGGTTAAGATATTGCCTTGGCTATGTGGGGTCTTTTGCAGTTCCATATGAATTTTAGGATGCTTTTTTCTATTTCTGTAAAATGTGCCATTGGAAGTTTGATGGAGATTGCATGAATCTGTAGTTGGCTTTGGCTAGAAGAGAAATTTTAACAATATTAATTATTGCAGTTCATGAACATGAGAAATCTTTCCATTTATTTTTGTCTTCAGTTATCTCATTAATATCTTATAGTTTTCAGTGTACAGGTCTTTAACTTTTTAGTTAAAATTATTCCTAAGTATTTCATTCTTTTTGGCGCTATTGTAAATGAGATTGTTTCTTAATTTCTTTTTCTAATAGTTTGTGTTAGTATAGAAAAATGTGACTGATTTTTGTATGTTGATTTTGTACCCTGAAACTTACTGAATTCCTTTATTACTTATAACAGTTTTTTTTTGGTGGAGTCTTCAGTGTTTTCTATTTATAGTATCAGGTCAGCTGCAAACAGAAACAATTTAACTTCTTTTTCTTAAATATTTATTTATTTATTTGGTTGTGCTGGGTCTTAGTTGCACCTCACTGGCTCCTTAGTTGTGGCAGGCAGGCTCCTTAGTTGTGGCATGTGAACTCTTAGTTGCGGCATGCATGTGGGATCTAGTTCCCTGACCAGGGATCGAACCTGGGCCCCCTGCATTGGGAATGTGGACTCTTAACCAGTGCCCCACTAGGGAAGTCCCTAACTTCTTTTTTGATTTGTATACCTGTTATTTCTTTCTCTTGCCTAATTGTTCTGGCTATGACTTCCAGTGTTATGTTGAATAAAGGTGGTGAAAGTGGGCACCCTTGTCTTGTCCCTGTTCTTAGAAGAGAAACTTTCAGGTATTTGCCATCTAGTATGATGTTATCTGTGGTCTTGTAATGTATGGCCCTTATTTTGTTAAGGTACATTTCTTCCATAGCTAATTTGTTGAGAGTTTTTATCATGAAATGAGGTTGAATGTTGTCAGTGGTTTTTCTGAATCTACTGAGATTATCATGTGATTTTTATGTTTTATTCTGTTAATGTGGTGTTTACATGTATTGATTTGCACATGTTGAACCATCCTTGCATTCCAAGAATAAATCTCACTGGATCATGGTGCGTGATTTTTTTAATGTGCTGTTTAATTTGGCTTGCTAGCATTTTGTTGAGGATTTTTGCTTCTATATTGATTTGGGATATTGGCTTGTAATTTTTTGTTCTTTTTTGTACTTTCTTGTAGTGTTCTTATCTGACTTTGGTATCAGGGTAATGCTGGCCTCATAAAATGAATTTGGAAGTGTTCCTGCCATTTTTATACAGCAATCATGAGAAAGAAGAACAAAGCTTGAGGCACCATACTTCTTAATTTCAAACTATTACAAGGCTATAGTAGTCAAAACAGTATGGCACTGGCATAAAAACAGATATACAGATCACTGGAACAGAATAGAGAGCCCTAAAATAAACCTACTCATAAATGGTCAACTAATATTTGAAAAGGACACCAAGAATATCTGATGGGGAAAGGAGAGTCTGTTCAATAAGTGGTGTTGGAAAACTGGATACCCACATGCCAAAGAACTAGAGTCTTATTTTACACCATACACAAAAATTAATGAATTAAATACTTAAATGTATTTCAATGGCCATTATGGGCTCTACTCAATTTTATTTTTGAAGTGAATAAAAACATTTCAGAAACTTTTCTGGCTTAGGATTTTATACTGATAATTAACACAACCAATTCTGAGAAAGCTAGGACAGAAAGTCAGCATATATAACTTTACTTGCTCATTAAATATAGTATAAGATTAATAATATACATAAATTTGAATTAAGGAAGCTACTTAATTCTTCTTGAAATTTCTTCAATTGTGTCTGGGTCTAATTTATTTGTTTTCCTGGAGCACGATTTCTGAAGTAGAAACAATAGTTATGTATGCTTGATGAAAACTTTTGTAAGCTAAAATTGGAGATGCTCACCATGATACAGTCAAATCAAGAATACCCAGATCTGTCTCATTTCAAAGATAATCATATACATTACACTCAGCTGAAACATATACAATTAGTCACATTTTTATCACGTTTTGGAGACTGTTCTTACTTATTCTTACTAGTGTTTTTTTTTTTACTACATTCTCCTTTTCAGTAATCCCTTACAGCACTGTAGCATGCTGTTTCTCTCATGTTATCCCTCTAGTCTATCCCATGCAAGAAAGAAGAGAGAACCATAATTTCCATTCACTCCACAAGTGAAAAAAAGGATAAGAATGAGAAAGGTGAAGTGATTTATGTAAGGTCATGCCAGGAATCACTGGTTGAGCAATATTACTACAATTATATCACACAATTTCCAGCTCTAACAGTTTAAATGGCCATGCTCTTCTGGGAGAGATTTATGAAGACATCTTTCTCCCTATAGCAAGAGCTGGGAAACTTACAGAATGTCCATGTCCTATATCTGTCTAAAAGGTTAAAGTTAGAGATAAAAAAAAAACAACTTGTGGCCTAAACAGAATAGTTGTAGGAAGACTTTTTGCCATAATTTTACCTGAGGTATCTGGATCTTTTAAAGCCACATTTTGAGGTACTGCATCTCAAATGTCAGTGTGATGTGATCAAAGTGTTAGGTTGGCTTTGCTGGCTTTGAATCGCCTTGCTTTATCAAAGGATGAATAACAACTTCCAGCATAGAGAAAGACAGGCAATTTGATTGCAGGAAGAAAAAATATCTCTTTTGAAAGGGTAGACAACTATTAGCAACTTAAAAATATATAAATAAATACCATAATGTACTTGAAGTGATTAAGCTATGAGGGGTTAGCTATTGAATTAAAATGTGTCAGCTTTTGGCATTTTGGAAGAAAGCCGAAGGCAGCATCCAAAGTGTTTTCCTTAGTTATAAATAAAAGTATAAGGATATATGGCAACTGTGATCAAAGGAATTCAGACAAATTGAAGTGAGGTGAGATGTGAATTACATCAGCTCAGCAGGACGAGTGTCAGATTTATTGAACCCAGCAAGGACAGTGTGTGAGACATCACCTTCTGAGTTGAGAGAGACAGGCAAACCGGTCCCGGTCTCTAAAAACAAACAGTTGGGAAAACATCATAAATATTTTGATTTTTGAAAGTTTTATTTTATTTTGGGACAGTGTGTATTAATTACTTATGTGTTTTTATCCCTCTCAAAAAGAAGTACTATATTTGAAAGGAATATTAATTGTAACCTCCAGCATTACTTTCTTTAGAAATAAAATAGAGGCTTCTTCCCTAATTTCTTTCTTTTCGTTTCTCCTTCCTGGTTAGTACTTCTAAAGCACAAATAATTAAAATTGATAATTTAAAACAGATATTTGTAAATCATATGGGGGTATTTGTAATTGGATCTAATCAACAAGGAGTTTAGGGGAACTGAAGAAACATTTAATATGCTACGTTTTCTTAAAATTATGTTAAGTACCTCCTGAGGCTTCAATGCTGGAGAGGACGTGGCTGACACCGAGCCCAGATTAGCAGACCGCTCACTGTGTGTCCTCACTGCAGATATTTGGTTTTGCTGGTGGTTAGGTTGATAGATAAGCAGGCAGAGATGTGGATAATTGAAAACGTGTTATCTCAATCATCCTTAATCTAATCGAAGCAAAGAGATATAAAAAGGGTCTTATATCTTCTCCTCAACTCCTACCAACATTTAAACTTTTTTTCATGCAATATTCAAAGGTTGTATCTGCACATTTTTACATTGTGTTTTTAGGCAAAATTAAGCTAAAGTTCAAAAATGCTGAGTAAACGATAGGAGAGTACGATATTTTAGATAGAGCATCTATATTGCACCAAATCTTACAAACCCCACTTTTTTTTTTTTTTGACCTTTTAGAAAGCATATCTGAATGCAAGGGAATGAGTCTGATATTATTTAAAGAAATGACCTTAAATCATCTCTACTTACAAAATATGAAAGTAATTCACACATTTTGATACCTTAAGTATTCATTTTAACAAACTACATCTAATAGGCTTCGTATTGTGTTGTGGTTGCCTGAGTTCGCTCAAATATTTGAAAATTTCAGGTAATGAGAATATATCTTTGTTTCTCAGACTGTGAAATGAATATTAAAAATCAGTCTCTTTGGACAGGGGGAAACGAGGATATAATTCCAAGGTTTTTTTTTTTTTTTTTTGCGGTATGCAGGCCTCTCACTGCTGTGGCCTCTCCCGTTGCGGAGCACAGGCTCCGGACGCGCAGGCTCAGCGGCCATGGCTCATGGGTCCAGCCCTTCCACAGCATGTGGGATCTTCCCGGACCAGGGCACGAACCCGTGTCCCCCTGCATCGGCAGGCAGACTCTCAACCACTGCGTCACCAGGGAAGCCCCATGATAGCTATTCTTTTAACAAGTTTTTAAGTGCACAACACTCTATTGTTAATTATAGACACTATGTTATACAGCAGATCTCTAAAACGAGTTCTATTCCTTGACCTTGACACACATGTCCCTTTGATGACAACCTACTGAAACTTGAGGTTCATTTGGATTTTTTCACAAATCCCCTATCTCCGCTTCCACATATTTCTTCTTGAACCTCTGAGTTCCTATAGCTTCCTGTCCTAGGGTACCTTAGCATACTCTTACTTTTACTATATACTATATAGTATATGTCTTATAATAAAGGCCTTGAGGCCTTGCACTAATTGTTCACTCATCCTGGAATATTTTCTTCAGTTCTTTCTGGTTGACTCTTGTCATCCAAGTCTTAACTTACATTCTGCCACAGCCAAGAGATCTTCTCTGACCATACAAGGTAAAGTCACCTCCCAGTCACTGGCTGTTCTATCATCGCATTTTACTCCCTAGCACTACTTAGTGTATGTCTCCCTCATTAAAATGTACACTCCCTGTCTGCTGACACCTTGCCTACATCATGCACTACTGTATTCACAGCCCTTTAGAATGGTGACTGGAGACAACAGATGCTCAATAAACATGTAATGACCGAATTAATCCTTTTGTCTCCATGGATTTTTCCATTTTGTTGGACAGTGTATTAACCTGAGAATATGGTTGCCTCTGTTTCATCTTCTTATCTTCTGTGATATCTGATACATGGTCTTGCACCCAGGAAAGGCTCAGGTTTTTTTTTATTAATAGAATTGTATTAATGTGGCTGGAAAACTGGTAGATAATTGGAACCGTTACTCTAACTCTGTTCGCAAAAAGTAGTTTCTGTTGTAACATCATTTCATTTTCTGAGCACTTGGTTAAATGAAAAATAGAGAAAGGAAGAACACAATTGTAGTATGCTAGCTTAAAGAAATCCATATCAAGGCAAACCAATTGTATTCCCAAAGGAAACTTGATTTAATTTCTTTCTAAAAAATTGTCCATATCTACATATTCAACTGCAATATAGCAAATGGTGTGATTATTTAAATAAAAGATATTTAAAACCAGAGTTCTTGTAAAAAAATCTAAAAATATAATTACACACTTTTTAATATAACTAGGGGCTTTTCTGTATAGACGTGCTCTGGTCCACTAGTAATATAACTTTGCTACTAATAATTTTAAAGTGTCAAATTGTACATAATGCTTTAATTGACATAAGCTATTCAGAAACACAACACTGTGACTTAAATGAAGTAGATAAAAGCATATTTCTAAAATGTTTAGTTTATTTTTATATGAATTGGGGAGTAAATCAAGACAATGTATTATTCTTGCAACATAAATTGGATTGAATTAGAAATAGACTTGCTACTTTGAAATGAAATTTACTACCAAATTAGTATTAGTTACAATGTGGGGACCAGGAGGGACTCTAGAAGTCATTCAAATGAGGTTAGTTAGATGTCCAGACTCAAGCCTCTACTTCTTAGTCTAAGGCTTACTCCAAAATGTTAGCTTGCTGACTCTCATTTTTATCTTAAAGAGTACCAAGTGACAAACTTCTGAAACAGGTAGCCAACAGTGTTAGAAGCTAGTAGGTTTTGGCTTATCAAATTTTAAAGTATCCTTTATATTCAAAAAGGATGGACAACTTTTAATAATACATTTCAATTAAATGAATAATATTAAAATCATACTTAGCTCTGCAAAAATCTTTCCTTGATTATTTGTGAGGCACTTGTAGATTTAACACTGCTTTCTTTATGAAATTTAGTAAGATTTGTATTGTGTATGCTGAATGACATTCTGGTTATTAGAATGCAAATTAGCAAAGAAGGAGTTAAGTGTACTGCTTTAGTGTACATATTAGTTAGGATTATTTCAGTCTCAAATGGCAGGAACTTAACTCAAATTAGCTTATACCAAAAAAAAAAAAAGCTCACTGGCTGGGAAGAATAGGGTAGTTTAGAAGCTAAAAGGAAAAGCTATAGAAAAACAAAGCATCTAGGGCAGGAATTATGCACTCCTCTTTGCTTATTTTTCCTTAACTTCATTCTGCTAAAGGTTTCATTCTTCATATTTTAAATAAGACATACCCCCTGGCAGCTCTCATATCATTTCTTCTCAGTTAAGCAACCCATAAAAGGAGGTGGGGACTCCTTTACTCTAGGTTCTATCAATGTTAAAGAAGATTTTGAATTGGCACAGCTTGGGGCACTTGGCCACAGTGGGAGATAGGGGAATCTTGCATCAGGATTATACGATTGACATCCTCACAAGAGCCACATGCAACTTGGGAAGTGTGATTTCCCCAGAGAAAGGATGCTAAATTTTAAAAGGATGTTCAATTAAAAAGAAATTTTCCCCCTAGAGTATTTTTGATAATGGTATCTGCCAAGATAATCTCTCATGAGTTAGTCATTTCAGAGATGGCATATATCAAATTCCAGTACTGGCCTTATGTATGGAAGTTTTCAAAGACTGAAATATTGTAAAAACTAATATTGATGAAGGCGCAGTAAGATGGGCCCTCATCTAACTCTGGTGGTAGTGTAAATTGGTAAAACCTTTTGTAAAGCAATTTGATGTGTTATGAAGCTTGAAAGTATTTCACACTCTTGAATCCAGTAATTCCATTTGTAAAAGTGAATTCTAATAAAATAATCACAATGTGGATAGATTTTTATATGCAACATTTGTAATAATTCTGAAATAAAATAAATGTTGAGAAAAGTTGATTTAGTTAAATATAAATATATGATGGGCTAATATGTAGATTACATGATACCCTCTTCACATGATTTTGCTAATATGTTATGTTTGCAAGGTTGAAGGGAAACAAATGCCCTTATGAACTGTTGGTAAGAATGTAAATTGATGCAAAGTCATTGAGAGGAAATTATAAATTTTATAATCATGAAAATGTATATCAAAATTAAAAATGCAAATATAGCCTAGCAAATTTATTTCTAAGAGTTTATCCCATTGACTGATAGTCCTGTACATACCCAAAGAACATTCACTGCAATAGAAACGTTTATTCGCAATAGAAAATATTTGAAATAAGTTAAATGTCCACCAGTAAGGGACATATTTTAAAAATGCAGCACTTAAAAAGAAATGATCGGGGCTTCCCTGTGGGTGCAGTGGTTAAGAATTTGCCTGCCAATGCCGGGGACACAGGTTCGAGCCCTGGTCTGGGAAGATCCCACAAGCTGCAGAGCAACTATGCCAGTGCACCACAACTACTGAGCCCACATGCCACAACTACTGAAGCCTGCACGCCACAACTACTGAAGCCCATGAGCTTAGAGCCCATGCTCCACAACAAGAGAAGCCACCTCAGTGAGAAGCCCACACACCGCAATGAAGAGTAGCCCCTGCTCGCCGCAACTAGAGAAAACCCGTGCGCAGCAACGAAGACCCAACGCAGCCAAAAATAAATAAATTTATTTATTTTTAAAAAAGAAGAAATGATCTATATCTCTTTTCTTTGAAGTGTAGTTGATTTACAATGTTGTATTCATTTCTGCTGTACAGCAAAGTGATTGTTATGCATATATATACATTCTTTTCTATATTCTTTTCCGTTATGATTTATCATAGGATATTGACTATAGTTCTCTGTGCTATACAGTAGGACCTTGTTTATAGAATGGTCTACATTGTTATCTGCAAAATATATTCTATAAAAAAAGCAAACAGCATCAAACGCTACTATAGTAGACTCTACTATAGACATCAAACGCTGCATCTACATCTACTATAGACATCAAACACCATCTATAGTAGACTCTCATTTATCTAATATTTTATGAATATGCTTGCATGAAATAGATACAGTTGTGTGGTAGACATGACTAGTATTCACTTATATCCAGTTCTCTTTTCCTTCTTGGACATACAGAAGATTATACTTTCCAAACTTCTTGCATTTACCTAGAGCCACGAAACTAGTTCTGGCAAATAAAATGTGACTGGGAGTGACTTTTGAGCTAACAAAAATGAAAAGCCCTCTTAACACTCACCAGTCTCTCCCTCTGTGTTCAAGCAAGGGTCTTGTGTTGAAAACGTGAGCCACAAGATAAAAACAGTTTGGGTGGCTGGCACGTATAAAATATCTGCCTGAGGGCAACCAGGACTGGCAAGAAGTTTGTAGGAACAAAAAATAAGTGCTTACTGTGTTAAACTATTATGGATTTTGGGTTTTCTTTTTTTTTTTCTTTAATTTTAAAATAAAAGCTTTAATTTCAAAATTTTCTGGTTGCCTTTTTACTAGAGGCACTGTAATTCATCATTCAATGTAGGACACTTAAAAAAATTATATGTAATTTACATATAAGTAAAATACAGACATCTTAAGTGCATAGCTCTGTGAATATTTACATGTGGGTGCATCTATGTAACTGCCATCCAAAACAAGGTAAGCTCACTTAATTATGCTGAGACAAGAGGCATAATCAGGACTGATCGCCTCCTTGTGAAAAGATTATTTGGGGTAAGAATATTATCAGTGATATATTGTATGACATCAGGAAACCCATTGCTGCTCTTACCATTCCTGGTGATGATAAGTTTGAATGCTTGGTTAAGGGGTACATAACCAAATTCGAACTTTTGCCTATAAGCCCCATCTTGCCCAATGTAGAAATTTACTTGAGGCACTTTCAAGTACATTAATTCCATTCAGCGAATTGGCATTTTGAAAATGTCCTCATCTCCTTTCTCTTCTGCTCCCTTAGGGCTGGGAATCTTTGGAGAGATAGCCACTTCCACTTTTGTCAGTTCACAGGCTTTTTTCATGCAACCCCGTAAGCAGGCTGTGCACCCTGTAAGCGGGAATCGTGGAGAGTGCGGAGCGGAGTTCAGCTGTCAGATGGCGCCGTGGAGTTGATTTGTAGTCACTTCTCTATCATTAATTATAATCATAGCTGTACCCTTTTTACTGGTATTGTGATCTCACGGCAGGTTTTTCGTTAATACTTTATTCCTGTGTACATCCTCAGGGCACAGCATATTGTCCTCCAGGTGTGGAGGTGTGGAAAATGGCTGGCAGGTAACAAGAAAAGTGCAGACACCCTGCTTCGTTTATCAGGCACCCAAGCCTGTCCAGTATGAAATTGTAAATGGACCCAGCCCTCTGTGTTAGCAGGGAGAACTCTCCTCTGAACCACGCACCACCAGACCCCACAGGTCTCTTGTGATTGCTCCAACTCCATCTTCACGGCCCTGGCTGTAATTCTGCTCCAAGAGGCAAACACAGCTTCCAGGTCAGGGGCAGACGTTGATACAACTCCCTGAAGAGCGGGAGCTCCTTCAAGGGCAGGTGCTCCGTCCTCAGGAGGAACAGCCCCTTCAAAAGACATCTGTTTATCAGAACATTCCAGAGGTAGTTCCCCCTTGTCCAACTTTGATTTTCTTCTCGATGGAGATAGGATCCTGGCCTCCTCGGCTGTGGCAGGAATGTTTTTTTGATGAGGGTAGGCATGTTCACAGAGTCCTTTAGATCCGTCTAGTTTCAGGCCTTTGGTGCTTAGTTTTAACTGCTGGCACCAAGCGCACACAACGTCCCTGTGAATCAGGTTGACAGGTGGCAGTATAGAAGGTAAAGGAAGAATCGGCATTGTCTTCTGAGGTTTCACACTGTCACAACATTGTGGCATTTTTCGTGGACAGCAATTACTGTTACCTTTTATAGATCTTTTTCTTTTGGTCCCCTTTGCTGAGTTTTCTAGTATATCTGGTTTACTAGAAGCCCCCTGTCCCTCTTCGACATCTACTGATGTAAGTTGGAATTTGCAACTCATATATTCTTCCTCTGCCTTCTTTGTGGAGTTGCACTCCTGGTTGTCTGCACTCTCCATGCTCAGAAATTTCAAGGTTGATAAAACGGAGACTCTCCTTACTTCTTCATTTCGGGTTCTCTTTATCACAGAAAAAAACGTAGTCTATTCTAATTACCATAAGCAGTTCATTCGGGAAGCCAAATGTATTTAAAATTGGCTTACTGTTGTAGCATATAGACTGCAGATTGTATAATGACTCAAATGCAACAGAAGTGAATTTTTTTTCACATATCAATTCATGGAGGTTCTGCACTAACTGTAATGATGGAGGTCGCCATCTCTTACTTCATCTAGTCATTCAGGAACTCAAGGTGATCATGTTTGTAGTCTCTTTTCCCTGTGGCTTCCAGAGTTTTCTTGGATATTAAAATTCAGCTGAAAGAAGGGCAAAGATCACAGAGAATGGCATGTGGGAGGTTTTTATGGGAAGGCCTGGAGGTGACACAATACACTTTTACTTATTGGCTAGGAACTTATCACAAGGCCATACCTTGTGTATGCCAGTGTAGTGATTTGGCTGTGTGCCCAGGAAAAGAGGAAATTAATTTTGTTGAACACAATTTTTCTGCCAGGGATGGAGGGACTTACTTTTTATTATATATTCAGTGATTACGCTTTGAACTTAAAACAGTGGGCATATTTTACTTTTGGGTCAAAATAATCACAAAATGACATAAAAAATGCTCTTGATATACTTTTTGCTTTAATTTTGTGAGGTTTTTTTTTTTTTTTGCTATTTTTAAAGTTAAATGCGTGCCCTTTATAGAAAATGTAGAAAGTAAGATAAAAATAACTAAGCAGAAGAAGTTATCCAGTAACCACCATGATCCCACCATAACGATCTTATGAGGGTAAATGAAATTATAATCCCTATTTTATAATTGAAGATGGTAACCCCCAGGGACTGTAATAAACTTGTCATATTTAGGAAGTGGTAGAGCTTAGAGGAAAGAAGAGCCAGGGAAGCTTTCACAGAGGAGGATATAAGGAATTTTGCATTTCTAATTACACTGGGAGAAGGAATAAAACTAGAGAAACATGTAAGGCAAGGGAAATAATGCAATCAGTTTTACATATTTTATGTTTGAAGTACAAATTAAATATCTACGTGTAACTGTCCAATAGGCGGTATGAACCTGGGTACTAGAAAGAAGACTGGTCGGGATATTGAGATTTATGTGTCACAATGACAGAGGTTCGAGGCGCTAGTATTAAAGGTCATAGATAGAGTTAAGAAGAGGCAGAATCCTGAGCTACAACACAATTTACAAGTTAGATTGTTTTTTGATTGTTGAAGGCTAGAATTGGTTTTTATTTCTTTTCTTGATGCTTTGGTCTGTTTCCCTGAAGAGCTCCCATTGGAACAGTTAGAGTTGGATGCAGCATGAGACGCTGGCCGAGATTCTAAGTGGTGAAGGTGGCCTGATATTAAAAACATCCAGGTGTTCAGCCCTACTGAGCCCCAAGGTTGTTATTCTTAACTATTGTGAACATCTGTTCCTATAAGTATCAAAAGACAGAGAACTTGGAGAACTTATTTTCCTTCTGGCTCTGTTACTAATTAGCTGTATGAGTTAGGAGAAATTACTTTTCCACCCAGGGTTCTGATTTCCTCATATCAAAAATGAGGAGACTAGGCTAAATAATCTTTAATTACCTTCCAGCTCTACAACCCCAAATCTATGATGAGTCATAATTATTCTAAACTTCCTAAACTTTATACTCTCTTCTGCTTTTATAGAAATTATTACTTTTCATTCTAGATATGTAAATGCAACCTTATGTAGATAAGGTTATCTACATCAATGTCTCATCACTCCTATTAGACCATAACCACCATAGGTTAGAAAAGCAACAATTATCTCTGTGTCTTCCTTGGTATCTAGTACAGAATCTTGCACAATATAAATTCAAACAAGGAACAAAGACACATTTTTAAACTGAAAACTTGGTGTGGTGTGCAGAATTTTTCTGATAATAACGTGCTAAAGTTTGAATCCATGATCCTGAAAAGCATATTCTAGACTCATTGGACTTAAAGCATGATGCTTCCTGGACAATTGTAGAATAAGGTTTGAATAGCCCCACAGTATTTCTCATGCCTACGATACTAATGTATAAAAAATTCTCTGAAAGATACACCTCAAGTAACTTGGAGAATTTTCCCGATTACATATTGTGCTTAGGGTGGCAATGTTCACTTATATTCACTCCTTGGAACCTTGGCCGTACACTGCTTTGACAGCTTGTCAGCAGTAAATCTAGTCAAGGAGGGTTTTCCCTTTGGAAAACGTCACACAGCTTGTGTCGCTTGTGAGGAAGAAAGGAAAATATAGCAAACTTACTTCATCTAATTAACAAAGACGTGTAGGTTGTCTTGTGCAACTGGGCAAGTGACAATGGAGGAAGTTAATTTTATGGTCTGTGAAAGCCTCTCATTTGTGGTGACAAACTCAGGAACTCCAAAGAATAAACTCTCTTCAAACCATTTCCAATTTCTTTGATAATTGTGGCAATGAAAAAAAAAATCTCTTTCCTTGTGTAAGTAGGAATGGTTCAGTATTTGTATCAACACATTAGACATTACTCAATAATTCATAATTTGTCAGCATGGATCTTAATAGAATATTTAGGTTTATATCTTCCTCTTTGGCATTTAGAGCTGTTGTATGGTGTTACACAAAAGGTATTAAACCTTTAGTTGTAAAAATGTGGGAATAAGTATAAAATCTAATACTTCTAGGCTGTGAATGCAAGTTAGTTCACTGTATAGTGGCTCAGTTTTCTCATACATAAGTGATTTTAATAGTCTAATATTTTTATTGTCATAAGATCATTTTGAGGATCTCTGTATAACCATTTGTGAAGTTGTAAAATCCAAAGTGTCATATCAATATAGGTGTATATACGGTTTTGCCACATTACTATTGTCAGTGAAATATTGCTCCCAATTAGTTGCAATCACTTATGAAATAGAATCTTACATCTTTACTGTGGTTAGTGAGCCATTTTCACGCAGATGTGTACTTAGAATTTTGCCATACTTTATGATCAGGCATTATTTTTACCCATTTTACTGATAAGAAAAGTGAGATGCAAAAGTCTTCAGAGACTTTTCTCAATAATACTAATCAAATCTCAAAATTCTGTGGTACTTTAATCCAAATCTACTATTTTCTGCTTCTACCGTGCTATTTTAAATAGGGTCATTGAGGGATACCACCTGTTCAGACGATATTTGGGCAAATCCCTGAATGAAGGGAGGCAGTAAGCCATACCAAGGTGTGGGCAAAGGGCACTCCAGGGTGAAGAAACAGCAAATGGAAAGTTCCTGAGTCAGGGAAGAATTGTTGTCTTCAAGGAATACCAATAAGTCTAGCCTAGTGTTACTGAAGTCAAATGAATGAAAAAGTAGAAAGAGAGAAAGTCGAAGAAGTTGTCTATGAAATCCACAGACCAAGTAAATGTTTGAATTATATTCTAAGAGTGGTGAAATGCCATTGATGTCTAAATAGGGAAGCAACATGATCTATCTTATATTTGAAGTAGATCATTCTAGCTCTTGTGTGGAACATGCTGCCTAAAAGTGAAAGCAGGAACAATACTTGCAGGATAAGGGTAGACTAGAGCTTGGACTAGGATGACAGAAGTTGGGATAATAAAGAATAATCAGATTTGGATGATATTTTTGAGTAATACCAACAATTATATTTATTTGTTGAAAGTAAGGATTGAGAGAAAGTGTAATAAAAAATGTCTCAGGTTTTTGGCCTGAGCAACAGTGCTAATGGTGGGGGAGACTTAGGAAGAAGTGAGTTTGGAGGTAGAAAATCTTTGGGCTTTCATATATTAAGTTTGAAGTGCTTAGACAGCCAAGTGAGGAGGTTGAATAGTCATACAGATGTAAGTGTTCTGAGCTCAGATAATAAAAACAACAACAAAGAAAAACTCATATAACCCTTGCTACATGCCATTAGCTCATGTAATGGTTGATATTGCTTTGTATAAGAGGTCTGGCTTCAGGGTGTCAGAATACCTGAGAAATCATAGCTTAAGCAAAGAAGCTATCTAATAACCCCATATAACAATATATTTTCAAGGACTTGGTTCCAAGTTGGATTGTTTTTGATGACATTGAGTATCTAGACTTCTACTAATTTCTGTTCTGCCATGCTGAACATGTTGATTTTTTTCCTTAAGCTTATTGTCTGATGGCCACATCAGCTTCAAGAAGTAAGCTTTCACATTTGCATTCAAGGCAGGATGAATGGGCCAAGCCAAGCAAGCAGGGGCTTTTCTTTATCAGAGAGGAAATTCATCCCTAAGGGGGCTCTGATCAGACTGATGTATCCTTATTTTTTATTGGACTAATTTTTTATTTTTCCAAAGAATTAATGGAAGAAATTACCTCTTTTCACTTTCCTTTCACTGCTTTTAATCAGGGATTTACAGTTGATATCTTATGGGAAGCAACTAAGAGGGAAATTATGTATTGGGTTAAAACATAGAGTTGAAAACACTAAATCAAAAATGACAGTCACAATCTCTTACCATACCCTACGGAGTGTATTTGTGGTTAGTGGATACATGTGTATGGATATGTGATTACATGTGTTTGTGAGTATCACTTAGAAATTACTTTTAATGAAATGCCTCAAAGCTCTGGAAACAAAATTAGAATAAACCGTACCTTTATCTCAAGATTCATATCACACAACTGATCTTTGCCAACTTCCCTGTTACAGGAGAATATTAACAGCAGAAAAATCTATAGATAACAATTAAATATGAAGGTACCTGCAATTTGTTTTGTAAGAGATGTAAGACACTGGAGATACCAGGATAATTTTTTTCCTCAATATAATCACTATTAGTTGTAATTTGTTTTAACTGCATACTTCTCTTGCTTTCCAAATTAGGCATTTTAAAATTAAAAATTGATTCTGTAAAACTCATCACCATACAGTAAATGTGGCTCTTTTGCCTCAGCTGCTTTTATAACCAGGGAAGCAAATAGCTAAGTTAATAAGGAAGCTTAAGGAGGAGGGAAATTTTCAAAGAAAAGTAATTAGAAGCAGTTCCCTTTGGACGTGTTCCTAATATTTAATACAGGAAACCTTCAGTGATGTTTTAAGGTTCACAGAAATTATCATGATATAGGGAAGCTCGATATCAGACTTAGCATAGAACTTTCCACATAGTAGACAGAATGTATGTTACTGATTTTTATTGCAGTCAGCATGATATATAGCAAATGGATTGATTGGCATTTTAATATTTCTTCTGCTGTTTTTGGCATGCTACTCATGGCATGATATTCTTGTCTGATGGCCTTGTCACATTCTGAAGTTCAGAGAGGTGAATTAATTGGTTGAGGTCACTCATTAGCAGAACAAGAAAAAAACTTCATTTTCTGACCCTGAGGTCAGCATTGAGGTTGGTAAAAGCCAGCTAGTGATGTTTTTCCTGCTCAAGATTTACCTGAATATTAGGTCATTTTGAAGAATGATTTTGAGGATAAAGAGGCTCCAAAAGAGGGTTGCTCATTCTCTTAGCTTGGCATTTTTTTTGAAAATCAACACGGCTGCATGTTTGGGTCTATTTCTGGATACTCTAATTTGTCCCATTGATCCATATATCTGTCCTTAGGCTAATACTCCATTGTTTTGATTATTATAGTATTATTGTAAGTTTCAAAGTCTGGTAGTGTAGGTCACACAAGTTTGCTTTACTTTCACATTGCTTTCACTATTCTAGGTCATTTGCATTTCTGTTTTTAAAATCAACTTTTCAATTTCTATAAACAAGTTTTCTAGACTTTATATTGAGATTTCATTGACTTCATAGATCACTTTGAAGAGATTTTACATTTTATTAATATTGATGCTTCCAATCCATGAATGTGTAATATTTCTCTATTTATTTAGGTTTTTGTTGATTTCTCTAATTCTCTGTAGCTGAAGAACACTGTCTACCAAAAAAAAAAAAAAATCAGGCACTCTAACCTATATATTAAGACACTAACTTCTGCTTAAAAATTCTGTGGTAACTCTCACTCTTTTTCTCTGCTATAAGCAGGGGTATATTGCAACTATTTGTGATGTGAAACAATCACTGGTTTTCAAGATATCTACACACATAAAGTAGGCTGAGAAAACTGCTCAAATCTCAGGAAGGTGATGTTCTTCTAGACAAAGGCTGCTCCCACAGCCTGTTTCCTGGAATGAAAACTCATATGGAGCAAAGACAAAAAAAAGCCACAGCAGCCAGAGTCTGTGAATAAGAAGGTTTATTATTGTAAATCACTGAAGTTTTGGTGCTGTTTGTTACATAGCAAAGCTGACTGTTATACAAAAAGTGGCACCCGAAATAAATGCTGCCCTAACAAAATACCACAAACTATATCATTAGAAATGTGTAGCAGGTCAGTGATGGAAAGTTTTTGGAGTGTGGAAAAAATGTCAATAAATATCAGTGGAGGTAAAGATTTGGTACACTTAAGGTATAGAGAACTTAGGCAAACAATGTACTGAATAAATTTGTGGATTTAGGGGAATGGGTTTTGTGATACATAATTTTACTATGATTTTTGTTTACTAGCTGTGTTAGGCAAGTACTACAAGACAAGAACTACTACATGTGCTTAGAAAAGAATTGGTCCATTTGTAGGCAGGGATGTAAGGGAAAAAAGAACCCAGAAATTCTCAATCTTGTAAAGCTAAGATTTGCAACTCCTACTCATGTCCAGTAGGTTAAAGAACAAGCAGAGAAATTATTCAAAGAATCAGACTCAGTCTCAAGGCATAAACCAAATCGATGTTATAGCCACGATTCCCTTTGTTAAGATAACTCTATAGTTTAATATGGACCTTAATACATCTTTTTAGCTGGACATTGTGGCTCCAGAAGAAGGGATTAAAAGTGTTCTTACAAAGAAGTTTTTGGTATAGAGAGATACAGTATACGAAAAGTACTGTAGATGTGGATAGTAGCGCAAGCAATTGACTGAAATCAAACCTGAATTAAGAGAGATTGTGACTTTCTGATGTGAAACAACATTGGTTTTCAAAATATCCGCAGGAATAAAGTAGGCTGAAAAACTGCTCGATTTCCAAGGAGGTCATGTTTTTCATTGCATTCTTTAGATTTGGACAAGGAGGAAACTGAAAAAGAAAGGAAACTCCTGAGGGAGACTAAAGAATCATGGAGAATAATAAGCTGTGAAGTCAGTTATAGGAAGCATGACCGGGCCCAATCAAGGGCACATTACCAAGCTTCAAGGTAAGAAGTTTAATGATATTTGCCCAGTGACCTCTAAGCAGTTTTCTTTCTTCCCTGTTTTAGCATGAGGTATGCATTAGTGTGGGGGGGGGAGGGGAAAGCTTATCTTTTTAGTTACAGGTCTCTGGACCAAAATGAGCCATATGTGAATCTGATGTAAAAGTTATTATGAGTCCTAGATTTCAAAGCTGAGCACATGATGGTATGAAATTTTAGGGTATCTTTCTTGGGAAAATAAATAGAATATTTTGCATGCAGAAATGAGAGAAGTAAATATCTGTGATCAAGACAGAAGTCTTTGATAGATAACATTTTTCATAATCCTTAACTTCTTTCTGTAAGAAGATTATACTTGCTCACCAATTGTTCATTGCCAGTGCCTCCTACGGGAGGAGTTTACATCAGCAATGTGTTGACTTGGAGTTTAGCTTGCTTTGGCCAATAGATTATGAGCAAACATGATGCAACTACAGATAATCAAAAGCTCTTAGAGACATAATAAGTTCTTGCCTTCCCTTTTGCTCTTTGGTCTGTTGACCTAAAACAAATAAACTGCCGGTTATTTCTTCAAAAAAAATGGGTTTATTCCAGATCAACACATAATTACAATTCAGAGTCTGCAAACATGGTGAACCACATGCAACTCCCCCACAAAAATAAATGGAGAATCTTTTAAAGAGGGGAAAAGGAAGTTGGGAGGGCTATAGTAAACAAAGAGTTCAAGGCTTTTCATTGCCTGAGTTGCGATCGTCTCTTATTGGCTGGGCTGTTGCCAGGCAAGAAGAGGAAGTCTTTTTTCTTTCTACTGGGCTCTACTATTGTAGGACATGAGAGCTCCCTGTTCTGGTCTCCTGACTCTATCTACTTGAGGTTTCTGTTCATTAATTTTTTACATTTCCCCATTTTAATCAAGATTTTTTTCTGATAGCATTGCTGATCAAGAGTTAGGGTTTCTGGTTTCAGGGGCTTTTTGTCCCTCAATGTCAGAAATAGCCTTTCCTAGATATAGTGTCACATTGGAGGGAAAGTGCGCAGATTTGAAAGCTATTGTGGTCACATTTGAGTAAAATGGAGGAGTAGAGGAGTAGAACTCGCAGGCACCTTTTCTCTAAAGTCCATAATTTATCAAGATCATAGTCACTGGAAATCATCTGAAGCATTATGCCATCATCAAAGGCAGACAAACTCCAACAGGCCTGGTCCAGATATCTTGGGAAAGCTGTCTTATCAGGTATCACCTGCTTCGATTCTGAGAAATCTTTACTTTCAGATCACCAGATGATGCGCAGGTCCAATCAGGGTTTAGTGTGTTCTTAGGTGTGTCACCTAAGAGCCTAAGAGTAGACACTTGAATCCAAGAGTCTATTCCTTGAATTTGGTGGCACAAGGGTTGGTTAGCAGTGCCTGATGGGGGCATTTTTAGCCAGGTTGAAGATAGTACTTGTTGAGGTGTCTTTTCTAATAGGCAAAATCTCCAGGTTGCAAGGTATGATACTTAAGGTATGCATCTCCTGAGAGTGTACTGTGAAAAGATTGCTCTTGCAAAACATGGTTATTTTTTTAATAGAAGCAATTAGGCCCTCGCAAGATTGAAATATCTCTCCTTTTGTCAGTTGTGCATCAAAAGAGGCAGTAGCCAAGTGCATTGGGTGTCCTGTGACCATCTCAAAGGGTAAGAGTTTATGACTTCCAAAAGGGGTGGATCTAAGATTTAGAGGAACCAACAGCAAAGCCTTTAGCTAAGTGTATGGAGTGCCTCTACAAATTTCGCCAGTAGAGTCTTACTAATGTCATTTGTGCATTCAAGTAAACCAGAGAATTGAGGGTGGTTACCTCACACAAACAGTGAAAGTGCTGTAAAACTGGACAAACAACACAGACTTGTTGAAGCACCTGACAGTAAAATGGGTTCCATGGTCACTGTGAAGTTCAAGAGGAGTTCCCCAGGTAGGGATAATCTTTTCCAAAAGGACTTTAGCCACAGAGGACACAGTAACCTGTCTGCAAGGGAAGGCTTCAGTCCAGTGTGAAAACATGCAGATCATGGCTAAAACATATTTATATCTGTGAGATGGAGGAAGTTGCATGAACTCCATTTGCTAGACCTCAAATGGTCCATTAGGCAGTTCAAAATGTCCAAGAGCAGTGTGAGCAGGCTTCCTGGGTTGTACTTTGGACAAGTGAGACAAGTGAGGTATGCACTTTTTGCAGCCTTGTAAATGTTTCCCACCAGTATTGATTCATGAAGGTGATCATTTTGTCAGAAGACCAATGGCTCCATGCATGTACAGTGGTGACCAGTGGGAATATGAGTTTCCTGTAAAACTGGGCTGTTATTTTGTCCAAACCAGAGCTTTTACCTTTTATCAAACCAACAGTCGTTGAATTTCCAATCTTGATTTTCCTTTTCTGAGGCCAGTAATTGAGCTTTTTAAACTAGTTTTTCTAAGTTATGATTTGGGGAAATATCACTTTGGACCATGACAGAGTTTTGGCTGCTGTTGATTTCTTGAAGTGCAGCATTCCTTGTGGAGGTGTCAGCAAGGTGATTTTCCTTAGCTTCCAGAGAGTCATGTTTAGAATGTCCTGGAACCTTAATAATAGCCAAAGCAACAGGTAAAAGTATTGCATAACACAATTCCTGAAATGAGGCCATTTTAAATTTTATTTCCACTGGAAGTAAGGAGGCCACATTGCTTCTACAACATTCCAAAATCATGAGCTACTCTGAAAGCATATCTGCTATTAGTATAAATATTGGCAGTTTTGCCCTTGGCTAAAGTACAAGCCCATGTGAGAGTGTGTAATTCAGCCTGTTGAGCCAAAATAGACATAGGTAAATGTGTTGCCTAAACAACATTAAAAGGAGTTGTGATAGCATACCCAGCACCATATTTGCCATTGTCACTTTTTAAATAAGAACCATCAGTTAACCATGAGAAATCAATTGATGGTAGGGAGGTGGAGGGGAGAGTAGCAGGGTTAAAGTTATTACAACATAAAAGAATTATGTGAAGAGCAGTTAAGAAAAGAACTTCATAGGAGGTGAGGTAGCTGACTGAAAAATGTTGAGTTGATAGGAATTCAGGAGGGCTTCTACTGCATGAAGTACCAAATGGTTAAAGGAGATGCCACAATGATTTTCTTGGTGGCCTTTCCCGAAAGGTCAGTGGCCATTATGGCTCTAAAGCAAGGGGGTATTCCTGCACCACAGGGTCCAGTTGCTGGTTATAATATACCATGAGTTGATGATAGTCCACCTGTTTTGTGTGAGTACACCAAGGGCATTCCCTTCCTTTTCATATACAAAAAGGAAAAAGGGAATCTAATAATTGAGATGTCCAAGGATTTCTCAAACTCTCCTTTAAGGACTTGAAAGCTATGCATCTGGTAATTCCCATAAAATTAGTTCAAGGTTGTTGTTCTTGTGTATAGCATACAGAGGTTTGGCCATAAGACAGAACTTTGGAATCCCATTTCAGCAATAAACAACTAGCCCTAGAAAAACTCACAGTTGACACTTACTTTGGGATTTTGGGAAACTTAGGACACCATGAAGCCTATCTGGGTCTAGGTATAACCCTTGTTCTGATATTAGATGTACTACATATCAAACCTGGGTTTGGAAAAACTACAATTTTTCTTTGGTGACCTTTTGTCCCTTTAAGGCTAAAAGCTTTAGTTAGTGGATTCTGTCTTCCAGGGAGGAGGCTCGAAAAGGAGCTGAAAGAAGCAAATCATCCACATACCTCAACAAAGTAGAACCTCTAGGGAACTTTATATCATCCAGATCAGCCTTCAGGATTTGTGAGAAATAAGAAGGCTTCTCAATAAAACCCTGAGGCATTACTGTCTAAGTGAACTGTTTTTCTCCCCAAAGTGAGGAAAAAAAGCTATCAGCTAGCTTCATCAACTGGAATACTAAAGAATGCACTGCATAAATCAATTACAGTAAAGAATTTGCTTCCAGTTAGTATCTTATGAGGGTTAGGAACAACAGGGTGTCAAGGGGTAACGTTGTTTATTGCTCAGAGATCCTGGACAAACCTTCAACCTCAGCGCTTAGGTTTTCTCACCTGTAAAGTAAGAGTATTACATGGACTCGTACAAGGGATAATGAGGGCTTGAGACTTGGAGACTTATATTCTTCTATTATGGGTTTTATGCCTTGAAGGGCTTTTTTACTTTTAGGATATTAATTAAATATGGGAAGAGGTTTTGAGGGATCTATTTGAATCTTGATGGGAGGTGCACTGCAAATTTTGCCTCTGTCAGTTGAAGATTTTGCCCGTAAGGAAAGTAGTAGTTGATTCAGTTGGGGCAAATGATTAGTGTTTCCGGCATCAGATCTAATACCATCAGAGACGGAGCAAGTGAAAGATATCAAAGGGTCATTTAATTCACCTGATCGGCTGCTTTGGTGACTGCTGTAAAAATTCTAGAATGTTTCTCCCTTTTGTGTGAAAGAAATTCTGGCATTATTTTTCTCTACTATGTCTTGGTCTAGTAAATGGATAGCGGCCAAGGAACCAAGGAGAAAAGGGTGAGTATATTTTAAAGGGCCTAAGCAAAAGGGAATCTGTTCAGAGACAGGGATATTTTGAGGTTCATTGGAGATCCCCACTCTTTGCATTGTCTTAGTACCCTGAGGCAGGGCTTGTTTTATGGTAGTGGGGTAAAGCACCGGAGAGTGTGGCTTCACTGTTAACTAGAACTGGAAGAGATTCATCCCCAATCTTGGAGAAATGTTTCTGCAAGCCAATTAAAAGGGAGGATTGGGAAGAGCCCTTGTAGTTCCTCAGAGCCCTGTCACTGAGAATTGAGAAGACATTGGAAAGGCTGGTTAGAAGTTTGGAGGCACCTAAAGCAGTTAAATTTGTAACAATCTCTGTTCTAATGTTCTGACTCTTTGCAATAATAGTAGAAACTTGGTGGCTTTTGGTTTCTTTTATGGACATTCATTTGCTGGAGTTGAAGATTAAGAATTTCAGTTGAGTTGAAGATTAAGAATTTTAGCTGTCTTCCCTTTAGGTGACTCATCTAGAGTGAGAGAAAGCTGATTTGTCAGATTAACTAAATCTGGAGTGGACATAGTTTCCCATCCCATCACGGTCCTTTTTACTAAAACAAAATTTCCCAATTCAGCCCATTGATAGACATTGGGTTAAAACATACCCAGCTGGAATCAACATCTGAAGGAAGATCGAATTTTCCTTTAAAATAATCTTAAGTCTATATTGATAGTCATGAATAGGTTCAGATTTTTGTGTGCAAGACTGAATTTTGTTCCAACCAACGGGCTTTGAAAAAGCCATAGGAATTGCCTAATGAAGTCACTTAGGGATTGTCTGAGCCTGATCATATAATAAATTAGCAGGCTGGACTCCCAGTTGTAATTCTAGAGATGTTTCAGGATTTTTCCAATTAGTGGTTTTCATCCAATGCTGGGCTTGGACTTTACTGACAAGCATTTGAACTAGCTGATATAAGTCAGAGAAACCAGATTGATAAGTTCGAAAGGCTATTAAGTTCTTCAGCAAATCTGTGAGGATCTTCAGTTAGTTTGGGAAATTCTTTGGCTATGGCTCACAATTCAGCTTTAGTCCAAGGAGTATGAGAAATTAAGGGCTTAGCTTCTGGATGTTCAGAAGGCTTAATTTTAAAGAAACAGGTTCTAATAGGTTCACAGGAAAAGGGGATGGGGAGAATTTCAGGAAAAATGGGAGGTTTGGGGAGAGAATTAATACGGGGGAACTGAGGTCATAGAGGAGGTTCAGTTGGCATAGAGAGAAAGGAGAAAAATGGAGCTGAGGAAGAGAGAGAAGATGGTGCTAGTATTGGAGCCTGGACAAAGAAGCCAGGAAAGAAGGGCATGAGCCTTCAGAAGACATTTTATCTTGCTTTAACTGTTTGTTTGCCTCACTTAATATCAAAATCTTATTTTGCAGAGAGGCAATTTTAGCCTCCTGATAATGTTGGAAGCTTCAAAATACCAATCAAAATAGGTGTTCCATTCAGTTTTGGGATCTTCAGAGTTATGGTTGTCCCAGTCAGTTTTAAGAAAATTAAGTTTGAGGGTTTCAGAAGTTCTCCATCATGGCCATTAGCATTCTAAATTGCCTTTGATCAAATGGACCTTTTAGATATAAATGTTCATAAAGAGGGATCACTGTTTTTAAACATAAAATTAGCTGTGGTCCCTGGGGGAGGGGGCACTCCCTGAAAATATTTAAAGAATCAGAATCTATTCTCAGAGGTTTTTCTCTAGAGTAAAAGCATAATTTTAAAACAGTCTAAACAGCTCAAACAGTTCAAATAGCTCAAACAGTTTAAACAGCCCACATGCCTAATACCTGCCAGTTCTAAGGGAACAGTATGTTTGCAGAGGAGCCAGGCCAAAGGCTTCTCAGCACATTTCTAATAGAACAGCCACTATTCCAAAGGAGTGGACAAAAGGCTGAACCAGCACAGTTCCACTGAAACAGCCCCTGTTTCAAAAGGAATGGGTTGTAGATTAGACAGTTCCAGTTGGAATAGTATGATTTAGAAATTAGGCTGAGGTGCCAAGTGAGCACTTGTATACACAAGGCCTTACCCAGAAAAGAAAAAACCTTAAACTAGATTCCCCCAAAAAGCCTAAAGAGCTTCATAAGGCAAAGAGGGTGGAAGCTCAGATCCAGGAGAAAAACTTGCCCTTAAACCCCAGGGTTGGTGAGAAAGGCAGAGAGGAACAATGGGTTCAGTGTGCTACCACACCCTTTGCTCCCAGCCTCAGAGTCCTTGGGGGTCTTCTCTTGATCCCCATATGGGCCACGAAAATATTGACCTAAAACAAATAGCCTGCCAGTTGTTTCTCCAGCAAAAATGGGTTTATTCCAGATCAATAAAGAATTGCAATTTGGAGTCTGTAAGCATGGTGAGCCATGAACAAATTCCAGCAAAAATGGAGAAGAAATCGCTTTTACAGAGCAGAACGGGAAGTTGGGAATGCTATAATAAAGTGAGAGTTTATACCTTTTCATTGATTGAGTTGTGACAGTCTCATTGCTGAGCTCTTGGCAGGAAAAAAGAGGAAGTCTTTCTTTTTCCTGTTGGGTTCTGCAATTGTCATAGGGTATGAAAACTCCACATCTCCATTCTGGCCTCCCGACTATTTAACTGAAGATTCTGTTTATTAATTTTTTTACTGGTCCTCTTGCAAGAGGATGTATCAATACATGGCCCCTATGGGCGAAGAGCCTTCAGCCTAGGTTCCAGGATAAGAAAACTCAAGGGGCAGAGATGAAGCATATCCACAGACTGGAGCAAACCACAGATGAATCATAGGCCACATGTCCATGGATTGAGAAATAATCCTTTGATTTTGTAAAGGCTACAAATAGAGAAAATGCTCCCATCACAAAACCATTTTTCCCCTTATATTTCAATAGAAAGCAAGATTTTTTTGAGACCCACCATCTTTAAGGAATGGAGTTTGTGCTATTTGAAATATATATATAAATATATATAAATATATATTTATAATTTGTAATACAATCCAGGACACATATCACCTTAGATCCTATGTAGGAGCAGAAAAAAGAACTCATATTCAGTACTGCAAGAAAAACCTTTTGCAAATCAGTCTCTCTGGACTTCAGATTCTTCATCTGTCAAATAGAAATATAGACCCTGTCCAATAATACTGGAAGATTTTTTCAAGATTCAAAAAGATAAGAAGTGTCAAAATATTTTATGAGACTTAAATTAGCATGCAGATTTTGTTGTGTGAAATTGAAAAGATATATTCTTAAACAACACCGATACCAGGGAGAACCATTTTCTCTTTAAAAATGAAATAGTTGGGGCTTCCCTGGTGGCGCAGTGGTTGAGAGTCCGCCTGCCGATGCAGGGGATATGGGTTCGTGTCCCGGTCCGGGAAGGTCCCACATGCTGCGGAGCGGCTGGGCCCGTGAGCCATGGCCGCTGAGCCTGCGCGTCCGGAGCCTGTGCTCCGCAACGGGAGAGGCCACAGCAGTGAGACGCCCGCATACCACAAAAAAAAAAAAAAAATGAAATAGTTCTTTGCATTTAACGTGGAGAATGTGTTTGTTACACACACATTCAAATATACAATTTACACAAAATCACAAAGGAAAGCATATACTTGCACAAATGAAACCCTGAGGTTCTGTGTATTCATTAGCTCATGCCTTCAGTAGAGAACAACTAAATGTAAACAATGAAAATCCTGTGGATTTGATCATCTTTAAATATACAGAAATTGATATTCATACAAAGATTGTTTGCTAAAATTGTTTAATGGTTAGAGGACCAAACTTCTTTCATCACTTTCTGAATATGACTTTAGTTTCTTGGGAGGAAAAATATTGGAAGAGAGGTGAAGTTTTAAATTATACTATTTTTAATCCTTTAGTAACAGTTTATATGCAGTTACAATGAAAAGAGAGACTTTTATTTAAACCTTCATTATGTTGCATCGTGTGAGAGAAGACGATGAGAAGCGAATTCCAGTTATGTGTTGAATACTGAGCCAGTCTAGGTGTTTATGGATATTGGCTCATTTAATTTGCCATTAAGCTTTTTTAAAACATGTGTGGAAATTTTGTAGGCACATCAACCTACTGTATATTTTTGTAATGAGAAGATAGAAAGAGTGACAATGCTTTTCCCATCAGGTAATAATTTCTTTAACTGCAATCTATTAATACAACTTGTTAAAAAATGTTTATCAGATGACTGGTATGTCAGTTGTTCTGCTAGGTGCTGGGGTGTCTAGAAGAAAGATTCAATCCCTTGTCAAGGAAAAGTAACCATGCCTCCATGGATTTTAGAGTCTCACGATGAATGATGGATATTGATTTTAAAAATCACATAAATGCATATGATTAGAAAAAGTGTAATAAAAACTACAAAGAAAAAATACAGGGTCCTTTAAGAACATGTACTAGAGTCCCTGGTCTGATATAGGGATGAATTTGAAGAGATTTTCCCTGAGGCAATGATATATGAAATGAGACCTGATGGGTGAATAAAAGTTAAGTAGGTGAAGAATGAAAGAAGGAAACAAACTTCTAGGCAGGAAGAATAGCCTATGCGGAAAGTTGAAAACAGTAAAGAACTTAGTATCTACAAGAGTGTGAAGAGGGCTGATGTGGCTGGAGCTAGGAAGCAAGAGAGAAGTTTGAGATGAGCCTGGAGAGTTGGAAAGAGGCTAGCTTTTACAGGGTCTTTAGGTGAGGTGAAGAATTTGGATTGAATTCTATTTCATTCCAACAGCAATGAGGAACAGGTAGAAAAGGTGGGAGATGTTTCAGACAAAAAGAATCATCTGTGTCATCTGTTCTGTCATCCAGAACATGACAAAGATGACCTAGATGTGAAACTGCACAATGCATGAACTGAGGGCATTCTTGTTCGCTGATTAATTCCATTTCACATGTCAAACAATTATTGACACCTAATGTCTTCTAAAATATTTTGGACTTTTTGTATCCTCCTCTCCTAATCTCAGCACATTTATGAATTTATTTTCTTTAGTATTTTGTTTCTGTCATATTATTGGGTTTTTGAATTCTAAAGTAACCGAAGTCAACTTCTGCTTTGAAATTTTGCTGCATTGGGCCATCAGAACGTTCTTGAACTAATATCACACATTCTTTGATTTTCAAGTGTAATGTAGGGCAAATGACATGTTTATTTTTTTATTAAAAAAGAAATTATTGTAAAAAGTGACTTACAAAATGCTAAAACAGAAAATAACTTGGAAATATCAAGTCCATATTATCTTAATGAAAATTTGAGTGAGAGAAATGAAAATAAATAGTCCAAGAAAATAGATGTAATCACCACACTGAACAACGTTTTAAATCCAACTTCTCCACCTTCGACCTCATTTCAGAGATAAAACTAAATTTTAAACGTATCAGCTTGCCCTTGGTTACACAAGTCACTAATAATAAATGTGGGATATTAGGGCTCGGTTGATTTATTTTTCTACATAATTTTGTGTGTCTCTTGAAACGATTTTCTAGATTTCAGAATCTATATTCCCAACTCAGAAAGGATGATTTTGGAATAGTAATATTCAGGCAGTAATATCTGGGAACCAAAGAACTAAATATCTGGCTTGGGGGAAGAGCAAACTAACAAGTGTCATTTCAGTGTCTCTTAGAAAGTCCTGGGCTGGCAGGGGGAGAGGCAGAGAGTGTGAGGGTGCATTCTCTTTTGTCTTTTCAGTATGGAAGAAAATCATTTGGGGAGAAATGTTACACGTTACAAGCTGTAAACAGTTATTCACACCTTAAGCAAATAAACGTGCAAGTTTTTCTGAGAGGTGAAGAAGAAAGCAAAGGGGTATGAGGAACATGGGGCAAGTAGCGTGTAGGAAGCTCCCTGAGATGCAGGGAGAAGCTGAAAAATATGAGCCTAAAAGTTCCCATTTCCTAACTTACCAGTGTTTCATTCAATAGTAGAACAAGACATATTTTTTCAAATAGACTTTGTAGCTGGTCTATTCATACAGCACACCTTTTTGCTCTAGTACTCATTTCTGTTTTTCATTATCATGTAGCAGACTGTTACCCTAGCAACCCAAGTGTCAAATTTCACATGCAAACACCTGCACTCTTCAAGGAGAAGATCACACATTTGTTGTATATAATAATCTGATCAGAAAAGATGACTTTACAAGTGTCTTTTTAGGGGGAGGCATATACTTGAGGGGGAAAAATAAAACAACCAAAAGTTGTAGAGAAGGAAAATTGAACCTTTATAAGTTAATTGGAGGCTAATTATTAAATGTTTACTTGCCAATTTTTTATTATGTATCTTGTTAATATAAATATAGGCCTACATATACTGGTATTTCCTAGTTCTTACCCAAACAGTAAAATATATAAATTTTATCCACCGTTATTTATTCATTTCAATGTATCCTAGAAATCATTTACATAGAAGTACGTAAAGATATTTTTCACTTCTTTTTGAAACTGGAATGCATGATTTTTAAGAGCTCTTCAAACTCTGACCCTTTATTAGAGTCATGGAAAGAAACTATATCTATCTATTGTTTGTGCTTATCTGTCCTTTCCCTTTAAGCTTGTTTTTACAATATATTGCTTCATTCAGCAGTTTCTTATATTGAACTCATAAAAATAGGAAGTGGGAAGTCTGTCTCTGAAACCTACATTCTTCCTTTTTTTTTTTTTTTCTGGTTATAAAGAAAATTCCCTCTATTTCAATCAACAATTACAGTCTGCCTACTATATTTTGGTCACCTGGTTAGGTACTAAGTATACAATAGTGACAAGCATGTTTGCGGCACTCAAGGTGCTTAAAATCTAGTATAGAGCAACAAATATGTTCACAGGGAAGACCAATAATGTGTTAAAGTTTCTATTAACAATGCCTGCTGGCATTTGAGGATGATAATAACATATAACCTGAAATAATAAAAAGAGGATTGTTATGGGCTGAATGTTTGTGTCTCCCCCAAATTCATTAATGTCTAATGTGATAATATTTGGAGGTAGGGCACTTGGAAGGTGATTAGGCTGGAACCCTCATCAATATTATTAGTTCCCTTAGTAAAAGAGACCCACAGAGCTCTTTTGCCCTTTCCTTCATGTAAAGCTAGAGCTAGAAAACAGTCTGAGAATCAGGAAGTAGGCTTTCACTAGACACTGAATCAGTTGGCAACTTGATCTTGAACTTCCCAGCCTCCAGAACTGTAAGAAATAAATTTCTATGGTAATTTGTTACAGCAGCCTGAACTGACTAAAACAGGGATCAACTTATCCTTTCATACTGATAAAGACTTATTAGAGAATGGAGCTTGGACCAGATATGAAAATGTGCTTCTTAACTACCAATCTACTAAAAGAATTGATTTATCCAAACACATCACAGTCTAAGAACTGATGTAGAAAGAGGATAAGAACTGCTTCTTTCTATGTAAGGCAGGAAAGACCTATTCCTATGGGTATACTCCACCAGAGTAGAGTTATGTGCAAGAAGGGTGCTCTGAAATACAGTTAGCATGGAGGCTACAGCTCTTTATTTAACTCATTAATCAGATAAGGCATAGTGTCACCCTTGAAGAGAAGCAAATGATAGATGAAGGAAGACTAGATGCTCTATATTGTAGACAACTGGAGAAGGGCATTACACAAGGCATAAAGGTATAAAAGAGCATAATGGCATAATGTATTTGTGGAAGAGGAAGGGATTTCACATGGCTTTAGCCTCAGTTGATGGCATTCCAGTGTTGTATTAAATCACACAGTGGTGCAGATCATTGGCATTAGAGATTTATGATCTCTACTCTTACTACGTCCTCAAAGCTGAAAATATTATTCCCCGAGTCCTTGGATTTCTCCCTCCATCCTCCACATTTGTCTTTTCAACATGGCTTCATATTTTTCAAGAACATATTCTACCATTTCCAACATTTTTCTACATTCCCTTCACAGAAAAAAAAAAATATCATAAAACAAGATCTTCCTTAACTGCCTTTCCCCTCAATCCTAGACTTCCTGGTATTCTGCCATTCCTATTCCCATTCTGTATTTCCATTGTATTAGAAGAGTTGACTTTTTTCCTGACCAAGAATTATGCTATCACCTTTGTTATGGATCTCATCTCTTACCACCTTTGGAGTGTTTGGAAATACTACATTTTTTTCTTGATCTTCTACCAAATTCTTGCCATCATTTTAAAAAGTGTTTTCACACATTTGTTCAATATTGTGTATAGAATTCATGCGTAAAAGTACCTTCTCATATGAAATACATGGATTTGCAGGTTAAAGAGAAATTTTTAAAAATTCTCTTCCTTGAAACCGACAAAATAAAATCCCAGAGTGAAGAATAAGCATAAGGTTAGCAAGTGATACCTAAAGGGAAAAAGCTTGTGGGGAATCTAGATTAGTCATAACCCTGACTAGGGGGCTTTAAATCTCATCAAGGATAGAAGCACTCTGGAACGGCAGATTAAGGACCTCAGAAAATCTGCTTCTCCATAAAAGCAATGAGAACATTGGCAAAATCTGTCAAAACTACTTTTTCAGAATTCTGGAAATTAATGAAATGCTTGAGACATTCCAAAGTGTTATTCAAGAAAAAACAGCTGTATTTCAGTAGTAACACTGAGCTTTGTGGTGTTTTTAACTTGCCCTAATTCTGTCCCCTTTCCCCAAATTTATGGCAGCTTTGAAGATCAACAGCATTACCAGCAGCCTAGCAGCCACAGGAGGAGATAGAACAGGTTTAAAAATCCCCCAAAGCCCCATCTCCAGAGAAGCATCACTATTTGACCTGTCTAGAAGCTCACTGGAAAGGTTTTTTCCTAGGGCTTTTCCTTATTTGACATCAGTCAGAACTCACACTGTGTGAACAGCTCTGTTGTCAGGGGATTAACATCATATTAAATACAAAGAGGAGAGTGAGATTAAAACACCTAGTCAGTTCAAACATAGCCCCAAAATTGAAAGTCAACGTTGCTGGTACTTTGAATTGCAGGTGACAATTTGCAAGTAAGCAGCTTCTCTCAAAAGCTGTAATCTGCTGAAGGTGCTGAAGGTGCTGAAGGTGAGTAGCTGCAGCTTTTTATTTAATGCTGTTGAATCACTCTCCTGAGTAATACTGACTAGTCCAAATAATGCTAACAGAAAGAGTGTTATTGAATATGAGGGTGAGAAGAAAATTTTATAACACACATATACATATATGCAGTAAAACAATGTAAAAATAATACAGGAAAGTGATAAACTAAAAACAACCTAATAAGTGCACGATTTAATTTTGCCATTACATTCATGGATGAGAAACGGTAATGGGATCAGGAAGGATACACAGGAGATTCAAAGGCAATTTACTTTTCTTTAAATTGGAAGACTGTTCATTGTGTTGTCATTCTTTATATCTCAGGTATATTGTTTAATATTGTTTTGTACCTATCAATTTTAATAAGAAATGATTAAAAATAAAACGGGCTTAAGACATGAAGAGGCACTTCACAGAAGAGAAAATAAATGAACAATAAATATCAATAAAAAGGAAATACACTTAGTCTTACTGGTAACCAGGGAAATGCAACGTAAAACCTCAGGAAACCATTTTAAATCAATCACAGTAACAAAACTTTAGAAGCTGGGTTGTATCTTGAATTTTGAGAATGTAATACAACAGGAAGCCTCAAACACTGCAGATGGGAATGTAGACACACACTCCTTAGTTGGGAATTTCTTAGTATATCTAAAATGTACCAACTTTTAACACAATTATTTCACTCCTAGGAGTAAAAACTAGGTAAAGTTTTTCCCATGTACACTTAGAGATGTGGACAATAATGCTCATAGTAACATTGTGTGAAGCAGTTAAATAAAATACTTGATATAACCCAAATGTTCATTATCATTAAAATAGATAGCACTACACTATATTTATACAATATAGTCATAAACAGTAGAAAATATCAGTGTTTTACAACTATATATTTACATCTATGAAAAATCTTTTTGTGCATAATAAAATAATTCATCTTATTATTACAATGTTTTCAGTTTACAAACCACATTTACAATCATTGAACTTATTTTCATTTGATCCCCTTTATCATTTGAGATAGAGATATAATAGAGCTAATTCACCATTTTATAGGTGACAAGACAGATGATTCAAGAATTTAAGTAATTTCTGCCAGGAAAAATATGAGTTAATTAATAGGAGTATATAATGGCTACATTAACCCAGTAGAATGAGATAGTACATGAAACCAATTTTGCATTATTGTGTTAAATCCATTTTAGTCTTAATGTATTAGTGTTTTTTACATTGTTGGATTCAGCTTGCTTGTTTTTTGTGAGTTTTTTTGGGCTTTTGCTTCCCTGTTCATGAATAGGAGTGGCCAAATATATGGGGTTTCTCCTAGTTGTGTTTGTGCTATTGATTTCTGTCTTTATTGCATTGTGGTCAGAAAATATTATCTAAAATCTACCAAGTTTTTGAAATTTCTTACCTAACACATGACCAATCTTTATTATGTTCAGTATAAGCTTGAAAAGAGTGCATAATTTCCAGTTTGTTTGGTGCAATATTCTGTATATGTAAATTGTATAAAGTTTAATTTTTTATTGTACTTTTGAATCTTCTGTTGTTTTACTGAAATTTTTTCTGCTTGATGTATGCACTACTGAAATAACTATGTTAAAAATCTCACTCTATGATGCTGGGTTTTTTAATTTATGGTATCAGGTATAAATTATTTGAGGCTGTGTTATTAGGTGATTTTGAATTTAAAATTATCACATTTTCTTGATTTATTGAAACTTTTGTTATTCCATAATGTTCTCCTTGACCTCTGGCAATGCTTTTTTCTTTACAGCCTATGTTGTTATCCAGGCTACTCTAGCTTGCTTTTGATTAGCATTGATGTAGTATATATTTCTCTGTTTAAAAATTTTATCTCATTTTCTTCCAGAGAAAGTAGTAAGGTATTCTCATTAAGAGTGTAAAGACCTTAGAACAGAGCCTGGCATATATTAAGTGCTCACTAAATGATGAGACGCAGCATGCACAGAGGTTAAGAGCTTGGGATCTACAATCACGTGTCGTGGGTTTGAAATCTTACTCTGCCACATTTTATCATCTTCTATCATTCTGTGTGTTTACTGGGCTCACCTAGGCAGCTCTTCTGCTCCACATGACACTGATTGTACAAAATCACCTGGGGGGGCTCCCCTGGGCTAGAACATCCAAGAAGCCTCATTCATGTGATTGTCAGGTAGGTAAGATTTATCTCAGACCACAGTCTGCACTGGACCTCTTCCTGCTGCTTGGGCTGTTCACACCAGCAATTGGGCTTTGCACAGAAGCATTCCAATTATGAGTGTTTCAGGGAGGAGGAAATGAGAGCTGATAGTTCTCTGAAAGGCTAAGCTTGGAATTTGCAAAATGTGTCTTCTGCTGCCTCTATTGTTTAAGCAGCCTTAGAGCCAGCCCAGATTCAAGGGGAGGGGAAATAAAACCACCTTTCAAAGAGAGAGTAATAAATAATTTGTAACAATATTTAATCCATCAAAAGCCTGTTCACATTTGATTCTCATATATCTGGATTCATTTATACCAAATTTCCATGTCATAATATCATATGTCTTGCTTTTAATTGCCTTTTTCTACCTTCTTTCATGTCTTCCTTGAAACGTTTGAATTCTTGCCTATTTTTAGAAGTTATGTACTCACTACCTGTTATTTTAGAGATTACCTCATTACCTTTGCATGTGTCTACAAAACCTAACAAAAATCTAACACCAATGTTCCTAAACACATTAATTGTCCAAGAACACTTTAAGTCTAATGACCCTCTTCCAACTCCCATTCTACTGTTATTCAGAATTTTTGTTCTAGCCTGTTCTTCCTCAAAATTAAATAGTATAACTATTGTTTGTTATAGTCCTTTATTTTAGATATAACCCCTTTTTTAATCACTCCATTTGTCTTCTGTTTTTTAGATTTTACTTTGCTGTGTCTAGGGATAGATTTTATTATATATATATATTTCTTGGGGCTCTTGAATCTGTGGACCCAACATTTGAAGAATTGATGACAGGATTTTTTTTTTACATTAGCAGGAAATGGTCAGCCATTAATTCTTCAAATATTGCCTTTTCTCCATTCCTTTATTCATCTTCTGAAATGAAACTCTTATTATATGTATTAGATCTCTACACTTTAACATCCATGTCTCTTAATCTCTCATATTTTCCATCTTAATTTTTACTCTCTGGCTGTGTTCTGGATCCTTTCTTTGGATCTATCTTTTAGTTCACTAATTCTGTCTTCAGCTGTGTCTAATATTCTAGTTAATTTACCCAGTAAATTTTGAAATTATATTTATTATATATTTAACTTCTAGAAATTTGGAATTATTATTTTCAAATGTTCTTTTACCTGCTCATGTCTTTAACCTTTCTTTCATGTCTTTAATCATATGTTTTATATTTATACTGTAGTCTATGTCTGAAAAAAAAGCCAATATCTGAAGTTTTTTTTTTTGCCTTTTTATAAACGTCTGTTGCCACTTGTTTCTAGCACTTGGCTTTATTCCCTGATGCCTATACTCTGAAAAGTTGTATGAATAAAACCTCAGTCTTCTAGGGCTATACTGATGTACTCTGGGTAGAAGCAAACTTTGATACTTGCTTCTTTTCCAGGAATATGTATCCTATAGAGAAATGTGTACACATCTTTAACATGTATTCAGCTTTTTAGTTATTTCACTTGAATTCTTTAAAACTCTTTGAAATTGCAGATTGAGACTGAGTGGTGGACCATGCAATCAATTTAAGGGATTATGACCAATACTTTGAAAAAGTAGAATTAAAGAGAATAAAATGGAATAAAATAGGATAGAAACTATTGGGTGCATTATGCATAATAATGGTAGTATTGTTTAGTGGAAAAAAAAACAAAAAAAGTTTCTTTCTCCTCTCTAACGTTTCTTCTTCTTGTCAAAGGGAGACCCAAACCCACTCTTCTCTTTGTTGTTCAGATTTAAATGTATTTTTTACTACTGTGTGTTGCAATCAATAAATTTGAAAACATACTTAAGATATCTGATCTGTCTTTGGGAAGTTAGTATATTATGGGAACCTTTTCTGATCTTCCTTATTTGCATGGTCTTAGAATATAAGTGTTTCTTTAAGAATAATCCACCTTGCTTGAGCAAACTGGAATTCTCTGAGTTCTTATAAAATACTCATAAGGATTTTTTTTTTCTTGGAGTTACCGTTGTTTGGACCCAAATGCATTCTTTTAGAAATGCAATTTCCTTTAGGAAAAATAACAAAATAATCATAATAATCAAAAAAGTAATATCTGGAGCATTGTTTGAGAAACTGTCATGAACATTGGCCTTACTACTGAAACTGTTCTGAAACAGCTGCGTTAGACTTACAGGCAAAGCAGATGAGAATCATAGGCAAAAAGCCCAGTGTAAAACATTAATTCCATCATCTCCCCAGCTCCATGAAAAAGAAATTCCTTTGCAGATTCCATCAGACTATCTCTCCCAGGCTTTGCTGCTATTTCTGAGCAGAAACTACCAAAGACTGTGTTAAGGAGGCCAGGGTTTCCCCCTTTGGAGGGTGTTGTAGTCTCTGACTCTGTGCAGTTATAGTGTACCTTGTGACAAGAAAGTGTGGGATGCCTTTCCCTGGAGTGCAATCTATTCTGGGCAGCCACCCACAACATCATGAATATTTAAAATCTGGCTGTGGCACTGCTGGCTGATCTGTGTCCTACTCTGGAAAACAATGCATAGTGGGTCACTGCTTTTGCCTCCCTCCCTTCCGCAAACAAACACAGGACAGGATGCCTCTCTGATTTTTTTTTTATAAATTTATTTAGTTATTTACGTTATTTATTTGGCTGCATTGGATCTTTGTTCCTGCATGTGGGCTTTCTCTAGTTGCGGCTAGCGAGGGCAACTCTTCGTTGCAGTGTGCGGGATTCTCATTGCGGTGGCTTCTCTTGTTGCGGAGCACGGTCTCTAGGCGCGCAGGCTCAGTAGTTGCGGCGCACGGGCTTAGTTGCTCCGTGGCATGTGGGATATTCCCAGACCAGGGCTCAAACCCATGTCCCCTGAAATGGCAGGCGGATTCTTAACCACTGTACCACCAGGGAAGCCCCTGCCTCACTGATTTATTTATTTCTAGAATACATACCAACAAGGGAAAGCACGGCAGACTGCATTGTTCAGCAACTTAGGATTTTACAATCACATTTTATTAGTTTTTCCTCACTAAATCTCATGACATTGACCTAACTGACTTTCTTAATAGGAAAAGCAGATTTCTAGATATTAGAGCTTAATGCTGTGGATAAAGGAAGTTTTAAACTATTTAGTTAGGACTCTTGATTTCTGACTCTGCCAGTAACTACCTGGGGGGGGGGGCAGTACTATTCTCCAAAACCTCTTTCAAAGGTTTTCCTAGCTGTAAAATGGGGGTAAACCTGCTTTGATTCCCTCATAGGGATATTGCAAGGATTATGGGAAAATATTATCATATATTTGTATATATAAAAGTAGAAAATCTGGCACAGTAGCTAAGAGTTAAGTGGCAGGACTTGGAGAGCTGTGTAGATAATTCTTGGGTAGATAATTCACCTTTTTTGAGCTTAAGTGTCCTCATCCATAATGTGGAGAAAATAACATTCTTACATATAAGGGATGTTTTTAGAATTAAAAGTGTTAGTATGTATATGAAATTTAGAAGAATTCCCATGTATACTAGGCTCCCAGTAACTGTTAGTTCTTATTAAAGAAACATACAAACATTCAATTTTATAATTGTTTTGGGACCTCCAGTGAGTAAGCTTCTGGATGACAGAGATTTTTCTATACAAAGCACAGAACATTTTGACAGTGGGAACAGGAAAGCTCCCAAGCTTAAAATAGAATCTTAAGTCTAAAGGATAAAATATGACCCATATTTCTTTTCACTTCTCAGCAAACTGTGATTTTTTTCCTTTTCTCAGGAAAGTCCTCCATGACTAGTGTTTGGTGATCTGTCTGTGGATCTGGCTGTAGACTTGTGACTTGCATTCTCTGTAAGATTTCTTTAACAAGATAGCATACTAACTCCTTTCTTACTTGAAACGAGGGACAGAAAGGCTTCCGTGCCCAGGAGCCCAACAGGGTCCTGCTTGGTTTCAAAGGGGAGGAAAGCAATTGGCATGGAGATGGAAAAGCAAATGTTTGTAAACAAATGTTTTGGGCCCATACAGAGACAATGAGACAAAAAGAGGAATATTAAAAAACAGACTTGGGCTTCCCTGGTGGCACAGTGGTTGAGAGTCCGCCTGCCGATGCAGGGGACACGGGTTCATGCCCCGGTCCGGGAAGATCCCACATGCCGCGGAGCGGCTAGGCGCATGAGCCATGGTCGCTGAGCCTGCGCGTCTGGAGCCTGTGCTCCGCAATGGGAGAGGCCAAACAGTGAGAGGCCCGCGTACCGCAAAAACAAAAAAACAGACTTTGCTAGGTTCCTCTCTGTGTACACACCCAGTTCATACTCTGTTATCTATGATGATGATTCCCTTCCTGGAACTGGTCCTCTATCGACATTCATTCAGCAGTTGGTAGGAAGGTCAGAGTTTCTTCCTGAATCTTTTGAACCTGTATTGTTTTCAGCTCAAAATAATGCACATGCCAAGTAGACATTTTGGAGTGACAAATATTGTCTCCCCACAATACAAACACCAACTTTAATTCTGCAGTTTGTATGTGGATAGTGATGATTCAGGGTAAACATGGGCTCATACTGACCCATAGTACTAGCATTTTATTTCTTTGTCTCATACAGCACATAAAATTTTGGATGCATTAGCTCCAGAGTTTAGGCTTTGTGTGTTCTCCAGGACTCTACACTTTGTGATGTGACTAGGAAAGAGGTAGAATGTGACTCTCAGCTCTTTTTCAGTCAAGTAATCAATTCTACCCCTGTCTTTTTGTTTTTCTATACAGTTTCCACCTTGTAAAAGCCACCAGTCATCAGTAAATACCTGGTTACCTCTGTTCCTCCATAGCATATAAATGATAGGCTCAAGAGAATAGTATCACCTCTCTTGAAACATAACATGAAAGAAAACTTAAGTTCTTTCACCAGTGGCTGCCATCTTGACATAGCCTTTAATTCTGTTTTCTTTCCTCAACTCCTGCCCTTGGTCAGAAACACTTCTCATCCCCAGTTTATCTCCTTGTGATCTTGCTCCCTCTTTGTTTCCCTACACTTTGTACTCAACATTAATTGGATTTACTATGAAAACAATGATAAAATGGAATAAGCATGATGACAATAAAAAGAAAACAGAAAAGCAATAGCAAGTACTTTCACAGTCATAGAATTTCAGAGCTGAATGCCACTTTAGGTGTAGAAAGGCATTGTCATTTATATGATTTGTCCTTCTTATATAGATATCAAATACTTATAAAGTATCGGAGCCAAAGAAAATCTTAGAAGTTACTCAGCTTCTTTAGTGAATCAAAAATATATATTGATTTCCTACTGTATGTTGGGCAGTGTTCTTTGGCATTAGGATATAATAGTAAACAAGACAGGGCTAGTTCTAGCCCTCAGGGAGCTTACATTTAAAATTAAAAAAAAATGTATGGAGGTATAATTGACATATAACATTATATTAGTTTCAGGAGTACGATGTAATGCTTTAATATTTGTATATATCATGAAAGTGAAACCGTGCACCTCAGATTAGGACTTGAACCCACGTGCTGGGACTCGAACCTGGCCAAAACCCAGATTGGGACTTGAACCCACATGACCAGGATCCGAACCAGGCCAAAAACCTGACTGGGACTTGAACCCACACCTCTGGGACTCGAACCCGGTCAAAACCCACAGTCTTCCAACTGAGATCACATACCTGGTTTCAGGACTTAATGAAGCTCAGGTTCTTGCTGTCTCATTGCAGAAAGAATTCAGTGAGAGACAAAGTGATATGTAAGAAGTGGATTTATTTAGAGAGAAACACACTCCACAGACAGAGTATGGGCCATCTCAGAAGGTGAGAAAGGCACCAGGGTATGGGGTTGTCAGTTTTTATAGGAGTGGGTAATTTCATAGGCTAATGAGTGGGAGGAATATTCCATCTATTTTAAGAAGGGGTGGGGATTTCCAGGAATTGGGCCACCACCCACCTTTTGATCATTATGGTCGGTCTTGGAACTGTCATGGCGCCTGTAGGTGTGTCATTTAGCTTGCTGATGTGAACTTGCTGATACTGAGGCTCAAGGTCTAGTGGAAAAAGTTGACTTGTCTGCCATCTTGGATCCATTTAGTTCTAATCAGTTTATGTCATGTCCTCGGGCTACGTCATTCTTTCAAAGGTTGTGCCCTACCTCCTTGCCTCCTGTTTCAAAAGATCACCACAATAAGTCTGTTTAACATCCATCAACATACATAGTTACAAATTTTTTTCTTGTGATGAGAACTCTTAAGATGTACTCTCTTAGCAACTTTCACATATGCAGTACAGCATCACTAATGATAGTCATCAGGCTGTGCACTACACCACTGTGGTTTATTTATTCTGAACCGGAAATTTGTACCTTTAGACCCGCTTCACCCACTTCTGGATGAAGCTTATACTTTTTGAGTGGAAAGAGACACTAGATTTTAAAAATAAATAATTACACAACTTTAGAACATGAAGAAGTGGTTGAAATGGGGTTTAAAAAAAAAGCCTCTCTAACAGTTGACATTTAAATTAAAACAAAAATAAGAAGATGAAGACAGCCCTTTTTCCAACTAGGGAAGAACGTTCCAAACAAAAGGAACAATAAATGCAAAATCTCTGAGATGAGAGTGAGCTTGGGATATTTAAGAAACGGAAATGAGGGCACTGTGGCTGGAGTGAAGTGAATAGTGCAGAGTGCAGGTAGGGTAGACAACAAGGAGATGAGAAGGGGCCAGATGACATAGGATCTTGTAGTGTCTGGTGATTGGACATGGTTGTGTTATTTACTGAGATGGAAAATGCTTGCTGGACAGTAGATTCTGGTGGTGTCTCTGGGGTGAGGTATGAGGAATCAATATTTCTCTCATGGATGAGGTGAGAGGGCTCTAAGAATGAAGGGGATTTTCCATAATGTTTTTTGTGTAAATGAAAGAGCCCTAGAAAAGAGGCCACTTGATTTTTAGTCCTGTTCTTCTCCCAACATGATTGTTGCCCTGCAGGCCTGCAGCCCTGTACTTACCCAGCCTTGAGACGAAAGAAAGAGCTCAGAGTCAGCAACAGAGACATCAATGGTTTAATGGATAGGGAGATCTTGCACGTCAGAACTAAGGTCCTGGAGCGACATCCCACCATGTGGCAGATGGTGGACAGGACCTGGCAGCGGTTTTCACTACCAGGGGAAGAGGGAGATTACCAGTTAGAGGAAGAGTTGATGTCAGGTTGGCTCATCAGTTGTCAGAGAAACCAGCAGAAGGGCACTCCCCTCACCACCCCTTTGACAAACTATCATAGTGGAGATAGTTCACTAGCTGGGCCGGGGGCAAGGACATAAGCATTTACTGATTAGGATTTATGATTAAGAAGGAAGGTCAGTCAGGTGAGTAGGGTGTGGGTGAGGCAGGGGCAGGTCGAACAGAGAGCAAGAGAACAGCCATCTTGGGTGGCCTGATCATACAGCGATCCTAGTTATGGGTTACTTAGATAAGACCATACTGTTCTCAGATCTATCCATTGTGCTTCCTGGCCTTATTTGCCACTGTGACTCATTGACAGGAAGCACACTTATGTTTAGAATTGCAGAAAATGAATGATCTGATTATCAATGTGCTCTGCCCATCTTAGATTTTCAGTAGGTTTCACTATTGTATCATCTCCTTTCTTTCCACATTACAGAATATTCATTAAAAATAAGGCAGCGGGCTCCCCTGGTGGCGCAGTGGTTGAGAGTCTGCCTGCCGATGCAGGGGACATGGGTTTGTGCCCTGGTCCGGGAAGATCCCACATGCCGCGGAGCAGCTGGGCCCGTGAGCCATGGCCGCTGAGCCTGCGCGTCCGGAGCCGGTGCTCCTCAACGGGAGAGGCCACAACAGTGAGAGGCCCGCGTACCAAAAATAAAAAATAAAAAAATAAGGCAGCAATATTTTGGCCTACATTCATATGAAAAATGTATCCCAGTTCTGGGATGAAACTGTCCCCTAGGAAAGGGCACAAGTCTTTCAACTGCAACTTGAATGTTATCCACAGTTGAGCCAAAATTATATGGCGAAAATAATTACACATTTGCCTGACTAATACCATTCAATATTTTAAAAATAATCTCTTTTACCAGCTGATGCTGAGCTCTGTGTTAAATCAGAGGCCCTATACTAAAAATATGTACTGTAGTGTGGGAAATATAGGGCTTCTCCAAAACATCCCATTAAAAACAGTTAAGAGGCTATTAGCCTCTGCAGAAAAAAATAATGCAGCTATTAATTTTCATGCTTAACTACTGACAGCTAAGAAAAATAAATGACTAAACCACAGGATAGCTGTATAAAAAAAGGAAGAAAACCCTTTCTTCTGCACTTTCATACACAGAATGTACAGAATAATTTTAAGCATTTTGCTTACTTTTCTCCAAGTATTTTAGAATCATTGAAGGTGAGAAGTAAAACATAGAACTTTAACTCACTTTAGAGCCCACTTACCTTAGAATCATTAATTTCAAGCTGCCTATTTTACAAATGAGGTAACTGATATTCAGAAATGAGAGGTACTTCTTAAGGTCACGTAGCAAGCTGGTTGGTATGTCTGGATAAGAATCAGAATCAACTCTGGTGTTATTCATAGGCTTATTTTCTCTGATTTCTCCTTGTTTCCTTAGAAAGCCTGTATTTTCTTCAGAGAGCTGATATCAGAATGTCATAGTTACATTTCAGTAAAGAAAGAGATGCTTATAAATCTTCCAAGGAAATAAATACTATCAAAAATACAGCTATTAGTTATTCCCTAGATGACAAATTTTATCTCATGAGATATCAAGAACATCAAGATTTTTCTTGAAAAACAATGAGGAGACACATGACACCTGACCCCCTTTGGGAACCACTCCTGATTAGGGAGGTAATTGGAAGCCCCTCTGGCCCACCATTGTGCTACTACTTCTAATGGTCTAGGCCTGCATATGGCTGTTGCTTTATAATGGTTGTGTAGAATTATGAGACGTCTCCTTGTGCCTGAGCTTGAAAAGAAAACTTCCTTTTTAAAAATATTTTCAAAGAAATAAGCTTTGGGTCAAAAATTAACTGACATGTTAACCATATTAACAGTCACTGAAGAGAAACAAGATGAAAAGAGCATAAATGCAAATAAACAGTATTATCATTTTACAGTTGTCTTTGGGCATCATGAATTAGAAAGAAAGATGATGAGTCAAATTTTGTTTACAATAGGTGCTTTTCTCTTTCTCCTAGTTTTTTTTTTTAATAGAAAAGATTTATAGCCAGACAGAAAAAAATCTGCTAATCTACAGCCCCTAGTAGTTTATAGTATCTCCTGTAAGAAAACAGTTCATCAAATTTAGATAGTGTTTCCTAAGTGTACAAGATTCCTTTAGGTAATCATTTTATTTGATCCTTTCAACAAACCTATGAGGCAGATAAAGCAGAGATTTACTATTCCCATTATACAGGTGAGGTGACTAGTACAGAGAACAATAAATTGATTTGCCATAAATAAATGGAGAAGATGTGACTTTTGGCTGGACCTTCTTCCCCTGCTCATTTTACCATATCATATCGCCCCCTTCTCTTGGAGTTCCCTAGGATTCAAGATTTTAAACCTAAGGCTGTCAGAATCCCAGTGTGTTAGATCTCTGTTCCCAGTGCAGAGGACTTTCCTGGACAAAGCAGCAAGGTACAGATGAAATAGTGTTAGATGAGGAAATCCTGGTTTCAGTTGAAGTTTAACTGGGGAAAATCACCAAACCCTAGTGGTCACTGATCCTCTAAATCAATGACATCCATCAGGAGATTTCTGGCAAGTGTCACTAAGAGAGCTGGGTCACTTCTCACAGATTTTAATTATTGAGAGAAGACTAACAGACTCTTAAGGTAGAACACAATAAGAGAGCTTAGCCAAATTCACAATAGGCTGGTGGATGCTACTCACTTTTCTGAAGGGAATATTCTAGGCCTTATGAGAGAGGAGTGAAGACGATTTTTACCATGGGGACTGGAACCAGCAGACCTGAGTGGACCTTTGTAATGTCGACAAAAAAGCAATGCGGGAGGCTGGAAATAAAATAGTTTATTTGGGGTCTTAGGAATTGCAATTTGAGAGACACAGCTTCAGGTAAAAATGAAAGAGTTTTCTGGTGAAGAGAAAGCCAGGAACTTATAAAGACAAAATTAGCCACAAGCTTGTTCATTGTTGCCCGATGAGAATTGTGATTGACTCTAATGCAAGTCAAGAAATATTTGCCCTTAAGGAATCAGAAGTTATTGGGGTATTGGGTAGGGGGGTCTAATTAGATACAATATCATAAGTTATTTTAGGGTAAAGGTCTAAGAAGTATCTTGAGTTTCTGGCAGATGTTCTGGATGACTTCATTAGGAGACTAAGTGGCCAAAAGCTCAGATTCTGTCCAGGCTGAGATGTGCATAAGCCACACTTTCTTTATGGCCTCCCAGCTCCATTTTAGTGAGCAATACCAACTTCATTTTGATTTTTCACTCATCATATCCAGGAGGATTTTCTATCTGAAGTGTTTACAAGAGGAGGAATACAATATTTCCTTGTCCCATCAAAAGTTCACCATTGATTATGTTGCCATCATTGAAAAACACTTATTTGATGATGTCTTTTGTGAAAATGTCCATATTTTCCTCTGCCTGAGAAGGTAATAAACTGGAATACTGGATCACTCAAGACTGAACTTGAGCAGATCAAAGTTTTAAGGGGTATATAAATACCTACATCTATACACACAGACACATTGAGCATGTACTATCAACTACCAGAGATTGCACATTTGTCAGGAAAAAAGACAGTATGTATCAGTAATGTGTAGCTGTTAACATCCTAGTGTGCAATTCCTTGTTTTGTTTTATAACATAGACGTTCTGTTCTAATTGTATGCATCTGTGTGCTCTGGTAAGGCATAATATATTTATTCTACTGGTTTAAGGCTAAATGTTTTGGTTTTTGAAAGCTGTTTGTGCTAAGAAAGCCCATGTAAGACAATAGTACCAAGTAAAATGAGCAAATCATTAAATTGAGAAGAAATCAATATTAATGTTCTATAGTCTTTAATGGCAGATAAGCAGTGGTCAAAGTGTTGACCATATTGATGATTCATTTAAGTTCTAGAAAACTGAGTGCTAATGCAGTAGACATTGTCTATGAAATCTAATATGAAGGCTACTTTTTACATCTTATGGTTGAGGTACCAAAGAAGAAAATCTTCTATCTTGCTGTATAAGTAATTAGAAATTTAGACTTTATTTTTTCCTACCCCACCCTGCCAAATTGTAAGGGCCAAACAGGATGTGATTCAGAGGGAAACAAGCATAATTCCCATTTGGTTTCCTGGACAGCCATCCAAGCAAGCCCTCCTTGCTGCAGCTTTGAAGTATGACAAAGAAATAGCTGCCCCAGGTGGTATAGCAGCAAGATGCCTTCACACTGCAGGAGCAACTCATCAAGGAAAATCAGCTGGGTGAAAAATATTACTGAAGTGATTTGGAGTGATGGTATTTCAGAAGGGAATTGCTAAATAGAATTCAAAAGATTACCTAGGTTGACAGCTGTGACGAAGAGAGATCCTTTCCTGTGATAAAATCCCCTCATCCTTCTCTTAGCCCTTCACTCTCATGTTTGTGGGTTAGAATACCACTGTAGCTCATTTAATATATTATATGGTAGTTAAACAAAATAGGATGCAACATTAATTTATATTTTTCCTTTTACCTGCAAACTTTGTGAAATAAACATAACTTTTTTTTTTGTCTTGATGCTTTGGTGATCAAAAAGGAAATAATAATTTTAAATTTAGACTTCTATTAGAATATTTATGAAACTTAAGTATATTTTTGTACATTTTCAAAGGAAAGAACATACTGCATGTAAACACAAAGTATTTTATTTGCATGTAAGAAGATTCTTATGATCACCCTAATCAAACTTATCATACTTACATGAACAGAATTTTCGTATTCTTAGAGACCTAAAAAGGAGCAGTGTTAATGAATTTTTATTCAAAATATTTTGTTAGTAGTAAAATAAATATAATTAGTGACAGTGTTTCCATAGCAGTTTTATTACATTGTAGAGTAGAATGTCATTGATATAAGAACTATTCAGAATGGATGACAGTTAAAACAATGTAAAATGAGAATTTGCAGTAATCTGTAGAGAGTATACTTCTGACTTCATGGGAACATGGTTCAGTAAGTGGAGGGTTATATAATAATGAGAAAGTCCAGCCTCATTTCAATCAGGCATGCCTAATATCATTCTTTCTGTGATTGAAAGCTGGGTTTGTTTTATCTCCTGTAACTTAACATTCTATATCTAAAGGTGGAAACCCCCAGACTGTAATTTACTAAAAGAAATGCTAATGATTTTTGATACAATTATTCAGAAACTTATGTATCTTACTCAGTTGAAGCTGCTTACGGATGGGAATTATCAATCCATGTCCTCTCCTTGAATTGGAGTGATGACTGGTAAATGGCCTGAGCCCAAAATATTTACTTTTCTTCCAAAATTCATTCAAGAAACTTTTTTAGACATCTATATCATGCCACCATTCTTAAAATTCTATGATGAGGGACTCTATTATTTTGAGTTAAGCATCTCTTTACTCTCTGGAATTATTGAGTGGATGTGCTCTAGTTATTGATTGAGATTGATTTAAAGTATACACATAGATTTCAGACCTATTCTTTTTTTCAATATACATGTTCTTGGGAGTGTAATCCATTAGTTTTGCCAAGTTGCATTTTGAAATCCTTGGTGATTTTAAAGGGATAGGTATTTGTGAGTTAGAGTTGTTACTGCATAGGGAGCTGCATTGTCCATCTGATGTCTAAGTTAGTTGTGGTTAGAGGTGGTGTAACTAAAGGGATGATATGCAGAGAAAGTCTGCCTTGCCCTCTCGGACATGATTCTTCGGTGAGGTCATCATGGCCCAGAGTTTTATCTTTAATTTTGCAAATGCAGACGGTTGGTTTATAGGCTCCCTCAAAGGTTATCAACTTTTGGAGATTTATTCACACTAATCAAAATTATTTGAAACTGAGAAATCAAATATATGTGGTGAATTTAACTTTTTAGTGACTGGAAGATTCTTTTTTGGTTTTCAATGTACATGGGAAATAAAAAGACTCATTATAATATTAGTTTTTTGAGTGTTTGTTGGAGTGTTTGATTATGGATGACTTGAAGATAGTCCTAGTTTCAATAGATTGAATAGAATCAAACTTGTTCCAATATGGGTACTTTTCTTATGTGTACACATTTTATTACTTGCACTTCTACATATTATTTCTTGTTTTGTTTTTGCTAAAAATGATTTGACATGACTTCTTACATGCAATGTCAAATGAGGTGAAATTTTAAGTATCTCGTTCTAGTGCCTAAAGTTATTATAACTGCTTGAGAAGTATAAATAAATAAAACCTTTTTCCAACATGCATATGTGTATATGCAAATTTATGTGGAGATACACACACACACACACACACACACACACACACACACACACACACA